>NW_027228334.1:0-344113 GCF_037783145.1 Equus przewalskii
ATTTGCAGGCCTGATCTGGCTGAAGTAGGACTTCTGCTCTGGGTGTGCTACATTGCCCTAGAGCTGAAAGGCACAACGTGCAGACTTCTTTCCAAAGTGCGAGTTGGGCCCCACAGCATCTTGCTTCCAGCTCTTTGGGAAGGTAAGAAACAACTCGCTCTCCACAGTGCTCTTACAGCCTACCGAGAACATCTCTTCCAAAGGCCTGTGAAACGCAGTTTCTTTGCAGGCCTGATCTGGCTGAAGTAGGACTTCTGCTCAGGGTGTGCTCCATTGCCCTAGAGCTGAAAGGCACAACGTGCAGGCTTCTTTCCAAAGGGCGAGTTGGGCCCCACAGCATCTTGCTTCCAGCTCTTTGGGAAGCTAAGAAACAACTCGCTCTGCACAGTGCTCTTACAGCCTACCGGGAACATCTCTTCCAAAGGCCTGTGAAACGCAGTTTCTTTGCAGGCCTGATCTGGCTGAAGTAGGACTTCTGCTCTGGGTGTGCTCCATTGCCCTAGAGCTGAAAGGCACAACGTGCAGGCTTCTTTCCAAAGGGCAGGTTGGGTCCCACAGCATCTTGCTTCCAGCTCTTTGGGAAGCTAAGAAACAACTCGCTCTGCACAGTGCTCTTAAAGCCTACCGGGAACATCTCTTCCAAAGGCCTGTGAAACGCAGTTTCTTTGCAGGCCTGATCTGGCTGAAGTAGGACCTCTGCTCTGGGTGTGCTACATTGCCCTAGAGCTGAAAGGCACAACGTGCAGGCTTCTTTCCAAATGGCAGGTTGTGTCCCACAGCATCTCGCTTCCAGCTCTTTGGGAAGCTAAGAAACAACTCGCTCTGCACAGTGCTCTTACAGCCTACCGGGAACATCTCTTCCAAAGGCCTGAGAAACGCAGAGTCTTTGCAGGCCTGATCTGGCTGAAGTAGGACTTCTGCTCTGGGTGTGCTCCATTGCCCTAGAGCTGAAAGGCACAACGTGCAGGCTTCTTTCCAAAGGGCAGAGTTGTGTCCCACAGCATCTTGCTTCCAGCTCTTTGGGAAGGTAAGAAACAACTCGCTCTGCACAGTGCTCTTACAGCCTACCGGGAGCATCTCTTCCAAAGGCCTCTGAAACACAGTTTCTTTGCAGGCCTGATCTGGCTGAAGTAGGACTTCTGCTCTGGGTGGGCTACATTGCCCTAGAGCTGAAAGGCACAACGTGCAGGCTTCTTTCCAAAGGGCGAGTTGGGCCCCACAGCATCTTGCTTCCAGCTCTTTGGGAAGCTAAGAAACAACTCGCTCTTCTCAGTGCTCTTAAAGCCTACCGGGAACATCTCTTCCAAAGGCCTGTGAAACGCAGTTTCTTTGCAGGCCTGATCTGGCTGAAGTAGGACCTCTGCTCTGGGTGTGCTACATTGCCCTAGAGCTGAAAGGCACAACGTGCAGGCTTCTTTCCAAAGGGCAGGTTGGGTCCCACAGCATCTTGCTTCCAGCTCTTTGGGAAGCTAAGAAACAACTCGCTCTGCACAGTGCTCTTACAGCCTAACGGGAACATCTCTTCCAAAGGCCTGAGAAACGCAGAGTCTTTGCAGGCATGATCTGGCTGAAGTAGGACTTCTGCTCTGGGTGTGCTCCATTGCCCTAGAGCTGAAAGGCACAACGTGCAGGCTTCTGTCCAAAGGGCAAGTTGGGTCCCACAGCATCTTGCTTCCAGCTCTTTGAGAAGCTAAGAAACAACTCGCTCTGCACAGTGCTCTTACAGCCTACCGGGAACATCTCTTCCAAAGGACTGTGAAACGCAGTGTCTTTGCAGGCCTGATCTGGCTGAAGTAGGACTTCTGCTCTGGGTGTGCTCCATTGCCCTAGAGCTGAAAAGCACAACGTGCAGGCTTCTTTCCAAAGGGCGAGTTGGGCCCCACAGCATCTTGCTTCCAGCTCTTTGCGAAGCTAAGAAACAACTCGCTCTTCCCAGTGCTCTTAAAGCCTACCGGGAACATCTCTTCCAAAGGCCTCTGAAACGCAGTTTCTTTGCAGGTCTGATCTGGCTGAAGTAGGACTTCTGCTCTGGGTGTGCTACATTGCCCTAGAGCTGAAAGGCACAACGTGCAGTCTTCTTTCCAAAGGGCAGGTTGGGTCCCACAGCATCTTGCTTCCAGCTCTTTGGGAAGCTAAGAAACAACTCGCTCTGCACAGTGCTCTTACAGCCTACCGGGAACATCTCTTCCAAAGGCCGGTGAAACGCAGTTTCTTTGCAGGCCTGATCTGGCTGAAGTAGGACTTCTGCTCTGGGTGTGCTCCATTGCCCTAGAGCTGAAAGGCACAACGTGCAGGCTTCTTTCCAAAGGGCGAGTTGGGCCCCACAGCATCTTGCTTCCAGCTCTTTGGGAAGCTAAGAAACAACTCGCTCTGCACAGTGCTCTTACAGCCTACCGGGAACATCTCTTCCAAAGGCCTGTGAAACGCAGTTTCTTTGCAGGCCTGATCTGGCTGAAGTAGGACTTCTGCTCTGGGTGTGCTCCATTGCCCTAGAGCTGAAAGGCACAACGTGCAGGCTTCTTTCCAAAGGACAGGTTGGGTCCCACAGCATCTTGCTTCCAGCTCTTTGGGAAGCTAAGAAACAACTCGCTCTGCTCAGTGCTCTTACAGCCTACCGGGAACATCTCTTCCAAAGACCTGTGAAACGCAGTTTCTTTGCAGGCCTGATCTGGCTGAAGTAGGACTTCTGCTCTGGGTGTGCTCCATTGCCCTAGAGCTGAAAGGCACAACGTGCAGGCTTCTTTCCAAAGGGCGAGTTGGGTCCCACAGCATATTGCTTCCAGCTCTTTGGGAAGCTAAGAAACAACTCGCTCTGCACAGTGCTCTTACAGCCTACCGGGAACATCTCTTCCAAAGGCCTGTGAAACGCAGAGTCTTTGCAGGCCTGATCTGGCTGAAGTAGGACTTCTGCTCTGGGTGTGCTCCATTGCCCTAGAGCTGAAAGGCACAACGTGCAGGCTTCTTTCCAAAGTGCGAGTTGGGCCCCACAGCATCTTGCTTCCAGCTCTTTGGGAAGCTAAGAAACAACTCGCTCTGCACAGTGCTCTTACAGCCTACCGGGAACATCTCTTCCAAAGGCCTGTGAAACGCAGTTTCTTTGCAGGCCTGATCTGGCTGAAGTAGGACTTCTGCTCTGGGTGTGCTCCATTGCCCTAGAGCTGAAAGGCACAACGTGCAGGCTTCTTTCCAAAGGGCGAGTTGGGCCCCACAGCATCTTGCTTCCAGCTCTTTGGGAAGCTAAGAAACAACTCGCTCTGCACAGTGCTCTTACAGTCTACCGGGAACATCTCCTCCAAAGGCCTCTGAAACGCAGTTTCTTTGCAGGCCTGATCTGGCTGAAGTAGGACTTCTGCTCTGGGTGTGCTCCATTGCCCTAGAGCTGAAAGGCACAACGTGCAGGCTTCTTTCCAAAGGGCGAGTTGGGCCCCACAGCATCTTGCTTCCAGCTCTTTGGGAAGCTAAGAAACAACTCGCTCTGCACAGTGCTCTTACAGCCTACCGGGAACATCTCTTCCAAAGGCCTGTGAAACGCAGTTTCTTTGCAGGCCTGATCTGGCTGAAGTAGGACTTCTGCTCTGGGTGTGCTCCATTGCCCTAGAGCTGAAAGGCACAACGTGCAGGCTTCTTTCCAAAGGGCGAGTTGGGCCCCACAGCATCTTGCTTCCAGCTCTTTGGGAAGCTAAGAAACAACTCGCTCTGCACAGTGCTCTTACAGCCTACCGGGAACATCTCTTCCAAAGGCCTGTGAAACGCAGTTTCTTTGCAGGCCTGATCTGGCTGAAGTAGGACTTCTGCTCTGGGTGTGCTCCATTGCCCTAGAGCTGAAAGGCACAACGTGCAGGCTTCTTTCCAAAGGGCGAGTTGTGCCCCACAGCATCTTGCTTCCAGCTCTTTGGGAAGCTAAGAAACAACTCGCTCTGCACAGTGCTCTTACAGCCTACCGGGAACATCTCTTCCAAAGGCCTGTGAAACGCAGTTTCTTTGCAGGCCTGATCTGGCTGAAGTAGGACTTCTGCTCTGGGTGTGCTCCATTGCCCTAGAGCTGAAAGGCACAACGTGCAGGCTTCTTTCCAAAGGGCGAGTTGGGCCCCACAGCATCTTGCTTCCAGCTCTTTGGGAAGCTAAGAAACAACTCGCTCTGCACAGTGCTCTTACAGCCTACCGGGAACATCTCTTCCAAAGGCCTCTGAAACGCAGTTTCTTTGCAGGCCTGATCTGGCTGAAGTAGGACTTCTGCTCTGGGTGTGCTACATTGCCCTAGAGCTGAAAGGCACAACGTGCAGGCTTCTTTCCAAAGGGCGAGTTGGGCCCCACAGCATCTTGCTTCCAGCTCTTTGGGAAGCTAAGAAACAACTCGCTCTGCACAGTGCTCTTACAGCCTACCGGGAACATCTCTTCCAAAGGCCTGTGAAACGCAGTTTCTTTGCAGGCCTGATCTGGCTGAAGTAGGACTTCTGCTCTGGGTGTGCTACATTGCCCTAGAGCTGAAAGGCACAACGTGCAGGCTTCTTTCCAAAGGGCGAGTTGTGTCCCACAGCATCTTGCTTCCAGCTCTTTGGGAAGCTAAGAAACAACTCGCTCTGCACAGTGCTCTTACAGCCTACCGGGAACATCTCTTCCAAAGGCCTGTGAAACACAGTTTCTTTGCAGGCCTGATCTGGCTGAAGTAGGACTTCTGCTCTGGGTGTGCTCCATTGCCCTAGAGCTGAAAGGCACAACGTGCAGGCTTCTTTCCAAAGGGCAGGTTGGGTCCCACAGCATCTTGCTTCCAGCTCTTTGGGAAGCTAAGAAACAACTCGCTCTGCACAGTGCTCTTACAGCCTACCGGGAACATCTCTTCCAAAGGCCTGAGAAACGCAGAGTCTTTGCAGGCCTGATCTGGCTGAAGTAGGACTTCTGCTCTGGGTGTGCTCCATTGCCCTAGAGCTGAAAGGCACAACGTGCAGGCTTCTTTCCAAAGGGCGAGTTGGGCCCCACAGCATCTTGCTTCCAGCTCTTTGGGAAGCTAAGAAACAACTCGCTCTGCACAGTGCTCTTACAGCCTACCGGGAACATCTCTTCAAAAGGCCTGTGTAACGCAGTTTCTTTGCAGGCCTGATCTGGCTGAAGTAGGACTTCTGCTCTGGGTGTGCTCCATTGCCCTAGAGGTGAAAGGCACAACGTGCAGGCTTCTTTCCAAAGGGCAGGTTGGGTCCCACAGCATCTTGCTTCCAGCTCTTTGGGAAGCTAAGAAACAACTCGCTCTGCACAGTACTCTTACAGCCTACCGGGAACATCTCTTCCAAAGGCCTGAGAAACGCAGAGTCTTTGCAGGCCTGATCTGGCTGAAGTAGGACTTCTGCTCTGGGTGTGCTCCATTGCCCTAGAGCTGAAAGGCACAACGTGCAGGCTTCTTTCCAAAGGGCGAGTTGAGCCCCACATCATCTTGCTTCCAGCTCTTTGGGAAGCTAAGAAAAAACTCGCTCTGCTCAGTGCTCTTACAGCCTACCGGGAACATCTCTTCCAACGGCCTGTGAAACGCAGTTTCTTTGCAGGCCTGATCTGGCTGAAGTAGGACTTCTGCTCTGGGTCTGCTACATTGCCCTAGAGCTGAAAGGCACAACGTGCAGGCTTCTTTCCAAAGGGCAGGTTGGGTCCCACAGCATCTTGCTTCCAGCTCTTTGGGAAGTTAAGAAACAACTCGCTCTGCACAGTGCTCTTACAGCCTACCGGGAACATCTCTTCCAAAGGCCTGAGAAACGCAGATTCTTTGCAGGCCTGATCTGGCTGAAGTAGGACTTCTGCTCTGGGTGTGCTCCATTGCCCTAGAGCTGAAAGGCACAACGTGCAGGCTTCTTTCCAAAGGGCAGGTTGGGTCCCACAGCATCTTGCTTCCACCTCTTTGGGAAGCTAAGAAACAACTCGCTCTGCACAGTGCTCTTACAGCCTACCGGGAACATCTCTTCCAAAGGCCTGAGAAACGCAGAGTATTTGCAGGCATGATCTGGCTGAAGTAGGACTTCTGCTCTGGGTGTGCTCCATTGCCCTAGAGCTGAAAGGCACAAAGTGCAAACTTCTTTCCAAAGTGCGAGTTGGGCCCCACAGCATCTTGCTTCCAGCTCTTTGGGGAGGTAAGAAACAACTCGCTCTCCACAGTGCTCTTACAGCCTACCGAAAACATCTCTTCCAAAGGCCTGTGAAACGCAGTTTCTTTGCAGGCCTGATCTGGCTGAAGTAGGACTTCTGCTCAGGGTGTGCTCCATTGCCCTAGAGCTGAAAGGCACAACGTGCAGGCTTCTTTCCAAAGGGCGAGTTGGGCCCCACAGCATCTTGCTTCCAGCTCTTTGGGAAGCTAAGAAACAACTCGCTCTGCACAGTGCTCTTACACTCTACCGGGAACATCTCCTCCAAAGGCCTGTGAAACGCAGTTTCTTTGCAGGCCTGATCTGGCTGAAGTAGGACTTCTGCTCTGGGTGTGCTCCATTGCCCTAGAGCTGAAAGGCACAACGTGCAGGCTTCTTTCCAAAGGGCGAGTTGGGCCCCACAGCATCTTGCTTCCAGCTCTTTGGGAAGCTAAGAAACAACTCGCTCTTCTCAGTGCTCTTAAAGCCTACCGGGAACATCTCTTCCAAAGGCCTGTGAAACGCAGTTTCTTTGCAGGCCTGATCTGGCTGAAGTAGGACCTCTGCTCTGGGTGTGCTACATTGCCCTAGAGCTGAAAGGCACAACGTGCAGGCTTCTTTCCAAATGGCAGGTTGTGTCCCACAGCATCTCGCTTCCAGCTCTTTGGGAAGCAAAGAAACAACTCGCTCTGCACAGTGCTCTTACAGCCTACCGGGAACATCTCTTCCAAAGGCCTGAGAAACGCAGAGTCTTTGCAGGCATGATCTGGCTGAAGTAGGACTTCTGCTCTGGGTGTGCTCCATTGCCCTAGAGCTGAAAGGCACAACGTGCAGGCTTCTTTCCAAATGGCAGGTTGTGTCCCACAGCATCTTGCTTCCAGCTCTTTGGGAAGGTAAGAAACAACTCGCTCTGCACAGTGCTCTTACAGCCTACCGGGAGCATCTCTTCCAAAGGCCTCTGAAACGCAGTTTCTTTGCAGGCCTGATCTGGCTGAAGTAGGACTTCTGCTCTGGGTGGGCTACATTGCCCTAGAGCTGAAAGGCACAACGTGCAGGCTTCTTTCCAAAGGGCGAGTTGGGCCCCACAGCATCTTGCTTCCAGCTCTTTGGGAAGCTAAGAAACAACTCGCTCTTCTCAGTGCTCTTAAAGCCTACCGGGAAAATCTCTTCCAAAGGCCTGTGAAACGCAGTTTCTTTGCAGGCCTGATCTGGCTGAAGTAGGACCTCTGCTCTTGGTGTGCTACATTGCCCTAGAGCTGAAAGGCACAACGTGGAGGCTTCTTTCCAAAGGGCAGGTTGGGTCCCACAGCATCTTGCTTCCAGCTCTTTGGGAAGCTAAGAAACAACTCGCTCTGCACAGTGCTCTTACAGCCTAACGGGAACATCTCTTCCAAAGGCCTGAGAAACGCAGAGTCTTTGCAGGCATGATCTGGCTGAAGTAGGACTTCTGCTCTGGGTGTGCTCCATTGCCCTAGAGCTGAAAGGCACAACGTGCAGGCTTCTTTCCAAAGGGCAGGTTGGGTCCCACAGCATCTTGCTTCCAGCTCTTTGGGAAGCTAAGAAACAACTCGCTCTGCACAGTGCTCTTACAGCCTACCTGGAACATCTCTTCCAAAGGCCTGAGAAACGCAGAGTCTTTGCAGGCATGATCTGGCTGAAGTAGGACTTCTGCTCTGGGTGTGCTCCATTGCCCTAGAGCTGAAAAGCACAACGTGCAGGCTTCTTTCCAAAGGGCGAGTTGGGCCCCAGAGCATCTTGCTTCAAGCTCTTTGCGAAGCTAAGAAACAACTCGCTCTTCTCAGTGCTCTTAAAGCCTACCGGGAACATCTCTTCCAAAGGCCTGTGAAACGCAGTTTCTTTGCAGGTCTGATCTGGCTGAAGTAGGACTTCTGCTCTGGGTGTGCTCCATTGCCCTAGAGCTGAAAGGCACAACGTGCAGTCTTCTTTCCAAAGGGCAGGTTGGGCCCCACAGCATCTTGCTTCCAGCTCTTTGGGAAGCTAAGAAACAACTCGCTCTGCACAGTGCTCTTACAGCCTACCGGGAACATCTCTTCCAAAGGCCTGAGAAACGCAGAGTCTTTGCAGGCCTGATCTGGCTGAAGTAGGACTTCTGCTCTGGGTGTGCTCCATTGCCCTAGAGCTGAAAGGCACAACGTGCAGGCTTCTTTCCAAAGGGCGAGTTGGGCCCCACAGCATCTTGCTTCCAGCTCTTTGGGAAGCTAAGAAACAACTCGCTCTGCACAGTGCTCTTACAGCCTACCAGGAACATCTCTTCAAAAGGCCTGTGTAACGCAGTTTCTTTGCAGGCCTGATCTGGCTGAAGTAGGACTTCTGCTCTGGGTGTGCTCCATTGCCCTAGAGCTGAAAGGCACAACGTGCAGGCTTCTTTCCAAAGGACAGGTTGGGTCCCACAGCATCTTGCTTCCACCTCTTTGGGAAGCTAAGAAACAACTCACTCTGCACAGTGCTCTTACAGCCTACCGGGAACATCTCTTCCAAAGGCCTGAGAAACGCAGAGTATTTGCAGGCATGATCTGGCTGAAGTAGGACTTCTGCTCTGGGTGTGCTCCATTGCCCTAGAGCTGAAAGGCACAACGTGCAGGCTTCTTTCCAAAGGGCGAGTTGGGTCCCACAGCATCTTGCTTCCAGCTCTTTGGGAAGCTAAGAAACAACTCGCTCTGCACAGTGCTCTTACAGCCTACCGGGAACATCTCTTCCAAAGGCCTGAGAACGGCAGAGTCTTTGCAGGCATGATCTGGCTGAAGTAGGACTTCTGCTCTGGGTGTGCTCCATTGCCCTAGAGCTGAAAGGCACAACGTGCAGGCTTCTTTCCAAAGTGCGAGTTGGGCCCCACAGCATCTTGCTTCCAGCTCTTTGGGGAGGTAAGAAACAACTCGCTCTCCACAGTGCTCTTACAGCCTACCGAAAACATCTCTTCCAAAGGCCTGTGAAACGCAGTTTCTTTGCAGGCCTGATCTGGCTGAAGTAGGACTTCTGCTCAGGGTGTGCTCCATTGCCCTAGAGCTGAAAGGCACAACGTGCAGGCTTCTTTCCAAAGGGCGAGTTGGGCCCCACAGCATCTTGCTTCCAGCTCTTTGGGAAGCTAAGAAACAACTCGCTCTGCACAGTGCTCTTACACTCTACCGGGAACATCTCCTCCAAAGGCCTGTGAAACGCAGTTTCTTTGCAGGCCTGATCTGGCTGAAGTAGGACTTCTGCTCTGGGTGTGCTCCATTGCCCTAGAGCTGAAAGGCACAACGTGCAGGCTTCTTTCCAAAGGGTGAGTTGGGCCCCACAGCATCTTGCTTCCAGCTCTTTGGGAAGCTAAGAAACAACTCGCTCTGCACAGTGCTCTTACAGCCTACCGGGAACATCTCTTCCAAAGGCCTGTGAAACGCAGTTTCTTTGCAGGCCTGATATGGCTGAAGTAGGACTTCTGCTCTGGGTGTGCTCCATTGCCCTAGAGCTGAAAGGCACAACGTGCAGGCTTCTTTCCAAAGGGCGAGTTGGGCCCCACAGCATCTTGCTTCCAGCTCTTTGGGAAGCTAAGAAACAACTCGCTCTGCACAGTGCTCTTACACTCTACCGGGAACATCTCCTCCAAAGGCCTGTGAAACGCAGTTTCTTTGCAGGCCTGATCTGGCTGAAGTAGGACTTCTGCTCTGGGTGTGCTCCATTGCCCTAGAGCTGAAAGGCACAACGTGCAGGCTTCTGTCCAAAGGGCAAGTTGGGCCCCACAGCACCTTGCTTCCAGCTCTTTGGGAAGCTAAGAAACAACACGCTCTGCACAGTGCTCTTACAGCCTACCGGGAACATCTCTTCCAAAGGCCTCTGAAACGCAGTTTCTTTGCAGGCCTGATCTAGCTGAAGTAGGACTTCTGCTCTGGGTGTGCTCCATTGCCCTAGAGCTGAAAGGCACAACTTGCAGGCTTCTTTCCAAAGGGCGAGTTGGGCCCCACAGCATCTTGCTTCCAGCTCTTTGGGAAGCTAAGAAACAACTCGCTCTGCCCAGTGCTCTTACAGCCTACCGGGAGCATCTCTTCCAAAGGCCTCTGAAACGCAGTTTCTTTGCAGGCCTGATCTGGCTGAAGTAGGACTTCTGCTGTGGGTGGGCTACATTGCCCTAGAGCTGAAAGGCACAACGTGCAGGCTTCTTTCCAAAGGGCGAGTTGGGCCCCACAGCATCTTGCTTCCAGCTCTTTGGGAAGCTAAGAAACAACTCGCTCTTCTCAGTGCTCTTAAAGCCTACCGGGAACATCTCTTCCAAAGGGCTGTGAAACGCAGTTTCTTTGCAGGCCTGATCTGGCTGAAGTAGGACTTCTGCTCTGGGTGTGCTACATTGCCCTAGAGCTGAAAGGCACAACGTGCAGGCTTCTTTCCAAATGGCAGGTTGTGTCCCACAGCATCTTGCTTCCAGCTCTTTGGGAAGCTAAGAAACAACTCGCTCTGCACAGTGCTCTTACAGCCTACCGGGAACATCTCTTCCAAAGGCCTGAGAAACGCAGAGTCTTTGCAGGCATGATCTGGCTGAAGTAGGACTTCTGCTCTGGGTGTGCTCCATTGCCCTAGAGCTGAAAGGCACAACGTGCAGGCTTCTTTCCAAAGGGCGAGTTGGGCCCCACAGCATCTTGCTTCCAGCTCTTTGGGAAGGTAAGAAACAACTCGCTCTGCACAGTGCTCTTACAGCCTACCGGGAGCATCTCTTCCAAAGGCCTCTGAAACGCAGTTTCTTTGCAGGCCTGATCTGGCTGAAGTAGGACTTCTGCTCTGGGTGGGCTACATTGCCCTAGAGCTGAAAGGCACAACGTGCAGGCTTCTTTCCAAAGGGCGAGTTGGGCCCCACAGCATCTTGCTTCCAGCTCTTTGGGAAGCTAAGAAACAACTCGCTCTTCTCAGTGCTCTTAAAGCCTACCGGGAAAATCTCTTCCAAAGGCCTGTGAAACGCAGTTTCTTTGCAGGCCTGATCTGGCTGAAGTAGGACCTCTGCTCTTGGTGTGCTACATTGCCCTAGAGCTGAAAGGCACAACGTGGAGGCTTCTTTCCAAAGGGCAGGTTGGGTCCCACAGCATCTTGCTTCCAGCTCTTTGGGAAGCTAAGAAACAACTCGCTCTGCACAGTGCTCTTACAGCCTACCGGGAACATCTCTTCCAAAGGCCTGAGAAACGCAGAGTCTTTGCAGGCATGATCTGGCTGAAGTAGGACTTCTGCTCTGGGTGTGCTCCATTGCCCTAGAGCTGAAAGGCACAACGTGCAGGCTTCTTTCCAAAGGGCAGGTTGGGTCCCACAGCATCTTGCTTCCAGCTCTTTGGGAAGCTAAGAAACAACTCGCTCTGCACAGTGCTCTTACAGCCTACCGGGAGCATCTCTTCCAAAGGCCTCTGAGACGCAGTTTCTTTGCAGGCCTGATCTGGCTGAAGTAGGACTTCTGCTCTGGGTGTGCTCCATTGCCCTAGAGCAGAAAGTCACAACGTGCAGGCTTCTTTCCAAAGGGCGAGTTGGGCCCCACAGCATCTTGCTTCCAGCTCTTTGGGAAGCTAAGAAACAACTCGCTCTGCACAGTGCTCTTACAGCCTACCGGGAGCATCTCTTCCAAAGGCCTCTGAAACGCAGTTTCTTTGCAGGCCTGATCTGGCTGAAGTAGGACTTCTGCTCTGGGTGGGCTGCATTGCCCTAGAGCTGAAAGGCACAACGTGCAGGCTTCTTTCCAAAGGGCGAGTTGGGCCCCACAGCATCTTGCTTCCAGCTCTTTGGGAAGCTGAGAAACAACTCGCTCTTCTCAGTGCTCTTAAAGCCTACCGGGAACATCTCTTCCAAAGGCCTGTGAAACGCAGTTTCTTTGCAGGCCTGATCTGGCTGAAGTAGGACTTCTGCTCTGGGTGTGCTACATTGCCCTAGAGCTGAAAGGCACAACGTGCAGGCTTCTTTCCAAAGGGCAGGTTGGGTCCCACAGCATCTTGCTTCCAGCTCTTTGGGAAGCTAAGAAACAACTCGCTCTGCACAGTGCTCTTACAGCCTACCTGGAACATCTCTTCCAAAGGCCTGAGAAACGCAGAGTCTTTGCAGGCATGATCTGGCTGAAGTAGGACTTCTGCTCTGGGTGTGCTCCATTGCCCTAGAGCTGAAAGGCACAACGTGCAGGCTTCTTTCCAAAGGGCGAGTTGGGCCCCACAGCATCTTGCTTCCAGCTCTTTGGGAAGGTAAGAAACAACTCGCTCTGCACAGTGCTCTTACAGCCTACCGGGAGCATCTCTTCCAAAGGCATCTGAAACGCAGTTTCTTTGCAGGCCTGGTCTGGCTGAAGTAGGACTTCTGCTCTGGGTGGGCTACATTGCCCTAGAGCTGAAAGGCACAACGTGCAGGCTTCTTTCCAAAGGGCGAGTTGGGCCCCACAGCATCTTGCTTCCATCTCTTTGGGAAGCTAAGAAACAACTCGCTCTTCTCAGTGCTCTTAAAGCCTACCGGGAACATCTCTTCCAAAGGCCTGTGAAACGCAGTTTCTTTGCAGGCCTGATCTGGCTGAAGTAGGACTTCTGCTCTGGGTGTGCTCCATTGCCCTAGAGCTGAAAGGCACATCGTGGAGGCTTCTTTCCAAAGGGCAGGTTGGGTCCCACAGCATCTTGCTTCCAGCTCTTTGGGAAGCTAAGAAACAACTCGCTCTGCACAGTGCTCTTACAGCCTACCGGGAACATCTCTTCCAATGGCCTGAGAAACGCAGAGTCTTTGCAGGCATGATCTGGCTGAAGTAGGACTTCTGCTCTGGGTGTGCTCCATTGCCCTAGAGCTGAAAGGCACAACGTGCAGGCTTCTTTCCAAAGGGCGAGTTGGGCCCCACAGCATCTTGCTTCCAGCTCTTTGGGAAGCTAAGAAACAACTCGCTCGGCACAGTGCTCTTACAGCCTACCGGGAGCATCTCTTCCAAAGGCCTGTGAAACGCAGTTTCTTTGCAGGCCTGATGTGGCTGAAGTAGGACTTCTGCTCTGGGTGGGCTCCATTGCCCTAGAGCTGAAAGGCACAACGTGCAGGCTTCTTTCCAAAGGGCAGGTTGGGTCCCACAGCATCTTGCTTCCAGCTCTTTGGGAAGCTAAGAAACAACTCGCTCTGCACAGTCCTCTTACAGCCTACCTGGAACATCTCTTCCAAAGGCCTGAGAAACGCAGAGTCTTAGCAGGCATGATCTGGCTGAAGTAGGACTTCTGCTCTGGGTGTGCTCCATTGCCCTAGAGCTGAAAGGCACAACGTGCAGGCTTCTTTCCAAAGGGCGAGTTGGGCCCCACAGCATCTGGCTTCCAGCTCTTTGGGAAGGTAAGAAACAACTCGCTCTCCACAGTGCTCTTACAGCCTACCGAAAACATCTCTTCCAAAGGCCTGTGAAACGCAGTTTCTTTGCAGGCCTGATCTGGCTGAAGTAGGACTTCTGCTCTGGGTGTGCTCCATTGCCCTAGAGCTGAAAGGCACAACGTGCAGGCTTCTTTCCAAAGGGCGAGTTGGGCCCCACAGCATCTTGCTTCCAGCTCTTTGGGAAGCTAAGAAACAACTCGCTCTCCACAGTGCTCTTACAGCCTACCGGGAACATCTCTTCCAAAGGCCTGTGAAACACAGTTTCTTTGCAGGCCTGATCTGGCTGAAGTAGGACTTCTGCTCTGGGTGTGCTCCATTGCCCTAGAGCTGAAAGGCACAACGTGCAGGCTTCTTTCCAAAGGGCGAGTTGGGCCCCACAGCATCTTGCTTCCAGCTCTTTGGGAAGCTAAGAAACAACTCGCTCTGCACAGTGCTCTTACAGCCTGCCGGGATAATCTCTTCCAAAGGCCTGTGAAACGCAGTTTCTTTGCAGGCCTGATCTGGCTGAAGTAGGACTTCTGCTCTGGGTGGGCTCCATTGCCCTAGAGCTGAAAGGCACAACGTGCAGGCTTCTTTCTAAAGGGCGAGTTGGGCCCCACAGCATCTTGCTTCCAGCTCTTTGCGAAGCTAAGAAACAACTCGCTCTTCTCAGTGCTCTTAAAGCCTACCGGGAACATCTCTTCCAAAGGCCTGTGAAACGCAGTTTCTTTGCAGGTCTGATCTGGCTGAAGTAGGACTTCTGCTCTGGGTGTGCTCCATTGACCTAGAGCTGAAAGGCACAACGTGCAGGCTTCTTTCCAAAGGGCAGGTTGGGTCCCACAGCATCTTGCTTCCAGCTCTTTGGGAAGCTAAGAAACAACTCGCTCTGCACAGTGCTCTTACAGCCTACCGGGAACATCTCTTCCAAAGGCCTGAGAAACGCAGAGTCTTTGCAGGCCTGATCTGGCTGAAGTAGGACTTCTGCTCTGGGTGTGCTCCATTGCCCTAGAGCTGAAAGGCACAACGTGCAGGCTTCTTTCCAAAGGGCGAGTTGGGCCCCACAGCATCTTGCTTCCAGCTCTTTGGGAAGCTAAGAAACAACTCGCTCTGCACAGTGCTCTTACAGCCTACCGGGAACATCTCTTCAAAAGGCCTGTGTAACGCAGTTTCTTTGCAGGCCTGATCTGGCTGAAGTAGGACTTCTGCTCTGGGTGTGCTCCATTGCCCTAGAGCTGAAAGGCACAACGTGCAGGCTTCTTTCCAAAGGGCAGGTTGGGTCCCACAGCATCTTGCTTCCAGCTCTTTGGGAAGCTAAGAAACAACTCGCTCTGCACAGTGCTCTTACAGCCTACCGGGAACATCTCTTCAAAAGTCCTGTGTAACGCAGTTTCTTTGCAGGCCTGATCTGGCTGAAGTAGGACTTCTGCTCTGGGTGTGCTCCATTGCCCTAGAGCTGAAAGGCACAACGTGCAGGCTTCTTTCCAAAGGGCAGGTTGGGTCCCACAGCATCTTGCTTCCAGCTCTTTGGGAAGCTAAGAAACAACTCGCTCTGCACAGTGCTCTTACAGCCTACCGGGAACATCTCTTCCAAAGGCCTGAGAAACGCAGAGTCTTTGCAGGCCTGATCTGGCTGAAGTAGGACTTCTGCTCTGGGTGTGCTCCATTGCCCTAGAGCTGAAAGGCACAACGTGCAGGCTTCTTTCCAAAGGGCGAGTTGAGCCCCACATCATCTTGCTTCCAGCTCTTTGGGAAGCTAAGAAAAAACTCGCTCTGCTCAGTGCTCTTACAGCCTACCGGGAACATCTCTTCCAACGGCCTGTGAAACGCAGTTTCTTTGAAGGCCTGATCTGGCTGAAGTAGGACTTCTGCTCTGGGTCTGCTACATTGCCCTAGAGCTGAAAGGCACAACGTGCAGGCTTCTTTCCAAAGGGCAGGTTGGGTCCCACAGCATCTTGCTTCCAGCTCTTTGGGAAGTTAAGAAACAACTCGCTCTGCACAGTGCTCTTACAGCCTACCGGGAACATCTCTTCCAAAGGCCTGAGAAACGCAGATTCTTTGCAGGCCTGATCTGGCTGAAGTAGGACTTCTGCTCTGGGTGTGCTCCATTGCCCTAGAGCTGAAAGGCACAACGTGCAGGCTTCTTTCCAAAGGGCGAGTTGGGCCCCACAGCATCTTGCTTCCAGCTCTTTGCGAAGCTAAGAAACAACTCGCTCTGCACAGTGCTCTTACAGCCTACCGGGATCATCTCTTCCAAAGGCCTGTGAAACGCAGTTTCTTTGCAGGCCTGATATGGCTGAAGTAGGACTTCTGCTCTGGGTGTGCTCCATTGCCCTAGAGCTGAAAGGCACAACGTGCAGGCTTCTTTCCAAAGGGCGAGTTGGGCCCCACAGCATCTTGATTCCAGCTCTTTGGGAAGCTAAGAAACAACTCGCTCTGCACAGTGCTCTTACAGCCTACCGGGATCATCTCTTCCAAAGGCCTGTGAAACGCAGTTTCTTTGCAGGCCTGATCTGGCTGAAGTAGGACTTCTGCTCTGGGTGTGCTCCATTGCCCTAGAGCTGAAAGGCACAACGTGCAGGCTTCTTTCCAAAGGGCGAGTTGGGCCCCACAGCATCTTGCTTCCAGCTCTTTGGGAAGCTAAGAAACAACTCGCTCTGCACAGTCCTCTTACAGCCTACCGGGAGCATCTCTTCCAAAGGCCTGAGAAACGCAGTTTCTTTGCAGGCCTGATCTGGCTGAAGTAGGACTTCTGCTCTGGGTGTGCTCCATTGCCCTAGAGCTGAAAGGCACAACGTGCAGGCTTCTTTCCAAAGGCCGAGTTGGGCCCCACAGCAGCTTGCTTCCAGCTCTTTGGGAAGCTAAGAAACAACTCGCTCTGCACAGTGCTCTTACAGCCTACCGGATCATCTCTTCCAAAGGCCTGTGAAACGCAGTTTCTTTGCAGGCCTGATCTGGCTGAAGTAGGACTTCTGCTCTGGGTGGGCTCCATTGCCCTAGAGCTGAAAGGCACAACGTGCAGGCTTCTTTCCAAAGGGCGAGTTGGGCCCCACAGCATCTTGCTTCCAGCTCTTTGCGAAGCTAAGAAACAACTCGCTCTTCTCAGTGCTCTTAAAGCCTACCGGGAACATCTCTTCCAAAGGCCTGTGAAACGCAGTATCTTTGCAGGTCTGATCTGGCTGAAGTAGGACTTCTGCTCTGGGTGTGCTACATTGCCCTAGAGCTGAAAGGCACAACGTGCAGGCTTCTTTCCAAAGGGCAGGTTGGGTCCCACAGCATCTTGCTTCCAGCTCTTTGGGAAGCTAAGAAACAACTCGCTCTGCACAGTGCTCTTACAGCCTACCGGGAACATCTCTTCCAAAGGCCTGAGAAACGCAGAGTCTTTGCAGGCCTGATCTGGATGAAGTAGGACTTCTGCTCTGGGTGTGCTCCATTGCCCTAGAGCTGAAAGGCAGAACGTGCAGGCTTCTTTCCAAAGGGCGAGTTGTGCCCCACAGCATCTTGCTTCCAGCTCTTTGGGAAGCTAAGAAACAACTCGCTCTGCACAGTGCTCTTACAGCCTACCGGGAACATCTCTTCAAAAGGCCTGTGTAACGCAGTTTCTTTGCAGGCCTGATCTGGCTGAAGTAGGACTTCTGCTCTGGGTGTGCTCCATTGCCCTAGAGCTGAAAGGCACAACGTGCAGGCTTCTTTCCAAAGGGCAGGTTGGGTCCCACAGCATCTTGCTTCCAGCTCTTTGGGAAGCTAAGAAACAACTCGCTCTGCACAGTGCTCTTACAGCCTACCGGGAACATCTCTTCCAAAGGCCTGAGAAACGCAGAGTCTTTGCAGGCCTGATCTGGCTGAAGTAGGACTTCTGCTCTGGGTGTGCTCCATTGCCCTAGAGCTGAAAGGCACAACGTGCAGGCTTCTTTCCAAAGGGCAGTTTGGGTGCCACAGCATCTTGCTTCCAGCTATTTGGGAAGGTAAGAAACAACTCGCTCTGCGCAGTGCTCTTACAGCCTACCGGGAACATCTCTTCCAAAGGCCTGAGAAACGCAGAGTCTTTGCAGGCCTGATCTGACTGAAGTAGGACTTCTGCTCTGGGTGTGCTCCATTGCCCTAGAGCTGAAAGGCACAACGTGCAGGCTTCTTTCCAAAGGGCGAGTTGGGCCCCACAGCATCTTGCTTCCAGCTCTTTGGGAAGCTAAGAAACAACTCGCTGTGCACAGTGCTCTTACAGCCTACCGGGAACATCTCTTCCAAAGACCTGTGAAACGCAGTTTCTTTGCAGGCCTGATCTGGATGAAGTAGGACTTCTGCTCTGGGTGTGCTCCATTGCCCTAGAGCTGAAAGGCACAACGTGCAGGCTTCTTTCCAAAGGGCGAGTTGGGCCCCACAGCATCTGTTTTCCAGCTCTTTGGGAAGCTAAGAAAAAACTCGCTCTGCTCAGTGCTCTTACAGCCTACCGGGAACATCTCTTCCAAAGGCCTCTGAAATGCAGTTTCTTTGCAGTCCTGATCTGGCTGAAGTAGGACTTCTGCTCTGGGTGTGCTCGATTGCCCTAGAGCTGAAAGGCACAACGTGCAGGCTTCTTTCCAAAGGGCGAGTTGGGCCCCACAGCATCTTGCTTCCAGCTCTTTGGGAAGCTAAGAAACAACTCGCTCTGCACAGTGATCTTACAGCCTACCGGGAACATCTCTTCCAAAGGCCTGTGAAACGCAGTTTCTTTGCAGGCCTGATGTGGCTGAAGTAGGACTTCTGCTCTGTGTGTGCTCCATTGCCCTAGAGCTGAAAGGCACAACGTGCAGGCTTCTTTCCAAAGGGCGAGTTGGGCCCCACAGCATCTGGCTTCCAGCTCTTTGGGAAGCTTAGAAACAACTCGCTCTGCTCAGTGCTCTTACAGCCTACCGGGAACATCTCTTCCAAAGACCTGTGAAACGCAGTTTCTTTGCAGGCCTGATCTGGCTGAAGTAGGACTTCTGCTCTGGGTGTGCTCCATTGCCCTAGAGCTGAAAGGCACAACGTGCAGGCTTCTTTCCAAAGGGCGAGTTGGGCCCCACAGCATCTTGCTTCCAGCTCTTTGGGAAGCTAAGAAACAACTCGCTCTCCACAGTGCTCTTACAGCCTACCGGGAACATCTCTTCCAAAGGCCTCTGAAACGCAGTTTCTTTGCAGGCCTGATCTGGCTGCAGTAGGACTTCTGCTCTGGGTGTGCTCCATTGCCCTAGAGCTGAAAGGCACAACGTGCAGGCTTCTTTCCAAAGGGCGAGTTGGGCCCCACAGCATCTTGCTTCCAGCTCTTTGGGAAGCTAAGAAACAACTCGCTCTGCACAGTGCTCTTACAGCCTACCGGGAGCATCTCCTCCAAAGGCCTGTGAAACGCAGTTTCTTTGCAGGCCTGATCTGGCTGAAGTAGGACTTCTGCTCTGGGTGTGCTCCATTGCCCTAGAGCTGAAAGGCACAATGTGCAGGCTTCTTTACAAAGGGCAAGTTGGGCCCCACAGCACCTTGCTTCCAGCTCTTTGGGAAGCTAAGAAACAACTCGCTCTGCACAGTGCTCTTACAGCCTACCGGGAACATCTCTTCCAAAGGCCTCTGAAACGCAGTTTCTTTGCAGGCATGATCTGGCTGAAGTAGGACTTCTGCTCTGGGTGTGCTCCATTGCCGTAGAGCTGAAAGGCACAACGTGCAGGCTTCTTTCCAAAGGGCGTGTTGGGCCCCACAGCATCTTGCTTCCAGCTCTTTGGGAAGCTAAGAAACAACTCGCTCTGCACAGTGCTCTTACAGCCTAGAGGGAGCATCTCTTCCAAAGGCCTGAGAAACGCAGTTTCTTTGCAGGCCTGATCTGGCTGAAGTAGGACTTCTGCTCTGTGTGTGCTCCATTGCCCTAGAGCTGAAAGGCACAACGTGCAGGCTTCTTTCCAAAGGGCGAGTTGGGCCCCACAGCATCTTGCTTCCAGCTCTTTGGGAAGCTAAGAAACAACTCGCTCTGCACAGTGCTCTTACAGCCTACCGGGAACATCTCTTCCAAAGGCCTCTGAAACGCAGTTTCTTTGCAGGCCTGATCTGGCTGAAGTAGGACTTCTGTTCTGGGTGTGCTCCATTGCCCTAGAGCTGAAAGGCACAACGTGCAGGCTTCTTTCCAAAGGGCGAGTTGGGCCCCACAGCATCTTGCTTCCAGCTCTTTGGGAAGCTAAGAAACAACTCGCTCTGCACAGTGCTCTTACAGCCTACCGGGAACATCTCTTCCAAAGGCCTGTGAAACGCAGTTTCTTTGCAGGCCTGATCTGGCTGAAGTAGGACTTCTGCTCTGGGTGTGCTCCATTGCCCTAGAGCTGAAAGGAACAACGTGCAGGCTTCTTTCCAAAGGGCGAGTTGGGCCCCACAGCATCTTGCTTCCAGCTCTTTGGGAAGCTAAGAAACAACTCGCTCTGCACAGTGCTCTTACAGCCTACCGGGAACATCTCTTCCAAAGGCCTGTGAAACGCAATTTCTTTGCAGGCCTGATCTGGCTGAAGTAGGACTTCTGCTCTGGGTGTGCTCCATTGCCCTAGAGCTGAAAGGCACAACGTGCAGGCTTCTTTCCAAAGGGCAGGTTGGGTCCCACAGCATCTTGCTTCCAGCTCTTTGGGAAGCTAAGAAACAACTCGCTCTGCACAGTGCTCTTACAGCCTACCGGGAACATCTCTTCCAAAGGCCTGAGAAACGCAGAGTCTTTGCAGGCCTGATCTGGCTGAAGTAGGACTTCTGCTCTGGGTGTGCTCCATTGCCCTAGAGCTGAAAGGCACAACGTGCAGGCTTCTTTCCAAAGGGCGAGTTGGGCCCCACAGCATCTTGCTTCCAGCTCTTTGGGAAGCTAAGAAACAACTCGCTCTGCACAGTGCTCTTACAGCCTACCGGGAACATCTCTTCCAAAGGCCTGTGTAACGCAGTTTCTTTGCAGGCCTGATCTGGCTGAAGTAGGACTTCTGCTCTGGGTGTGCTCCATTGCCCTAGAGCTGAAAGGCACAACGTGCAGGCTTCTTTCCAAAGGGCAGGTTGGGTCCCACAGCATCTTGCTTCCAGCTCTTTGGGAAGCTAAGAAACAACTCGCTCTGCACAGTGCTCTTACAGCCTACCGGGAACATCTCTTCCAAAGGCCTGAGAAACGCAGAGTCTTTGCAGGCCTGATCTGGCTGAAGTAGGACTTCTGCTCTGGGTGTGCTCCATTGCCCTAGAGCTGAAAGGCACAACGTGCAGGCTTCTTTCCAAAGGGCGAGTTGGGCCCCACAGCATCTTGCTTCCAGCTCTTTGCGAAGCTAAGAAACAACTCGCTCTGCACAGTGCTCTTACAGCCTACCGGGAACATCTCTTCCAAAGGCCTGTGAAACGCAGTTTCTTTGCAGGCCTGATCTGGCTGAAGTACGACTTCTGCTCTGGGTGTGCTCCATTGCCCTAGAGCTGAAAGGCACAACGTGCAGGCTTCTTTCCAAAGGGCGAGTTGGGCCCCACAGCATCTTGCTTCCAGCTCTTTGGGAAGCTAAGAAACAACTCGCTCTGCACAGTGCTCTTACAGCCTACCGGGAGCATCTCTTCCAAAGGCCTGTGAAACGCAGTTTGCTTGCAGGCCTGATCTGGCTGAAGTAGGACTTCTGCTCTGGGTGTGCTCCATTGCCCTAGAGCTGAAAGGCACAACGTGCAGGCTTCTTTCCAAAGGGCGAGTTGGGCCCCAGAGCATCTTGCTTCAAGCTCTTTGCGAAGCTAAGAAACAACTCGCTCTTCTCAGTGCTCTTAAAGCCTACCGGGAACATCTCTTCCAAAGGCCTGTGAAACGCAGTTTCTTTGCAGGTCTGATCTGGCTGAAGTAGGACTTCTGCTCTGGGTGTGCTCCATTGCCCTAGAGCTGAAAGGCACAACGTGCAGGCTTCTTTCCAAAGGGCAGGTTGGGCCCCACAGCATCTTGCTTCCAGCTCTTTGGGAAGCTAAGAAACAACTCGCTCTGCACAGTGCTCTTACAGCCTACCGGGAACATCTCTTCCAAAGGCCTGAGAAACGCAGAGTCTTTGCAGGCCTGATCTGGCTGAAGTAGGACTTCTGCTCTGGGTGTGCTCCATTGCCCTAGAGCTGAAAGGCACAACGTGCAGGCTTCTTTCCAAAGGGCGAGTTGGGCCCCACAGCATCTTGCTTCCAGCTCTTTGGGAAGCTAAGAAAAAACTCGCTCTGCACAGTGCTCTTACAGCCTACCAGGAACATCTCTTCAAAAGGCCTGTGTAACGCAGTTTCTTTGCAGGCCTGATCTGGCTGAAGTAGGACTTCTGCTCTGGGTGTGCTCCATTGCCCTAGAGCTGAAAGGCACAACGTGCAGGCTTCTTTCCAAAGGGCAGGTTGGGTCCCACAGCATCTTGCTTCCAGCTCTTTGGGAAGCTAAGAAACAACTCACTCTGCACAGTGCTCTTACAGCCTACCGGGAACATCTCTTCCAAAGGCCTGAGAAACGCAGAGTATTTGCAGGCATGATCTGGCTAAAGTAGGACTTCTGCTCTGGGTGTGCTGCATTGCCCTAGAGCTGAAAGGCACAACGTGCAGGCTTCTTTCCAAAGGGCGAGTTGGGTCCCACAGCATCTTGCTTCCAGCTCTTTGGGAAGCTAAGAAACAACTCGCTCTGCACAGTGCTCTTACAGCCTACCGGGAACATCTCTTCCAAAGGCCTGAGAACGGCAGAGTCTTTGCAGGCATGATCTGGCTGAAGTAGGACTTCTGCTCTGGGTGTGCTCCATTGCCCTAGAGCTGAAAGGCACAACGTGCAGGCTTCTTTCCAAAGTGCGAGTTGGGCCCCACAGCATCTTGCTTCCAGCTCTTTGGGGAGGTAAGAAACAACTCGCTCTCCACAGTGCTCTTACAGCCTACCGAAAACATCTCTTCCAAAGGCCTGTGAAACGCAGTTTCTTTGCAGGCCGGATCTGGCTGAAGTAGGACTTCTGCTCAGGGTGTGCTCCATTGCCCTAGAGCTGAAAGGCACAACGTGCAGGCTTCTTTCCAAAGGGCGAGTTGGGCCCCACAGCATCTTGCTTCCAGCTCTTTGGGAAGCTAAGAAACAACTCGCTCTGCACAGTGCTCTTACACTCTACCGGGAACATCTCCTCCAAAGGCCTGTGAAACGCAGTTTCTTTGCAGGCCTGATCTGGTTGAAGTAGGACTTCTGCTCTGGGTGTGCTCCATTGCCCTAGAGCTGAAAGGCACAACGTGCAGGCTTCTTTCCAAAGGGTGAGTTGGGCCCCACAGCATCTTGCTTCCAGCTCTTTGGGAAGCTAAGAAACAACTCGCTCTGCACAGTGCTCTTACAGCCTACCGGGATCATCTCTTCCAAAGGCCTGTGAAACGCAGTTTCTTTGCAGGCCTGATCTGGCTGAAGTAGGACTTCTGCTCTGGGTGTGCTCCATTGCCCTAGAGCTGAAAGGCACAATGTGCAGGCTTCTTTCCAAAGGGCGAGTTGGGCCCCACAGCATCTTGCTTCCAGCTCTTTGGGAAGCTAAGAAACAACTCGCTCTGCACAGTGCTCTTACAGCCTACCGGGAACATCTCTTCCAAAGGCCTGTGAAACACAGTTTCTTTCCAGGCCTGATCTGGCTGAAGTAGGACTTCTGCTCTGGGTGTGCTCCATTGCCCTAGAGCTGAAAGGCACAACGTGCAGGCTTCTTTCCAAAGGGCGAGTTGGGCCCCACAGCATTTGCTTCCAGCTCTTTGGGAAGCTAAGAAACAACTCGATCTGCTCAGTGCTCTTACAGCCTACCGGGAACATCTCTTCCAAAGACCTGTGAAACGCAGTTTCTTTGCAGGCCTGATCTGGCTGAAGTAGGACTTCTGCTCTGGGTGTGCTCCATTGCCCTAGAGCTGAAAGGCACAACGTGCAGGCTTCTTTCCAAAGGGCGAGTTGGGCCCCACAGCATCTGGCTTCCAGCTCTTTGGGAAGCTAAGAAAAAACTCGCTCTGCTCAGTGCTCTTACAGCCTACCGGGAACATCTCTTCCAAAGGCCTCTGAAACGCAGTTTCTTTGCAGTCCTGATCTGGCTGAAGTAGGACTTCTGCTCTGGGTGTGCTCCATTGCCCTAGAGCTGAAAGGCACAACGTGCAGGCTTCTGTCCAAAGGGCGAGTTGGGCCCCACAGCATCTTGCTTCCAGCTCTTTGGGAAGCTAAGAAACAACTCGCTCTGCACAGTGATCTTACAGCCTACCGGGAACATCTCTTCCAAAGGCCTGTGAAACGCAGTTTCTTTGCAGGCCTGATGTGGCTGAAGTAGGACTTCTGCTCTGGGTGTGCTCCATTGCCCTAGAGCTGAAAGGCACAACGTGCAGGCTTCTTTCCAAAGGGCGAGTTGGGCCCCACAGCATCTGGCTTCCAGCTCTTTGGGAAGCTAAGAAACAACTCGCTCTGCTCAGTGCTCTTACAGCCTACCGGGAACATCTCTTCCAAAGACCTGTGAAACGCAGTTTCTTTGCAGGCCTGATCTGGCTGAAGTAGGACTTCTGCTCTGGGTGTGCTCCATTGCCCTAGAGCTGAAAGGCACAACGTGCAGGCTTCTTTCCAAAGGGCGAGTTGGGCCCCACAGCATCTTGCTTCCAGCTCTTTGGGAAGCTAAGAAACAACTCGCTCTGCACAGTGCTCTTACAGCCTACCGGGAACATCTCTTCCAAAGGCCTCTGAAACGCAGTTTCTTTGCAGGCCTGATATGGCTGAAGTAGGACTTCAGCTCTGGGTGTGCTCCATTGCCCTAGAGCTGAAAGGCACAACGTGCAGGCTTCTTTCCAAAGGGCGAGTTGGACCCCACAGCATCTTGCTTCCAGCTCTTTGGGAAGCTAAGAAAGAACTCGCTCTGCACAGTGCTCTTACAGCCTACCGGGAGCATCTCCTCCAAAGGCCTGTGAAACGCAGTTTCTTTGCAGGCCTGATCTGGCTGAAGTAGGACTTCTGCTCTGGGTGTGCTCCATTGCCCTAGAGCTGAAAGGCACAACGTGCAGGCTTCTTTACAAAGGGCAAGTTGGGCCCCACAGCACCTTGCTTCCAGCTCTTTGGGAAGCTAAGAAACAACTCGCTCTGCACAGTGCTCTTACAGCCTACCGGGAACATCTCTTCCAAAGGCCTCTGAAACGCAGTTTCTTTGCAGGCATGATCTGGCTGAAGTAGGACTTCTGCTCTGGGTGTGCTCCATTGCCGTAGAGCTGAAAGGCACAACGTGCAGGGTTCTTTCCAAAGGGCGAGTTGGGCCCCACAGCATCTTGCTTCCAGCTCTTTGGGAAGCTAAGAAACAACTCGCTCTGCACAGTGCTCTTACAGCCTACCGGGAGCATCTCTTCCAAAGGCCTGAGAAACGCAGTTTCTTTGCAGGCCTGATCTGGCTGAAGTAGGACTTCTGCTCTGGGTGTGCTCCATTGCCCTAGAGCTGAAAGGCACAACGTGCAGGCTTCTTTCCAAAGGGCGAGTTGGGCCCCACAGCATCTTGCTTCCAGCTCTTTGGGAAGCTAAGAAACAACTCGCTCTGCACAGTGCTCTTACAGCCTACCGGGAACATCTCTTCCAAAGGCCTGTGAAACGCAGTTTCTTTGCAGGCCTGATCTGGCTGAAGTAGGACTTCTGTTCTGGGTGTGCTCCATTGCCCTAGAGCTGAAAGGCACAACGTGCAGGCTTCTTTCCAAAGGGCGAGTTGGGCCCCACAGCATCTTGCTTCCAGCTCTTTGGGAAGCTAAGAAACAACTCGCTCAGCACAGTGCTCTTACAGCCTACCGGGAACATCTCTTCCAAAGGCCTGTGAAACGCAGTTTCTTTGCAGGCCTGATCTGGCTGAAGTAGGACTTCTGCTCTGGGTGTGCTCCATTGCCCTAGAGCTGAAAGGCACAACGTGCAGGCTTCTTTCCAAAGGGCGAGTTGGGCCCCACAGCATCTTGCTTCCAGCTCTTTGGGAAGCTAAGAAACAACTCGCTCTGCACAGTGCTCTTACAGCCTACCGGGAACATCTCTTCCAAAGGCCTGTGAAACACAGTTTCTTTGCAGGCATGATCTGGCTGAAGTAGGACTTCTGCTCTGGGTGTGCTCCATTGCCCTAGAGCTGAAAGGCACAACGTGCAGGCTTCTTTCCAAAGGGCGAGTTGGGCCCCACAGCATCTTGCTTCCAGCTCTTTGGGAAGCTAAGAAACAACTCGCTCTGCACAGTGCTCTTACAGCCTACCGGGATCATCTCTTCCAAAGGCCTGTGAAACGCAGTTTGCTTGCAGGCCTGATCTGGCTGAAGTAGGACTTCTGCTCTGGGTGTGCTCCATTGCCCTAGAGCTGAAAGGCACAACGTGCAGGCTTCTTTCCAAAGGGCGAGTTGGGCCCCAGAGCATCTTGCTTCAAGCTCTTTCCGAAGCTAAGAAACAACTCGCTCTTCTCAGTGCTCTTAAAGCCTACCGGGAACATCTCTTCCAAAGGCCTGTGAAACGCAGTTTCTTTGCAGGTCTGATCTGGCTGAAGTAGGACTTCTGCTCTGGGTGTGCTCCATTGCCCTAGAGCTGAAAGGCACAACGTGCAGGCTTCTTTCCAAAGGGCAGGTTGGGCCCCAAAGCATCTTGCTTCCAGCTCTTTGGGAAGCTAAGAAACAACTCGCTCTGCACAGTGCTCTTACAGCCTACCGGGAACATCTCTTCCAAAGGCCTGAGAAACGCAGAGTCTTTGCAGGCCTGATCTGGCTGAAGTAGGACTTCTGCTCTGGGTGTGCTCCATTGCCCTAGAGCTGAAAGGCACAACGTGCAGGCTTCTTTCCAAAGGGCGAGTTGGGCCCCACAGCATCTTGCTTCCAGCTCTTTGGGAAGCTAAGAAACAACTCGCTCTGCACAGTGCTCTTACAGCCTACCAGGAACATCTCTTCAAAAGGCCTGTGTAACGCAGTTTCTTTGCAGGCCTGATCTGGCTGAAGTAGGACTTCTGCTCTGGGTGTGCTCCATTGCCCTAGAGCTGAAAGGCACAACGTGCAGGCTTCTTTCCAAAGGGCAGGTTGGGTCCCACAGCATCTTGCTTCCACCTCTTTGGGAAGCTAAGAAACAACTCACTCTGCACAGTGCTCTTACAGCCTACCGGGAACATCTCTTCCAAAGGCCTGAGAAACGCAGAGTATTTGCAGGCATGATCTGGCTAAAGTAGGACTTCTGCTCTGGGTGTGCTCCATTGCCCTAGAGCTGAAAGGCCCAACGTGCAGGCTTCTTTCCAAAGGGCGAGTTGGGTCTCACAGCATCTTGCTTCCAGCTCTTTGGGAAGCTAAGAAACAACTCGCTCTGCACAGTGCTCTTACAGCCTACCGGGAACATCTCTTCCAAAGGCCTGAGAACGGCAGAGTCTTTGCAGGCATGATCTGGCTGAAGTAGGACTTCTGCTCTGGGTGTGCTCCATTGCCCTAGAGCTGAAAGGCACAACGTGCAGGCTTCTTTCCAAAGGGCGAGTTGGGCCCCACAGCATCTTGCTTCCAGCTCTTTGGGAAGATAAGAAACAACTCGCTCTGCACAGTGCTCTTACAGCCTACCGGGAACATCTCTTCCAAAGGCCTGTGAAACGCAGTTTCTTTGCAGGCCTGATCTGGCTGAAGTAGGACTTCTGTTCTGGGTGTGCTCCATTGCCCTAGAGCTGAAAGGCACAACGTGCAGGCTTCTTTCCAAAGGGCGAGTTGTGCCCCACAGCATCTTGCTTCCAGCTCTTTGGGAAGCTAAGAAACAACTCGCTCTGCACAGTGCTCTTACAGCCTACCGGGAACATCTCTTCCAAAGGCCTGTGAAACACAGTTTCTTTGCAGGCCTGATCTGGCTGAAGTAGGACTTCTGCTCTGGGTGTGCTCCATTGCCCTAGAGCTGAAAGGCACAACGTGCAGGCTTCTTTCCAAAGGGCGAGTTGGGCCCCACAGCATCTTGCTTCCAGCTCTTTGGGAAGATAAGAAACAACTCGCTCTGCACAGTGCTCTTACAGCCTACCGGGAACATCTCTTCCAAAGGCCTGTGAAACGCAGTTTCTTTGCAGGCCTGATCTGGCTGAAGTAGAACTTCTGCTCTGGGTGTGCTCCATTGCCCTAGAGCTGAAAGGCACAACGTGCAGGCTTCTTTCCAAAGGGCGAGTTGGGCCCCACAGCATCTTGCTTCCAGCTCTTTGGGAAGCTAAGAAACAACTCGCTCTGCACATTGCTCTTACAGCCTACCGGGAACATCTCTTCCAAAGGCCTGTGAAACGCAATTTCTTTGTAGGCCTGATCTGGCTGAAGTAGGACTTCTGCTCTGGGTGTGCTCCATTGCCCTAGAGCTGAAAGGCACAACGTGCAGGCTTCTTTCCAAAGGGCAGGTTGGGTCCCACAGCATCTTGCTTCCAGCTCTTTGGGAAGCTAAGAAACAACTCGCTCTGCACAGTGCTCTTACAGCCTACCGGGAACATCTCTTCCAAAGGCCTGAGAAACGCAGAGTCTTTGCAGGCCTGATCTGGCTGAAGTAGGACTTCTGCTCTGGGTGTGCTCCATTGCCCTAGAGCTGAAAGGCACAACGTGCAGGCTTCTTTCCAAAGGGCGAGTTGGGCCCCACAGCATCTTGCTTCCAGCTCTTTGGGAAGCTAAGAAACAACTCGCTCTGCACAGTGCTCTTACAGCCTACCGGGAACATCTCTTCCAAAGGCCTGTGTAACGCAGTTTCTTTGAAGGCCTGATCTGGCTGAAGTAGGACTTCTGCTCTGGGTGTGCTCCATTGCCCTAGAGCTGAAAGGCACAACGTGCAGGCTTCTTTCCAAAGGGCAGGTTGGGTCCCACAGCATCTTGCTTCCAGCTCTTTGGGAAGCTAAGAAACAACTCGCTCTGCACAGTGCTCTTACAGCCTACCGGGAACATCTCTTCCAAAGGCCTGAGAAACGCAGAGTCTTTGCAGGCCTGATCTGGCTGAAGTAGGACTTCTGCTCTGGGTGTGCTCCATTGCCCTAGAGCTGAAAGGCACAACGTGCAGGCTTCTTTCCAAAGGGCGAGTTGAGCCCCACATCATCTTGCTTCCAGCTCTTTGGGAAGCTAAGAAAAAACTCGCTCTGCTCAGTGCTCTTACAGCCTACCGGGAACATCTCTTCCAACGGCCTGTGAAACGCAGTTTCTTTGCAGGCCTGATCTGGCTGAAGTAGGACTTCTGCTCTGGGTCTGCTACATTGCCCTAGAGCTGAAAGGCACAACGTGCAGGCTTCTTTCCAAAGGGCAGGTTGGGTCCCACAACATCTTGCTTCCAGCTCTTTGGGAAGTTAAGAAACAACTCGCTCTGCACAGTGCTCTTACAGCCTACCGGGAACATCTCTTCCAAAGGCCTGAGAAACGCAGATTCTTTGCAGGCCTGATCTGGCTGAAGTAGGACTTCTGCTCTGGGTGTGCTCCATTGCCCTAGAGCTGAAAGGCACAACGTGCAGGCTTCTTTCCAAAGGGCGAGTTGGGCCCCACAGCATCTTGCTTCCAGCTCTTTGGGAAGCTAAGAAACAACTCGCTCTGCACAGTGCTCTTACAGCCTACCGGGAACATCTCTTCCAAAGGCCTGTGAAACGCAGTTTCTTTGCAGGCCTGATCTGGCTGAAGTAGGACTTCAGCTCTGGGTGTGCTCCATTGCCCTAGAGCTGAAAGGCACAACGTGCAGGCTTCTTTCCAAAGGGCGAGTTGGGCCCCACAGCATCTTGCTTCCAGCTCTTTGGGAAGCTAAGAAACAACTCGCTCTGCACAGTGCTCTTACAGCCTACCGGGATCATCTCTTCCAAAGGCCTGTGAAACGCAGTTTCTTTGCAGGCCTGATATGGCTGAAGTAGGACTTCTGCTCTGGGTGTGCTCCATTGCCCTAGAGCTGAAAGGCACAACGTGCAGGCTTCTTTCCAAAGGGCGAGTTGGGCCCCACAGCATCTTGCTTCCAGCTCTTTGGGAAGCTAAGAAACAACTCGCTCTGCACAGTGCTCTTACAGCCTACCGGGAACATCTCTTCCAAAGGCCTGTGAAACACAGTTTCTTTGCAGGCATGATCTGGCTGAAGTAGGACTTCTGCTCTGGGTGTGCTCCATTGCCCTAGAGCTGAAAGGCACAACGTGCAGGCTTCTTTCCAAAGGGCGAGTTGGGCCCCACAGCATCTTGCTTCCAGCTCTTTGGGAAGCTAAGAAACAACTCGCTCTGCACAGTGCTCTTACAGCCTACCGGGAGCATCTCTTCCAAAGGCCTGTGAAACGCAGTTTGCTTGCAGGCCTGATCTGGCTGAAGTAGGACTTCTGCTCTGGGTGTGCTCCATTGCCCTAGAGCTGAAAGGCACAACGTGCAGGCTTCTTTCCAAAGGGCGAGTTGGGCCCCACAGCATCTTGCTTCCAGCTCTTTGGGAAGCTAAGAAACAACTCGCTCTGCACATTGCTCTTACAGCCTACCGGGAACATCTCTTCCAAAGGCCTGTGAAACGCAATTTCTTTGTAGGCCTGATCTGGCTGAAGTAGGACTTCTGCTCTGGGTGTGCTCCATTGCCCTAGAGCTGAAAGGCACAACGTGCAGGCTTCTTTCCAAAGGGCAGGTTGGGTCCCACAGCATCTTGCTTCCAGCTCTTTGGGAAGCTAAGAAACAACTCGCTCTGCACAGTGCTCTTACAGCCTACCGGGAACATCTCTTCCAAAGGCCTGAGAAACGCAGAGTCTTTGCAGGCCTGATCTGGCTGAAGTAGGACTTCTGCTCTGGGTGTGCTCCATTGCCCTAGAGCTGAAAGGCACAACGTGCAGGCTTCTTTCCAAAGGGCGAGTTGGGCCCCACAGCATCTTGCTTCCAGCTCTTTGGGAAGCTAAGAAACAACTCGCTCTGCACAGTGCTCTTACAGCCTACCGGGAACATCTCTTCCAAAGGCCTGTGTAACGCAGTTTCTTTGAAGGCCTGATCTGGCTGAAGTAGGACTTCTGCTCTGGGTGTGCTCCATTGCTCTAGAGCTGAAAGGCACAACGTGCAGGCTTCTTTCCAAAGGGCAGGTTGGGTCCCACAGCATCTTGCTTCCAGCTCTTTGGGAAGCTAAGAAACAACTCGCTCTGCACAGTGCTCTTACAGCCTACCGGGAACATCTCTTCCAGAGGCCTGAGAAACGCAGAGTCTTTGCAGGCCTGATCTGGCTGAAGTAGGACTTCTGCTCTGGGTGTGCTCCATTGCCCTAGAGCTGAAAGGCACAACGTGCAGGCTTCTTTCCAAAGGGCGAGTTGAGCCCCACATCATCTTGCTTCCAGCTCTTTGGGAAGCTAAGAAAAAACTCGCTCTGCTCAGTGCTCTTACAGCCTACCGGGAACATCTCTTCCAACGGCCTGTGAAACGCAGTTTCTTTGCAGGCCTGATCTGGCTGAAGTAGGACTTCTGCTCTGGGTCTGCTACATTGCCCTAGAGCTGAAAGGCACAACGTGCAGGCTTCTTTCCAAAGGGCAGGTTGGGTCCCACAACATCTTGCTTCCAGCTCTTTGGGAAGTTAAGAAACAACTCGCTCTGCACAGTGCTCTTACAGCCTACCGGGAACATCTCTTCCAAAGGCCTGAGAAACGCAGATTCTTTGCAGGCCTGATCTGGCTGAAGTAGGACTTCTGCTCTGGGTGTGCTCCATTGCCCTAGAGCTGAAAGGCACAACGTGCAGGCTTCTTTCCAAAGGGCGAGTTGGGCCCCACAGCATCTTGCTTCCAGCTCTTTGCGAAGCTAAGAAACAACTCGCTTTGCACAGTGCTCTTACAGCCTACCGGGAACATCTCTTCCAAAGGCCTGTGAAACGCAGTTTCTTTGCAGGCCTGATCTGGCTGAAGTAGGACTTCTGCTCTGGGTGTGCTCCATTGCCCTAGAGCTGAAAGGCACAACGTGCAGGCTTTTTTCCAAAGGGCGAGTTGGGCCCCACAGCATCTTGCTTCCAGCTCTTTGGGAAGCTAAGAAACAACTCGCTCTGCACAGTGCTCTTACAGCCTACCGGGATCATCTCTTCCAAAGGCCTGTGAAACGCAGTTTCTTTGCAGGCCTGATATGGCTGAAGTAGGACTTCTGCTCTGGGTGTGCTCCATTGCCCTAGAGCTGAAAGGCACAACGTGCAGGCTTCTTTCCAAAGGGCGAGTTGGGCCCCACAGCATCTTGCTTCCAGCTCTTTGGGAAGCTAAGAAACAACTCGCTCTGCACAGTGCTCTTACAGCCTACCGGGAACATCTCTTCCAAAGGCCTGTGAAACGCAGTTTCTTTGCAGGCCTGATCTGGCTGAAGTAGGACTTCTGCTCTGGGTGTGCTCCATTGCCCTAGAGCTGAAAGGCACAACGTGCAGGCTTCTTTCCAAGGGGCGAGTTGGGCCCCACAGCATCTTGCTTCCAGCTCTTTGGGAAGCTAAGAAACAACTCGCTCTCCACAGTGCTCTTACAGCCTACCGGGAACATCTCTTCCAAAGGCCTGTGAAACACAGTTTCTTTGCAGGCCTGATCTGGCTGAAGTAGGACTTCTGCTCTGGGTGTGCTCCATTGCCCTAGAGCTGAAAGGCACAACGTGCAGGCTTCTTTCCAAAGGGCGAGTTGGGCCCCACAGCATCTTGCTTCCAGCTCTTTGGGAAGCTAAGAAACAACTCGCTCTGCACAGTGCTCTTACAGCCTACCGGGAGCATCTCTTCCAAAGGCCTGAGAAACGCAGTTTCTTTGCAGGCCTGATCTGGCTGAAGTAGGACTTCTGCTCTGGGTGTGCTCCATTGCCCTAGAGCTGAAAGGCACAACGTGCAGGCTTCTTTCCAAAGGGCGAGTTGGGCCCCACAGCATCTTGCTTCCAGCTCTTTGGGAAGCTAAGAAACAACTCGCTCTGCACAGTGCTCTTACAGCCTACCGGGAACATCTCTTCCAAAGGCCTGTGAAACACAGTTTCTTTGCAGGCATGATCTGGCTGAAGTAGGACTTCTGCTCTGGGTGTGCTCCATTGCCCTAGAGCTGAAAGGCACAACGTGCAGGCTTCTTTCCAAAGGGCGAGTTGGGCCCCACAGCATCTTGCTTCCAGCTCTTTGGGAAGCTAAGAAACAACTCGCTCTGCACAGTGCTCTTTCAGCCTACCGGGAGCATCTCTTCCAAAGGCCTGTGAAACGCAGTTTGCTTGCAGGCCTGATCTGGCTGAAGTAGGACTTCTGCTCTGGGTGTGCTCCATTGCCCTAGAGCTGAAAGGCACAACGTGCAGGCTTCTTTCCAAAGGGCGAGTTGGGCCCCAGAGCATCTTGCTTCAAGCTCTTTGCGAAGCTAAGAAACAACTCGCTCTTCTCAGTGCTCTTAAAGCCTACCGGGAACATCTCTTCCAAAGGCCTGTGAAACGCAGTTTCTTTGCAGGTCTGATCTGGCTGAAGTAGGACTTCTGCTCTGGGTGTGCTCCATTGCCCTAGAGCTGAAAGGCACAACGTGCAGGCTTCTTTCCAAAGGGCAGGTTGGGCCCCACAGCATCTTGCTTCCAGCTCTTTGGGAAGCTAAGAAACAACTCGCTCTGCACAGTGCTCTTACAGCCTACCGGGAACATCTCTTCCAAAGGCCTGAGAAACGCAGAGTCTTTGCAGGCCTGATCTGGCTGAAGTAGGACTTCTGCTCTGGGTGTGCTCCATTGCCCTAGAGCTGAAAGGCACAACGTGCAGGCTTCTTTCCAAAGGGCGAGTTGGGCCCCACAGCATCTTGCTTCCAGCTCTTTGGGAAGCTAAGAAAAAACTCGCTCTGCACAGTGCTCTTACAGCCTACCAGGAACATCTCTTCAAAAGGCCTGTGTAACGCAGTTTCTTTGCAGGCCTGATCTGGCTGAAGTAGGACTTCTGCTCTGGGTGTGCTCCATTGCCCTAGAGCTGAAAGGCACAACGTGCAGGCTTCTTTCCAAAGGGCAGGTTGGGTCCCACAGCATCTTGCTTCCACCTCTTTGGGAAGCTAAGAAACAACTCACTCTGCACAGTGCTCTTACAGCCTACCGGGAACATCTCTTCCAAAGGCCTGAGAAACGCAGAGTATTTGCAGGCATGATCTGGCTAAAGTAGGACTTCTGCTCTGGGTGTGCTGCATTGCCCTAGAGCTGAAAGGCACAACGTGCAGGCTTCTTTCCAAAGGGCGAGTTGGGTCCCACAGCATCTTGCTTCCAGCTCTTTGGGAAGCTAAGAAACAACTCGCTCTGCACAGTGCTCTTACAGCCTACCGGGAACATCTCTTCCAAAGGCCTGAGAACGGCAGAGTCTTTGCAGGCATGATCTGGCTGAAGTAGGACTTCTGCTCTGGGTGTGCTCCATTGCCCTAGAGCTGAAAGGCACAACGTGCAGGCTTCTTTCCAAAGTGCGAGTTGGGCCCCACAGCATCTTGCTTCCAGCTCTTTGGGGAGGTAAGAAACAACTCGCTCTCCACAGTGCTCTTACACCCTACCGAAAACATCTCTTCCAAAGGCCTGTGAAACGCAGTTTCTTTGCAGGCCGGATCTGGCTGAAGTAGGACTTCTGCTCAGGGTGTGCTCCATTGCCCTAGAGCTGAAAGGCACAACGTGCAGGCTTCTTTCCAAAGGGCGAGTTGGGCCCCACAGCATCTTGCTTCCAGCTCTTTGGGAAGCTAAGAAACAACTCGCTCTGCACAGTGCTCTTACAGCCTACCGGGATCATCTCTTCCAAAGGCCTGTGAAACGCAGTTTCTTTGCAGGCCTGATCTGGCTGAAGTAGGACTTCTGCTCTGGGTGTGCTCCATTGCCCTAGAGCTGAAAGGCACAATGTGCAGGCTTCTTTCCAAAGGGCGAGTTGGGCCCCACAGCATCTTGCTTCCAGCTCTTTGGGAAGCTAAGAAACAACTCGCTCTGCACAGTGCTCTTACAGCCTACCGGGAACATCTCTTCCAAAGGCCTGTGAAACACAGTTTCTTTCCAGGCCTGATCTGGCTGAAGTAGGACTTCTGCTCTGGGTGTGCTCCATTGCCCTAGAGCTGAAAGGCACAACGTGCAGGCTTCTTTCCAAAGGGCGAGTTGGGCCCCACAGCATTTGCTTCCAGCTCTTTGGGAAGCTAAGAAACAACTCGATCTGCTCAGTGCTCTTACAGCCTACCGGGAACATCTCTTCCAAAGACCTGTGAAACGCAGTTTCTTTGCAGGCCTGATCTGGCTGAAGTAGGACTTCTGCTCTGGGTGTGCTCCATTGCCCTAGAGCTGAAAGGCACAACGTGCAGGCTTCTTTCCAAAGGGCGAGTTGGGCCCCACAGCATCTGGCTTCCAGCTCTTTGGGAAGCTAAGAAAAAACTCGCTCTGCTCAGTGCTCTTACAGCCTACCGGGAACATCTCTTCCAAAGGCCTCTGAAACGCAGTTTCTTTGCAGTCCTGATCTGGCTGAAGTAGGACTTCTGCTCTGGGTGTGCTCCATTGCCCTAGAGCTGAAAGGCACAACGTGCAGGCTTCTGTCCAAAGGGCGAGTTGGGCCCCACAGCATCTTGCTTCCAGCTCTTTGGGAAGCTAAGAAACAACTCGCTCTGCACAGTGATCTTACAGCCTACCGGGAACATCTCTTCCAAAGGCCTGTGAAACGCAGTTTCTTTGCAGGCCTGATGTGGCTGAAGTAGGACTTCTGCTCTGGGTGTGCTCCATTGCCCTAGAGCTGAAAGGCACAACGTGCAGGCTTCTTTCCAAAGGGCGAGTTGGGCCCCACAGCATCTGGCTTCCAGCTCTTTGGGAAGCTAAGAAACAACTCGCTCTGCTCAGTGCTCTTACAGCCTACCGGGAACATCTCTTCCAAAGACCTGTGAAACGCAGTTTCTTTGCAGGCCTGATCTGGCTGAAGTAGGACTTCTGCTCTGGGTGTGCTCCATTGCCCTAGAGCTGAAAGGCACAACGTGCAGGCTTCTTTCCAAAGGGCGAGTTGGGCCCCACAGCATCTTGCTTCCAGCTCTTTGGGAAGCTAAGAAACAACTCGCTCTGCACAGTGCTCTTACAGCCTACCGGGAACATCTCTTCCAAAGGCCTCTGAAACGCAGTTTCTTTGCAGGCCTGATCTGGCTGCAGTAGGACTTCAGCTCTGGGTGTGCTCCATTGCCCTAGAGCTGAAAGGCACAACGTGCAGGCTTCTTTCCAAAGGGCGAGTTGGACCCCACAGCATCTTGCTTCCAGCTCTTTGGGAAGCTAAGAAAGAACTCGCTCTGCACAGTGCTCTTACAGCCTACCGGGAGCATCTCCTCCAAAGGCCTGTGAAACGCAGTTTCTTTGCAGGCCTGATCTGGCTGAAGTAGGACTTCTGCTCTGGGTGTGCTCCATTGCCCTAGAGCTGAAAGGCACAACGTGCAGGCTTCTTTACAAAGGGCAAGTTGGGCCCCACAGCACCTTGCTTCCAGCTCTTTGGGAAGCTAAGAAACAACTCGCTCTGCACAGTGCTCTTACAGCCTACCGGGAACATCTCTTCCAAAGGCCTCTGAAACGCAGTTTCTTTGCAGGCCTGATCTGGCTGAAGTAGGACTTCTGCTCTGGGTGTGCTCCATTGCCGTAGAGCTGAAAGGCACAACGTGCAGGGTTCTTTCCAAAGGGCGAGTTGGGCCCCACAGCATCTTGCTTCCAGCTCTTTGGGAAGCTAAGAAACAACTCGCTCTGCACAGTGCTCTTACAGCCTACCGGGAGCATCTCTTCCAAAGGCCTGAGAAACGCAGTTTCTTTGCAGGCCTGATCTGGCTGAAGTAGGACTTCTGCTCTGGGTGTGCTCCATTGCCCTAGAGCTGAAAGGCACAACGTGCAGGCTTCTTTCCAAAGGGCGAGTTGGGCCCCACAGCATCTTGCTTCCAGCTCTTTGGGAAGCTAAGAAACAACTCGCTCTGCACAGTGCTCTTACAGCCTACCGGGAACATCTCTTCCAAAGGCCTGTGAAACGCAGTTTCTTTGCAGGCCTGATCTGGCTGAAGTAGGACTTCTGTTCTGGGTGTGCTCCATTGCCCTAGAGCTGAAAGGCACAACGTGCAGGCTTCTTTCAAAAGGGCGAGTTGGGCCCCACAGCATCTTGCTTCCAGCTCTTTGGGAAGCTAAGAAACAACTCGCTCAGCACAGTGCTCTTACAGCCTACCGGGAGCATCTCCTCCAAAGGCCTGTGAAACGCAGTTTCTTTGCAGGCCTGATCTGGCTGAAGTAGGACTTCTGCTCTGGGTGTGCTCCATTGCCCTAGAGCTGAAAGGCACAACGTGCAGGCTTCTTTACAAAGGGCAAGTTGGGCCCCACAGCACCTTGCTTCCAGCTCTTTGGGAAGCTAAGAAACAACTCGCTCTGCACAGTGCTCTTACAGCCTACCGGGAACATCTCTTCCAAAGGCCTCTGAAACGCAGTTTCTTTGCAGGCCTGATCTGGCTGAAGTAGGACTTCTGCTCTGGGTGTGCTCCATTGCCGTAGAGCTGAAAGGCACAACGTGCAGGGTTCTTTCCAAAGGGCGAGTTGGGCCCCACAGCATCTTGCTTCCAGCTCTTTGGGAAGCTAAGAAACAACTCGCTCTGCACAGTGCTCTTACAGCCTACCGGGAGCATCTCTTCCAAAGGCCTGAGAAACGCAGTTTCTTTGCAGGCCTGATCTGGCTGAAGTAGGACTTCTGCTCTGGGTGTGCTCCATTGCCCTAGAGCTGAAAGGCACAACGTGCAGGCTTCTTTCCAAAGGGCGAGTTGGGCCCCACAGCATCTTGCTTCCAGCTCTTTGGGAAGCTAAGAAACAACTCGCTCTGCACAGTGCTCTTACAGCCTACCGGGAACATCTCTTCCAAAGGCCTGTGAAACGCAGTTTCTTTGCAGGCCTGATCTGGCTGAAGTAGGACTTCTGTTCTGGGTGTGCTCCATTGCCCTAGAGCTGAAAGGCACAACGTGCAGGCTTCTTTCAAAAGGGCGAGTTGGGCCCCACAGCATCTTGCTTCCAGCTCTTTGGGAAGCTAAGAAACAACTCGCTCAGCACAGTGCTCTTACAGCCTACCGGGAACATCTCTTCCAAAGGCCTGTGAAACGCAGTTTCTTTGCAGGCCTGATCTGGCTGAAGTAGGACTTCTGCTCTGGGTGTGCTCCATTGCCCTAGAGCTGAAAGGCACAACGTGCAGGCTTCTTTCCAAAGGGCGAGTTGGGCCCCACAGCATCTTGCTTCCAGCTCTTTGGGAAGCTAAGAAACAACTCGCTCTGCACAGTGCTCTTACAGCCTACCGGGAACATCTCTTCCAAAGGCCTGTGAAACACAGTTTCTTTGCAGGCATGATCTGGCTGAAGTAGGACTTCTGCTCTGGGTGTGCTCCATTGCCCTAGAGCTGAAAGGCACAACGTGCAGGCTTCTTTCCAAAGGGCGAGTTGGGCCCCACAGCATCTTGCTTCCAGCTCTTTGGGAAGCTAAGAAACAACTCGCTCTGCACAGTGCTCTTACAGCCTACCGGGATCATCTCTTCCAAAGGCCTGTGAAACGCAGTTTGCTTGCAGGCCTGATCTGGCTGAAGTAGGACTTCTGCTCTGGGTGTGCTCCATTGCCCTAGAGCTGAAAGGCACAACGTGCAGGCTTCTTTCCAAAGGGCGAGTTGGGCCCCAGAGCATCTTGCTTCAAGCTCTTTCCGAAGCTAAGAAACAACTCGCTCTTCTCAGTGCTCTTAAAGCCTACCGGGAACATCTCTTCCAAAGGCCTGTGAAACGCAGTTTCTTTGCAGGTCTGATCTGGCTGAAGTAGGACTTCTGCTCTGGGTGTGCTCCATTGCCCTAGAGCTGAAAGGCACAACGTGCAGGCTTCTTTCCAAAGGGCAGGTTGGGCCCCACAGCATCTTGCTTCCAGCTCTTTGGGAAGCTAAGAAACAACTCGCTCTGCACAGTGCTCTTACAGCCTACCGGGAACATCTCTTCCAAAGGCCTGAGAAACGCAGAGTCTTTGCAGGCCTGATCTGGCTGAAGTAGGACTTCTGCTCTGGGTGTGCTCCATTGCCCTAGAGCTGAAAGGCACAACGTGCAGGCTTCTTTCCAAAGGGCGAGTTGGGCCCCACAGCATCTTGCTTCCAGCTCTTTGGGAAGCTAAGAAACAACTCGCTCTGCACAGTGCTCTTACAGCCTACCAGGAACATCTCTTCAAAAGGCCTGTGTAACGCAGTTTCTTTGCAGGCCTGATCTGGCTGAAGTAGGACTTCTGCTCTGGGTGTGCTCCATTGCCCTAGAGCTGAAAGGCACAACGTGCAGGCTTCTTTCCAAAGGGCAGGTTGGGTCCCACAGCATCTTGCTTCCACCACTTTGGGAAGCTAAGAAACAACTCACTCTGCACAGTGCTCTTACAGCCTACCGGGAACATCTCCTCCAAAGGCCTGTGAAACGCAGTTTCTTTGCAGGCCTGATCTGGCTGAAGTAGGACTTCTGCTCTGGGTGTGCTCCATTGCCCTAGAGCTGAAAGGCACAACGTGCAGGCTTCTTTCCAAAGGGTGAGTTGGGCCCCACAGCATCTTGCTTCCAGCTCTTTGGGAAGCTAAGAAACAACTCGCTCTGCACAGTGCTCTTACAGCCTACCGGGATCATCTCTTCCAAAGGCCTGTGAAACGCAGTTTCTTTGCAGGCCTGATCTGGCTGAAGTAGGACTTCTGCTCTGGGTGTGCTCCATTGCCCTAGAGCTGAAAGGCACAACGTGCAGGCTTCTTTCCAAAGGGCGAGTTGGGCCCCACAGCATCTTGCTTCCAGCTCTTTGGGAAGCTAAGAAACAACTCGCTCTGCACAGTGCTCTTACAGCCTACCGGGAACATCTCTTCCAAAGGCCTGTGAAACACAGTTTCTTTCCAGGCCTGATCTGGCTGAAGTAGGACTTCTGCTCTGGGTGTGCTCCATTGCCCTAGAGCTGAAAGGCACAACGTGCAGGCTTCTTTCCAAAGGGCGAGTTGGGCCCCACAGCATCTTGCTTCCAGCTCTTTGGGAAGCTAAGAAACAACTCGATCTGCACAGTGCTCTTACAGCCTACCGGGATCATCTCTTCCAAAGGCATGTGAAACGCAGTTTGTTTGCAGGCCTGATCTGGCTGAAGTAGGACTTCTGCTCTGGGTGTGCTCCATTGCCCTAGAGCTGAAAGGCACAACGTGCAGGCTTCTTTCCAAAGGGCGAGTTGGGCCCCACAGCATCTTGCTTCCAGCTCTTTGCAAAGCTAAGAAACAACTCGCTCTTCTCAGTGCTCTTAAAGCCTACCGGGAACATCTCTTCCAAAGGCCTGTGAAACGCAGTTTCTTTGCAGGTCTGATCTGGCTGAAGTAGGACTTCTGCTCTGGGTGTGCTCCATTGCCCTAGAGCTGAAAGGCACAACGTGCAGGCTTCTTTCCAAAGGGAAGGTTGGGCCCCACAGCATCTTGCTTCCAGCTCTTTGGGAAGCTAAGAAACAACTCGCTCTGCACAGTGCTCTTACAGCCTACCGGGAACATCTCTTCCAAAGGCCTGAGAAACGCAGAGTCTTTGCAGGCCTGATCTGGCTGAAGTAGGACTTCTGCTCTGGGTGTGCTCCATTGCCCTAGAGCTGAAAGGCACAACGTGCAGGCTTCTTTCCAAAGGGCGAGTTGGGCCCCACAGCATCTTGCTTCCAGCTCTTTGGGAAGCTAAGAAACAACTCGCTCTGCACAGTGCTCTTACAGCCTACCAGGAACATCTCTTCAAAAGGCCTGTGTAACGCAGTTTCTTTCCAGGCCTGATCTGGCTGAAGTAGGACTTCTGCTCTGGGTGTGCTCCATTGCCCTAGAGCTGAAAGGCACAATGTGCAGGCTTCTTTCCAAAGGGCAGGTTGGGTCCCACAGCATCTTGCTTCCAGCTCTTTGGGAAGCTAAGAAACAACTCGCTCTGCACAGTGCTCTTACAGCCTACCGGGAACATCTCTTCCAAAGGCCTGAGAAACGCAGAGTCTTTGCAGGCCTGATCTGGCTGAAGTAGGACTTCTGCTCTGGGTGTGCTCCATTGCCCTAGAGCTGAAAGGCACAACGTGCAGGCTTCTTTCCAAAGGGCGAGTTGGGCCCCACAGCATCTTGCTTCCAGCTCTTTGGGAAGCTAAGAAACAACTCGCTCTGCACAGTGCTCTTACAGCCTACCGTGAACATCTCTTCCAAAGGCCTGTGAAACGCAGTTTCTTTGCAGGCCTGATCTGGCCGAAGTAGCACTTCTGCTCTGGGTGTGCTACATTGCCCTAGAGCTGAAAGGCACAACGTGCAGGCTTCTTTCCAAAGGGCGAGTTGGGCCCCACAGCATCTTGCTTCCAGCTCTTTGGGGAAGCTAAGAAACAGCTCGCTCTGCACAGTGCTCTTACAGCCTAATGCGAGCACGTCTTCCAAAGGCCTGTGAAACGCAGTTTCTTTGCAGGCCTGATCTGGCTGAAGTAGGACTTCTGCTCTGGGTGTGCTCCATTGCCCTAGAGCTGAAAGGCACAACGTGCAGGCTTCTTTCCAAAGGGCGAGTTGGGTCCCACAGCATCTTGCTTCCAGCTCTTTGGGAAGCTAAGAAACAACTCGCTCTGCACAGTGCTCTTACAGCCTACAGGGAACATCTCTTCCAAAGGCCTGAGAAACGCAGAGTCTTTGCAGGCATGATTTGGCTGAAGTAGGACTTCTGCTCTGGGTGTGCTCCATTGTCCTAGAGCTGAAAGGCACAACGTGCAAACTTCTTTCCAAAGTGCGAGTTGGGCCCCACAGCATCTTGCTTCCAGCTCTTTGGGGAGGTAAGAAACAACTCGCTCTCCACAGTGCTCTTACAGCCTACCGAAAACATCTCTTCCAAAGGCCTGTGAAACGCAGTTTCTTTGCAGGCCTGATCTGGCTGAAGTAGGACTTCTGCTCAGGGTGTGCTCCATTGCCCTAGAGCTGAAAGGCACAACGTGCAGGCTTCTTTCCAAAGGGCGAGTTGGGCCCCACAGCATCTTGCTTCCAGCTCTTTGGGAAGCTAAGAAACAACTCGCTCTGCACAGTGCTCTTACACTCTACCGGGAACATCTCCTCCAAAGGCCTGTGAAACGCAGTTTCTTTGCAGGCCTGATCTGGCTGAAGTAGGACTTCTGCTCTGGGTGTGCTCCATTGCCCTAGAGCTGAAAGGCACAACGTGCAGGCTTCTTTCCAAAGGGCGAGTTGGGCCCCACAGCATCTTGCTTCCAGCTCTTTGGGAAGCTAAGAAACAACTCGCTCTGCACATTGCTCTTACAGCCTACCGGGAACATCTCTTCCAAAGGCCTGTGAAACGCAATTTCTTTGTAGGCCTGATCTGGCTGAAGTAGGACTTCTGCTCTGGGTGTGCTCCATTGCCCTAGAGCTGAAAGGCACAACGTGCAGGCTTCTTTCCAAAGGGCAGGTTGGGTCCCACAGCATCTTGCTTCCAGCTCTTTGGGAAGCTAAGAAACAACTCGCTCTGCACAGTGCTCTTACAGCCTACCGGGAACATCTCTTCCAAAGGCCTGAGAAACGCAGAGTCTTTGCAGGCCTGATCTGGCTGAAGTAGGACTTCTGCTCTGGGTGTGCTCCATTGCCCTAGAGCTGAAAGGCACAACGTGCAGGCTTCTTTCCAAAGGGCGAGTTGGGCCCCACAGCATCTTGCTTCCAGCTCTTTGGGAAGCTAAGAAACAACTCGCTCTGCACAGTGCTCTTACAGCCTACCGGGAACATCTCTTCCAAAGGCCTGTGTAACGCAGTTTCTTTGAAGGCCTTATCTGGCTGAAGTAGGACTTCTGCTCTGGGTGTGCTCCATTGCCCTAGAGCTGAAAGGCACAACGTGCAGGCTTCTTTCCAAAGGGCAGGTTGGGTCCCACAGCATCTTGCTTCCAGCTCTTTGGGAAGCTAAGAAACAACTCGCTCTGCACAGTGCTCTTACAGCCTACCGGGAACATCTCTTCCAAAGGCCTGAGAAACGCAGAGTCTTTGCAGGCCTGATCTGGCTGAAGTAGGACTTCTGCTCTGGGTGTGCTCCATTGCCCTAGAGCTGAAAGGCACAACGTGCAGGCTTCTTTCCAAAGGGCGAGTTGAGCCCCACATCATCTTGCTTCCAGCTCTTTGGGAAGCTAAGAAAAAACTCGCTCTGCTCAGTGCTCTTACAGCCTACCGGGAACATCTCTTCCAACGGCCTGTGAAACGCAGTTTCTTTGCAGGCCTGATCTGGCTGAAGTAGGACTTCTGCTCTGGGTCTGCTACATTGCCCTAGAGCTGAAAGGCACAACGTGCAGGCTTCTTTCCAAAGGGCAGGTTGGGTCCCACAACATCTTGCTTCCAGCTCTTTGGGAAGTTAAGAAACAACTCGCTCTGCACAGTGCTCTTACAGCCTACCGGGAACATCTCTTCCAAAGGCCTGAGAAACGCAGATTCTTTGCAGGCCTGATCTGGCTGAAGTAGGACTTCTGCTCTGGGTGTGCTCCATTGCCCTAGAGCTGAAAGGCACAACGTGCAGGCTTCTTTCCAAAGGGCGAGTTGGGCCCCACAGCATCTTGCTTCCAGCTCTTTGCGAAGCTAAGAAACAACTCGCTCTGCACAGTGCTCTTACAGCCTACCGGGAACATCTCTTCCAAAGGCCTGTGAAACGCAGTTTCTTTGCAGGCCTGATCTGGCTGAAGTAGGACTTCTGCTCTGGGTGTGCTCCATTGCCCTAGAGCTGAAAGGCACAACGTGCAGGCTTTTTTCCAAAGGGCGAGTTGGGCCCCACAGCATCTTGCTTCCAGCTCTTTGGGAAGCTAAGAAACAACTCGCTCTGCACAGTGCTCTTACAGCCTACCGGGATCATCTCTTCCAAAGGCCTGTGAAACGCAGTTTCTTTGCAGGCCTGATATGGCTGAAGTAGGACTTCTGCTCTGGGTGTGCTCCATTGCCCTAGAGCTGAAAGGCACAACGTGCAGGCTTCTTTCCAAAGGGCGAGTTGGGCCCCACAGCATCTTGCTTCCAGCTCTTTGGGAAGCTAAGAAACAACTCGCTCTGCACAGTGCTCTTACAGCCTACCGGGAACATCTCTTCCAAAGGCCTGTGAAACGCAGTTTCTTTGCAGGCCTGATCTGGCTGAAGTAGGACTTCTGCTCTGGGTGTGCTCCATTGCCCTAGAGCTGAAAGGCACAACGTGCAGGCTTCTTTCCAAGGGGCGAGTTGGGCCCCACAGCATCTTGCTTCCAGCTCTTTGGGAAGCTAAGAAACAACTCGCTCTCCACAGTGCTCTTACAGCCTACCGGGAACATCTCTTCCAAAGGCCTGTGAAACACAGTTTCTTTGCAGGCCTGATCTGGCTGAAGTAGGACTTCTGCTCTGGGTGTGCTCCATTGCCCTAGAGCTGAAAGGCACAACGTGCAGGCTTCTTTCCAAAGGGCGAGTTGGGCCCCACAGCATCTTGCTTCCAGCTCTTTGGGAAGCTAAGAAACAACTCGCTCTGCACAGTGCTCTTACAGCCTACCGGGAGCATCTCTTCCAAAGGCCTGAGAAACGCAGTTTCTTTGCAGGCCTGATCTGGCTGAAGTAGGACTTCTGCTCTGGGTGTGCTCCATTGCCCTAGAGCTGAAAGGCACAACGTGCAGGCTTCTTTCCAAAGGGCGAGTTGGGCCCCACAGCATCTTGCTTCCAGCTCTTTGGGAAGCTAAGAAACAACTCGCTCTGCACAGTGCTCTTACAGCCTACCGGGAACATCTCTTCCAAAGGCCTGTGAAACACAGTTTCTTTGCAGGCATGATCTGGCTGAAGTAGGACTTCTGCTCTGGGTGTGCTCCATTGCCCTAGAGCTGAAAGGCACAACGTGCAGGCTTCTTTCCAAAGGGCGAGTTGGGCCCCACAGCATCTTGCTTCCAGCTCTTTGGGAAGCTAAGAAACAACTCGCTCTGCACAGTGCTCTTACAGCCTACCGGGAGCATCTCTTCCAAAGGCCTGTGACACGCAGTTTGCTTGCAGGCCTGATCTGGCTGAAGTAGGACTTCTGCTCTGGGTGTGCTCCATTGCCCTAGAGCTGAAAGGCACAACGTGCAGGCTTCTTTCCAAAGGGCGAGTTGGGCCCCAGAGCATCTTGCTTCAAGCTCTTTGCGAAGCTAAGAAACAACTCGCTCTTCTCAGTGCTCTTAAAGCCTACCGGGAACATCTCTTCCAAAGGCCTGTGAAACGCAGTTTCTTTGCAGGTCTGATCTGGCTGAAGTAGGACTTCTGCTCTGGGTGTGCTCCATTGCCCTAGAGCTGAAAGGCACAACGTGCAGGCTTCTTTCCAAAGGGCAGGTTGGGCCCCACAGCATCTTGCTTCCAGCTCTTTGGGAAGCTAAGAAACAACTCGCTCTGCACAGTGCTCTTACAGCCTACCGGGAACATCTCTTCCAAAGGCCTGAGAAACGCAGAGTCTTTGCAGGCCTGATCTGGCTGAAGTAGGACTTCTGCTCTGGGTGTGCTCCATTGCCCTAGAGCTGAAAGGCACAACGTGCAGGCTTCTTTCCAAAGGGCGAGTTGGGCCCCACAGCATCTTGCTTCCAGCTCTTTGGGAAGCTAAGAAAAAACTCGCTCTGCACAGTGCTCTTACAGCCTACCAGGAACATCTCTTCAAAAGGCCTGTGTAACGCAGTTTCTTTGCAGGCCTGATCTGGCTGAAGTAGGACTTCTGCTCTGGGTGTGCTCCATTGCCCTAGAGCTGAAAGGCACAACGTGCAGGCTTCTTTCCAAAGGGCAGGTTGGGTCCCACAGCATCTTGCTTCCACCTCTTTGGGAAGCTAAGAAACAACTCACTCTGCACAGTGCTCTTACAGCCTACCGGGAACATCTCTTCCAAAGGCCTGAGAAACGCAGAGTATTTGCAGGCATGATCTGGCTAAAGTAGGACTTCTGCTCTGGGTGTGCTGCATTGCCCTAGAGCTGAAAGGCACAACGTGCAGGCTTCTTTCCAAAGGGCGAGTTGGGTCCCACAGCATCTTGCTTCCAGCTCTTTGGGAAGCTAAGAAACAACTCGCTCTGCACAGTGCTCTTACAGCCTACCGGGAACATCTCTTCCAAAGGCCTGAGAACGGCAGAGTCTTTGCAGGCATGATCTGGCTGAAGTAGGACTTCTGCTCTGGGTGTGCTCCATTGCCCTAGAGCTGAAAGGCACAACGTGCAGGCTTCTTTCCAAAGTGCGAGTTGGGCCCCACAGCATCTTGCTTCCAGCTCTTTGGGGAGGTAAGAAACAACTCGCTCTCCACAGTGCTCTTACACCCTACCGAAAACATCTCTTCCAAAGGCCTGTGAAACGCAGTTTCTTTGCAGGCCGGATCTGGCTGAAGTAGGACTTCTGCTCAGGGTGTGCTCCATTGCCCTAGAGCTGAAAGGCACAACGTGCAGGCTTCTTTCCAAAGGGCGAGTTGGGCCCCACAGCATCTTGCTTCCAGCTCTTTGGGAAGCTAAGAAACAACTCGCTCTGCACAGTGCTCTTACAGCCTACCGGGATCATCTCTTCCAAAGGCCTGTGAAACGCAGTTTCTTTGCAGGCCTGATCTGGCTGAAGTAGGACTTCTGCTCTGGGTGTGCTCCATTGCCCTAGAGCTGAAAGGCACAATGTGCAGGCTTCTTTCCAAAGGGCGAGTTGGGCCCCACAGCATCTTGCTTCCAGCTCTTTGGGAAGCTAAGAAACAACTCGCTCTGCACAGTGCTCTTACAGCCTACCGGGAACATCTCTTCCAAAGGCCTGTGAAACACAGTTTCTTTCCAGGCCTGATCTGGCTGAAGTAGGACTTCTGCTCTGGGTGTGCTCCATTGCCCTAGAGCTGAAAGGCACAACGTGCAGGCTTCTTTCCAAAGGGCGAGTTGGGCCCCACAGCATTTGCTTCCAGCTCTTTGGGAAGCTAAGAAACAACTCGATCTGCTCAGTGCTCTTACAGCCTACCGGGAACATCTCTTCCAAAGACCTGTGAAACGCAGTTTCTTTGCAGGCCTGATCTGGCTGAAGTAGGACTTCTGCTCTGGGTGTGCTCCATTGCCCTAGAGCTGAAAGGCACAACGTGCAGGCTTCTTTCCAAAGGGCGAGTTGGGCCCCACAGCATCTGGCTTCCAGCTCTTTGGGAAGCTAAGAAAAAACTCGCTCTGCTCAGTGCTCTTACAGCCTACCGGGAACATCTCTTCCAAAGGCCTCTGAAACGCAGTTTCTTTGCAGTCCTGATCTGGCTGAAGTAGGACTTCTGCTCTGGGTGTGCTCCATTGCCCTAGAGCTGAAAGGCACAACGTGCAGGCTTCTGTCCAAAGGGCGAGTTGGGCCCCACAGCATCTTGCTTCCAGCTCTTTGGGAAGCTAAGAAACAACTCGCTCTGCACAGTGATCTTACAGCCTACCGGGAACATCTCTTCCAAAGGCCTGTGAAACGCAGTTTCTTTGCAGGCCTGATGTGGCTGAAGTAGGACTTCTGCTCTGGGTGTGCTCCATTGCCCTAGAGCTGAAAGGCACAACGTGCAGGCTTCTTTTCAAAGGGCGAGTTGGGCCCCACAGCATCTGGCTTCCAGCTCTTTGGGAAGCTAAGAAACAACTCGCTCTGCTCAGTGCTCTTACAGCCTACCGGGAACATCTCTTCCAAAGACCTGTGAAACGCAGTTTCTTTGCAGGCCTGATCTGGCTGAAGTAGGACTTCTGCTCTGGGTGTGCTCCATTGCCCTAGAGCTGAAAGGCACAACGTGCAGGCTTCTTTCCAAAGGGCGAGTTGGGCCCCACAGCATCTTGCTTCCAGCTCTTTGGGAAGCTAAGAAACAACTCGCTCTGCACAGTGCTCTTACAGCCTACCGGGAACATCTCTTCCAAAGGCCTCTGAAACGCAGTTTCTTTGCAGGCCTGATCTGGCTGCAGTAGGACTTCAGCTCTGGGTGTGCTCCATTGCCCTAGAGCTGAAAGGCACAACGTGCAGGCTTCTTTCCAAAGGGCGAGTTGGACCCCACAGCATCTTGCTTCCAGCTCTTTGGGAAGCTAAGAAAGAACTCGCTCTGCACAGTGCTCTTACAGCCTACCGGGAGCATCTCCTCCAAAGGCCTGTGAAACGCAGTTTCTTTGCAGGCCTGATCTGGCTGAAGTAGGACTTCTGCTCTGGGTGTGCTCCATTGCCCTAGAGCTGAAAGGCACAACGTGCAGGCTTCTTTACAAAGGGCAAGTTGGGCCCCACAGCACCTTGCTTCCAGCTCTTTGGGAAGCTAAGAAACAACTCGCTCTGCACAGTGCTCTTACAGCCTACCGGGAACATCTCTTCCAAAGGCCTCTGAAACGCAGTTTCTTTGCAGGCATGATCTGGCTGAAGTAGGACTTCTGCTCTGGGTGTGCTCCATTGCCGTAGAGCTGAAAGGCACAACGTGCAGGGTTCTTTCCAAAGGGCGAGTTGGGCCCCACAGCATCTTGCTTCCAGCTCTTTGGGAAGCTAAGAAACAACTCGCTCTGCACAGTGCTCTTACAGCCTACCGGGAGCATCTCTTCCAAAGGCCTGAGAAACGCAGTTTCTTTGCAGGCCTGATCTGGCTGAAGTAGGACTTCTGCTCTGGGTGTGCTCCATTGCCCTAGAGCTGAAAGGCACAACGTGCAGGCTTCTTTCCAAAGGGCGAGTTGGGCCCCACAGCATCTTGCTTCCAGCTCTTTGGGAAGCTAAGAAACAACTCGCTCTGCACAGTGCTCTTACAGCCTACCGGGAACATCTCTTCCAAAGGCCTGTGAAACGCAGTTTCTTTGCAGGCCTGATCTGGCTGAAGTAGGACTTCTGTTCTGGGTGTGCTCCATTGCCCTAGAGCTGAAAGGCACAACGTGCAGGCTTCTTTCCAAAGGGCGAGTTGGGCCCCACAGCATCTTGCTTCCAGCTCTTTGGGAAGCTAAGAAACAACTCGCTCAGCACAGTGCTCTTACAGCCTACCGGGAACATCTCTTCCAAAGGCCTGTGAAACGCAGTTTCTTTGCAGGCCTGATCTGGCTGAAGTAGGACTTCTGCTCTGGGTGTGCTCCATTGCCCTAGAGCTGAAAGGCACAACGTGCAGGCTTCTTTCCAAAGGGCGAGTTGGGCCCCACAGCATCTTGCTTCCAGCTCTTTGGGAAGCTAAGAAACAACTCGCTCTGCACAGTGCTCTTACAGCCTACCGGGAACATCTCTTCCAAAGGCCTGTGAAACACAGTTTCTTTGCAGGCATGATCTGGCTGAAGTAGGACTTCTGCTCTGGGTGTGCTCCATTGCCCTAGAGCTGAAAGGCACAACGTGCAGGCTTCTTTCCAAAGGGCGAGTTGGGCCCCACAGCATCTTGCTTCCAGCTCTTTGGGAAGCTAAGAAACAACTCGCTCTGCACAGTGCTCTTACAGCCTACCGGGATCATCTCTTCCAAAGGCCTGTGAAACGCAGTTTGCTTGCAGGCCTGATCTGGCTGAAGTAGGACTTCTGCTCTGGGTGTGCTCCATTGCCCTAGAGCTGAAAGGCACAACGTGCAGGCTTCTTTCCAAAGGGCGAGTTGGGCCCCAGAGCATCTTGCTTCAAGCTCTTTCCGAAGCTAAGAAACAACTCGCTCTTCTCAGTGCTCTTAAAGCCTACCGGGAACATCTCTTCCAAAGGCCTGTGAAACGCAGTTTCTTTGCAGGTCTGATCTGGCTGAAGTAGGACTTCTGCTCTGGGTGTGCTCCATTGCCCTAGAGCTGAAAGGCACAACGTGCAGGCTTCTTTCCAAAGGGCAGGTTGGGCCCCACAGCATCTTGCTTCCAGCTCTTTGGGAAGCTAAGAAACAACTCGCTCTGCACAGTGCTCTTACAGCCTACCGGGAACATCTCTTCCAAAGGCCTGAGAAACGCAGAGTCTTTGCAGGCCTGATCTGGCTGAAGTAGGACTTCTGCTCTGGGTGTGCTCCATTGCCCTAGAGCTGAAAGGCACAACGTGCAGGCTTCTTTCCAAAGGGCGAGTTGGGCCCCACAGCATCTTGCTTCCAGCTCTTTGGGAAGCTAAGAAACAACTCGCTCTGCACAGTGCTCTTACAGCCTACCAGGAACATCTCTTCAAAAGGCCTGTGTAACGCAGTTTCTTTGCAGGCCTGATCTGGCTGAAGTAGGACTTCTGCTCTGGGTGTGCTCCATTGCCCTAGAGCTGAAAGGCACAACGTGCAGGCTTCTTTCCAAAGGGCAGGTTGGGTCCCACAGCATCTTGCTTCCACCACTTTGGGAAGCTAAGAAACAACTCACTCTGCACAGTGCTCTTACAGCCTACCGGGAACATCTCCTCCAAAGGCCTGTGAAACGCAGTTTCTTTGCAGGCCTGATCTGGCTGAAGTAGGACTTCTGCTCTGGGTGTGCTCCATTGCCCTAGAGCTGAAAGGCACAACGTGCAGGCTTCTTTCCAAAGGGTGAGTTGGGCCCCACAGCATCTTGCTTCCAGCTCTTTGGGAAGCTAAGAAACAACTCGCTCTGCACAGTGCTCTTACAGCCTACCGGGATCATCTCTTCCAAAGGCCTGTGAAACGCAGTTTCTTTGCAGGCCTGATCTGGCTGAAGTAGGACTTCTGCTCTGGGTGTGCTCCATTGCCCTAGAGCTGAAAGGCACAACGTGCAGGCTTCTTTCCAAAGGGCGAGTTGGGCCCCACAGCATCTTGCTTCCAGCTCTTTGGGAAGCTAAGAAACAACTCGCTCTGCACAGTGCTCTTACAGCCTACCGGGAACATCTCTTCCAAAGGCCTGTGAAACACAGTTTCTTTCCAGGCCTGATCTGGCTGAAGTAGGACTTCTGCTCTGGGTGTGCTCCATTGCCCTAGAGCTGAAAGGCACAACGTGCAGGCTTCTTTCCAAAGGGCGAGTTGGGCCCCACAGCATCTTGCTTCCAGCTCTTTGGGAAGCTAAGAAACAACTCGATCTGCACAGTGCTCTTACAGCCTACCGGGATCATATCTTCCAAAGGCATGTGAAACGCAGTTTGTTTGCAGGCCTGATCTGGCTGAAGTAGGACTTCTGCTCTGGGTGTGCTCCATTGCCCTAGAGCTGAAAGGCACAACGTGCAGGCTTCTTTCCAAAGGGCGAGTTGGGCCCCACAGCATCTTGCTTCCAGCTCTTTGCAAAGCTAAGAAACAACTCGCTCTTCTCAGTGCTCTTAAAGCCTACCGGGAACATCTCTTCCAAAGGCCTGTGAAACGCAGTTTCTTTGCAGGTCTGATCTGGCTGAAGTAGGACTTCTGCTCTGGGTGTGCTCCATTGCCCTAGAGCTGAAAGGCACAACGTGCAGGCTTCTTTCCAAAGGGAAGGTTGGGCCCCACAGCATCTTGCTTCCAGCTCTTTGGGAAGCTAAGAAACAACTCGCTCTGCACAGTGCTCTTACAGCCTACCGGGAACATCTCTTCCAAAGGCCTGAGAAACGCAGAGTCTTTGCAGGCCTGATCTGGCTGAAGTAGGACTTCTGCTCTGGGTGTGCTCCATTGCCCTAGAGCTGAAAGGCACAACGTGCAGGCTTCTTTCCAAAGGGCGAGTTGGGCCCCACAGCATCTTGCTTCCAGCTCTTTGGGAAGCTAAGAAACAACTCGCTCTGCACAGTGCTCTTACAGCCTACCAGGAACATCTCTTCAAAAGGCCTGTGTAACGCAGTTTCTTTCCAGGCCTGATCTGGCTGAAGTAGGACTTCTGCTCTGGGTGTGCTCCATTGCCCTAGAGCTGAAAGGCACAATGTGCAGGCTTCTTTCCAAAGGGCAGGTTGGGTCCCACAGCATCTTGCTTCCAGCTCTTTGGGAAGCTAAGAAACAACTCGCTCTGCACAGTGCTCTTACAGCCTACCGGGAACATCTCTTCCAAAGGCCTGAGAAACGCAGAGTCTTTGCAGGCCTGATCTGGCTGAAGTAGGACTTCTGCTCTGGGTGTGCTCCATTGCCCTAGAGCTGAAAGGCACAACGTGCAGGCTTCTTTCCAAAGGGCGAGTTGGGCCCCACAGCATCTTGCTTCCAGCTCTTTGGGAAGCTAAGAAACAACTCGCTCTGCACAGTGCTCTTACAGCCTACCGTGAACATCTCTTCCAAAGGCCTGTGAAACGCAGTTTCTTTGCAGGCCTGATCTGGCCGAAGTAGCACTTCTGCTCTGGGTGTGCTACATTGCCCTAGAGCTGAAAGGCACAACGTGCAGGCTTCTTTCTAAAGGGCGAGTTGGGCCCCACAGCATCTTGCTTCCAGTTCTTTGGGGAAGCTAAGAAACAGCTCGCTCTGCACAGTGCTCTTACAGCCTAATGCGAGCACGTCTTCCAAAGGCCTGTGAAACGCAGTTTCTTTGCAGGCCTGATCTGGCTGAAGTAGGACTTCTGCTCTGGGTGTGCTCCATTGCCCTAGAGCTGAAAGGCACAACGTGCAGGCTTCTTTCCAAAGGGCGAGTTGGGTCCCACAGCATCTTGCTTCCAGCTCTTTGGGAAGCTAAGAAACAACTCGCTCTGCACAGTGCTCTTACAGCCTACCGGGAACATCTCTTCCAAAGGCCTGAGAAACGCAGAGTCTTTGCAGGCATGATTTGGCTGAAGTAGGACTTCTGCTCTGGGTGTGCTCCATTGTCCTAGAGCTGAAAGGCACAACGTGCAAACTTCTTTCCAAAGTGCGAGTTGGGCCCCACAGCATCTTGCTTCCAGCTCTTTGGGGAGGTAAGAAACAACTCGCTCTCCACAGTGCTCTTACAGCCTACCGAAAACATCTCTTCCAAAGGCCTGTGAAACGCAGTTTCTTTGCAGGCCTGATCTGGCTGAAGTAGGACTTCTGCTCAGGGTGTGCTCCATTGCCCTAGAGCTGAAAGGCACAACGTGCAGGCTTCTTTCCAAAGGGCGAGTTGGGCCCCACAGCATCTTGCTTCCAGCTCTTTGGGAAGCTAAGAAACAACTCGCTCTGCACAGTGCTCTTACACTCTACCGGGAACATCTCCTCCAAAGGCCTGTGAAACGCAGTTTCTTTGCAGGCCTGATCTGGCTGAAGTAGGACTTCTGCTCTGGGTGTGCTCCATTGCCCTAGAGCTGAAAGGCACAACGTGCAGGCTTCTTTCCAAAGGGCGAGTTGGGCCCCACAGCATCTTGCTTCCAGCTCTTTGGGAAGCTAAGAAACAACACGCTCTGCACAGTGCTCTTGCAGCCTACCGGGAACATCTCTTCCAAAGGCCTCTGAAACGCAGTTTCTTTGCAGGCCTGATCTGGCTGAAGTAGGACTTCTGCTCTGGGTGTGCTCCATTGCCCTAGAGCTGAAAGGCACAACTTGCAGGCTTCTTTCCAAAGGGCGAGTTCGGCCCCACAGCATCTTGCTTCCAGCTCTTTGGGAAGCTAAGAAACAACTCGCTCTGCCCAGTGCTCTTACAGCCTACCGGGAGCATCTCTTCCAAAGGCCTCTGAAACGCAGTTTCTTTGCAGGCCTGATCTGGCTGAAGTAGGACTTCTGCTCTGGGTGTGCTCCATTGCCCTAGAGCTGAAAGGCACGACGTGCAGGCTTCTTTCCAAAGGGCGAGATGGGACCCACAGCATCTTGCTTCCAGCTCTTTGGGAAGCTAAGAAACAACTCGCTCTGCACAGTGCTCTTACAGCCTACCGGGAACATCTCTTCCAAAGGCCTGTGAAACGCAGTTTCTTTGCAGGCCTGATCTGGCTGAAGGAGAACTTCTGCTCTGGGTGTGCTACATTGCCCTAGAGCTGAAAGGCACAACGTGCAGGCTTCTTTGCAAAGGGAGAGTTGGGCCCCAAAGCATCTTGCTTCCAGCTCTTTGTTAAGCTAAGAAACTACTCGCTCTGCACAGTGCTCTTACAGCCTACCGGGAGCATCTCTTCCAAAGGCCTCTGAAACGCAGTTTCTTTGCAGGCCTGATCTGGCTGAAGTAGGACTTCTGCTCTGGGTGGGCTACATTGCCCTAGAGCTGAAAGGCACAACGTGCAGGCTTCTTTCCAAAGGGCGAGTTGGGCCCCACAGCATCTTGCTTCCAGCTATTTGGGAAGCTAAGAAACAACTCGCTCTTCTCAGTGCTCTTAAAGCCTACCGGGAAAATCTCTTCCAAAGGCCTGTGAAACGCAGTTTCTTTGCAGGCCTGACCTGGCTGAAGTAGGACCTCTGCTCTTGGTGTGCTACATTGCCCTAGAGCTGAAAGGCACAACGTGCAGGCTTCTTTCCAAAGGGCAGGTTGGGTCCCACAGCATCTTGATTACAGCTCTTTGGCAAGCTAAGAAACAACTCGCTCTGCACAGTGCTCTTACAGCCTACCGGGAACATCTCTTCCAAAGGCCTGAGAAATGCAGAGTCTTTGCAGGCATGATCTGGCTGAAGTAGGACTTCTGCTCTGGGTGTGCTCCATTGCCCTAGAGCTGAAAGGCACAACGTGCAGGCTTCTTTCCAAATGGCGAGTTGGGTCCCACAGCATCTTGCTTCCAGCTCTTTGGGAAGCTAAGAAACAACTCGCTCTGCACAGTGCTCTTACAGCCTACCGGGAACATCTCTTCCAAAGGCCTGAGAACGGCAGAGTCTTTGCAGGCATGATCTGGCTGAAGTAGGACTTCTGCTCTGGGTGTGCTCCATTGCCCTAGAGCTGAAAGGCACAACGTGCAGGCTTCTTTCCAAAGTGCGAGTTGGGCCCCACAGCATCTTGCTTCCAGCTCTTTGGGGAGGTAAGAAACAACTCGCTCTCCACAGTGCTCTTACAGCCTACCGAAAACATCTCTTCCAAAGGCCTGTGAAACGCAGTTTCTTTGCAGGCCTGATCTGGCTGAAGTAGGACTTCTGCTCAGGGTGTGCTCCATTGCCCTAGAGCTGAAAGGCACAACGTGCAGGCTTCTTTCCAAAGGGCGAGTTGGGCCCCACAGCATCTTGCTTCCAGCTCTTTGGGAAGCTAAGAAACAACTCGCTCTGCACAGTGCTCTTACACTCTACCGGGAACATCTCCTCCAAAGGCCTGTGAAACGCAGTTTCTTTGCAGGCCTGATCTGGCTGAAGTAGGACTTCTGCTCTGGGTGTGCTCCATTGCCCTAGAGCTGAAAGGCACAACGTGCAGGCTTCTTTCCAAAGGGTGAGTTGGGCCCCACAGCATCTTGCTTCCAGCTCTTTGGGAAGCTAAGAAACAACTCGCTCTGCACAGTGCTCTTACAGCCTACCGGGAACATCTCTTCCAAAGGCCTGTGAAACGCAGTTTCTTTGCAGGCCTGATCTGGCTGAAGTAGGACTTCTGCTCTGGGTGTGCTATATTGCCCTAGAGCTGAAAGGCACAACGAGCAGGCTTCTTTCCAAAGGGCGAGTTGGGCCCCACAGCATCTTGCTTCCAGCTCTTTGGGAAGCTAAGAAACAACTCGCTCTGCACAGTGCTCTTACAGCCTACCGGGAACATCTCTTCCAAAGGCCTGTGAAACACAGTTTCTTTCCAGGCCTGATCTGGCTGAAGTAGGACTTCTGCTCTGGGTGTGCTCCATTGCCCTAGAGCTGAAAGGCACAACGTGCAGGCTTCTTTCCAAAGGTCGAGTTGGGCCCCACAGCATCTTGCTTCCAGCTCTTTGGGAAGCTAAGAAACAACTCGCTCTGCACAGTGCTCTTACAGCCTACCGGGATCATCTCTTCCAAAGGCCTGTGAAACGCAGTTTGTTTGCAGGCCTGATCTGGCTGAAGTAGGACTTCTGCTCTGGGTGTGCTCCATTGCCCTAGAGCTGAAAGGCACAACGTGCAGGCTTCTTTCCAAAGGGCGAGTTGGGCCCCACAGCATCTTGCTTCCAACTCTTTGCGAAGCTAAGAAACAACTCGCTGTTCTCAGTGCTCTTAAAGCCTACCGGGAACATCTCTTCCAAAGGCCTGTGAAACGCAGTTTCTTTGCAGGCCTGATCTGGCTGAAGTAGGACTTCTGCTCTGGGTGTGCTCCATTGCCCTAGAGCTGAAAGGCACAACGTGCAGGCTTCTTTCCAAAGGGGAGGTTGGGTCCCACAGCATCTTGCTTCCACCTCTTTGGGAAGCTAAGAAACAACTCGCTCTGCACAGTGCTCTTACAGCCTACCGGGAACATCTCTTCCAAAGGCCTGAGAAACACAGAGTATTTGCAGGCATGATCTGGCTGAAGTAGGACTTCTGCTCTGGGTGTGCTCCATTGCCCTAGAGCTGAAAGGCACAACGTGCAGGCTTCTTTCCAAAGGGCGAGTTGGGTCCCACAGCATCTTGCTTCCAGCTCTTTGGGAAGCTAAGAAACAACTCGCTCTGCACAGTGCTCTTACAGCCTACCGGGAACATCTCTTCCAAAGGCCTGAGAAACGCAGAGTCTTTGCAGGCATGATCTGGCTGAAGTAGGACTTCTGCTCTGGGTGTGCTCCATTGCCCTAGAGCTGAAAGGCACAACGTGCAAACTTCTTTCCAAAGTGCACGTTGGGCCCCACAGCATCTTGCTTCCAGCTCTTTGGGGAGGTAAGAAACAACTCGCTCTCCACAGTGCTCTTACAGCCTACCGAAAACATCTCTTCCAAAGGCCTGTGAAACGCAGTTTCTTTGCAGGCCTGATCTGGCTGAAGTAGGACTTCTGCTCAGGGTGTGCTCCATTGCCCTAGAGCTGAAAGGCACAACGTGCAGGCTTCTTTCCAAAGGGCGAGTTGGGCCCCACAGCATCTTGCTTCCAGCTCTTTGGGAAGCTAAGAAACAACTCGCTCTGCACAGTGCTCTTACACTCTACCGGGAACATCTCCTCCAAAGGCCTGTGAAACGCAGTTTCTTTGCAGGCCTGATCTGGCTGAAGTAGGACTTCTGCTCTGGGTGTGCTCCATTGCCCTAGAGCTGAAAGGCACAACGTGCAGGCTTCTTTCCAAAGAGCAAGTTGGGCCCCACAGCACCTTGCTTCCAGCTCTTTGGGAAGCTAAGAAACAACACGCTCTGCACAGTGCTCTTACAGCCTACCGGGAACATCTCTTCCAAAGGCCTCTGAAACGCAGTTTCTTTGCAGGCCTGATCTGGCTGAAGTAGGACTTCTGCTCTGGGTGTGCTCCATTGCCCTAGAGCTGAAAGGCACAACTTGCAGGCTTCTTTCCAAAGGGCGAGTTCGGCCCCACAGCATCTTGCTTCCAGCTCTTTGGGAAGCTAAGAAACAACTCGCTCTGCCCAGTGCTCTTACAGCCTACCGGGAGCATCTCTTCCAAAGGCCTCTGAAACGCAGTTTCTTTGCAGGCCTGATCTGGCTGAAGTAGGACTTCTGCTGTGGGTGGGCTACATTGCCCTAGAGCTGAAAGGCACAACGTGCAGGCTTCTTTCCAAAGGGCGAGTTGGGCCCCACAGCATCTTGCTTCCAGCTCTTTGGGAAGCTAAGAAACAACTCGCTCTTCTCAGTGCTCTTAAAGCCTACCGGGAACATCTCTTCCAAAGGCCTGTGAAACGCAGTTTCTTTGCAGGCCTGATCTGGCTGAAGTAGGACTTCTGCTCTGGGTGTGCTACATTGCCCTAGAGCTGAAAGGCACAACGTGCAGGCTTCTTTCCAAATGGCAGGTTGTGTCCCACAGCATCTTGCTTCCAGCTCTTTGGGAAGCTAAGAAACAACTCGCTCTGCACAGTGCTCTTACAGCCTACCGGGAACATCTCTTCCAAAGGCCTGAGAAACGCAGAGTCTTTGCAGGCATGATCTGGCTGAAGTAGGACTTCTGCTCTGGGTGTGCTCCATTGCCCTAGAGCTGAAAGGCACAACGTGCAGGCTTCTTTCCAAAGGGCGAGTTGGGCCCCACAGCATCTTGCTTCCAGCTCTTTGGGAAGGTAAGAAACAACTCGCTCTGCACAGTGCTCTTACAGCCTACCGGGAGCATCTCTTCCAAAGGCCTCTGAAACGCAGTTTCTTTGCAGGCCTGATCTGGCTGAAGTAGGACTTCTGCTCTGGGTGGGCTACATTGCCCTAGAGCTGAAAGGCACAACGTGCAGGCTTCTTTCCAAAGGGCGAGTTGGGCCCCACAGCATCTTGCTTCCAGCTCTTTGGGAAGCTAAGAAACAACTCGCTCTTCTCAGTGCTCTTAAAGCCTACCGGGAACATCTCTTCCAAAGGCCTGTGAAACGCAGTTTCTTTGCAGGCCTGATCTGGCTGAAGTAGGACCTCTGCTCTTGGTGTGCTACATTGCCCTAGAGCTGAAAGGCACAACGTGGAGGCTTCTTTCCAAAGGGGAGGTTGGGTCCCACAGCATCTTGCTTCCAGCTCTTTGGGAAGCTAAGAAACAACTCGCTCTGCACAGTGCTCTTACAGCCTACCGGGAACATCTCTTCCAAAGGCCTGAGAAACGCAGAGTCTTTGCAGGCATGATCTGGCTGAAGTAGGACTTCTGCTCTGGGTGTGCTCCATTGCCCTAGAGCTGAAAGGCACAACGTGCAGGCTTCTTTCCAAAGGGCAGGTTGGGTCCCACAGCATCTTGCTTCCAGCTCTTTGGGAAGCTAAGAAACAACTCGCTCTGCACAGTGCTCTTACAGCCTACCTGGAACATCTCTTCCAAAGGCCTGAGAAACGCAGAGTCTTTGCAGGCATGATCTGGCTGAAGTAGGACTTCTGCTCTGGGTGTGCTCCATTGCCCTAGAGCTGAAAGGCACAACGTGCAGGCTTCTTTCCAAAGGGCGAGTTGGGCCCCACAGCATCTTGCTTCCAGCTCTTTGGGAAGCTAAGAAACAACTCGCTCTGCACAGTGCTCTTACAGCGTACCGGGAGCATCTCTTCCAAAGGCCTCTGAAACGCAGTTTCTTTGCAGGCCTGATCTGGCTGAAGTAGGACTTCTGCTCTGGGTGGGCTACAATGCCCTAGAGCTGAAAGGCACAACATGCAGGCTTCTTTCCAAAGGGCGAGTTGGGCCCCACAGCCTCTTGCTTCCAGCTCTTTGGGAAGCTAAGAAACAACTCGCTCTTCACAGTGCTCTTAAAGCCTACCGGGAACATCTCTTCCAAAGGCCTGTGAAACGCAGTTTCTTTGCAGGCCTGATCTGGCTGAAGTAGGACTTCTGCTCAGGGTGTGCTCCATTGCCCTAGAGCTGAAAGGCACTACGTGCAGGCTTCTTTCCAAAGGGCGAGTTGGGCCCCACAGCATCTTGCTTCCAGCTCTTTGGGAAGCTAAGAAACAACTCGCTCTGCACAGTGCTCTTACACTCTACCGGGAACATCTCCTCCAAAGGCCTGTGAAACGCACTTTCTTTGCAGGCCTGATCTGGCTGAAGTAGGACTTCTGCTCTGGGTGTGCTCCATTGCCCTAGAGCTGAAAGGCACAACGTGCAGGCTTCTGTCCAAAGGGCAAGTTGGGCCCCACAGCACCTTGCTTCCAGCTCTTTGAGAAGCTAAGAAACAACACGCTCTGCACAGTGCTCTTACAGCCTACCGGGAACATCTCTTCCAAAGGACTCTGAAACGCACTTTCTTTGCAGGCCTGATCTGGCTGAAGTAGGACTTCTGCTCTGGGTGTGCTCCATTGCCCTAGAGCTGAAAGGCACAACGTGCAGGCTTCTTTCCAAAGGGCGAGTTGGGCCCCACAGCATCTTGCTTCCAGCTCTTTGGGAAGCTAAGAAACAACTCGCACTGCCCAGTGCTCTTACAGCCTACCGGGAGCATCTCTTCCAAAGGCCTCTGAAACGCAGTTTCTTTGCAGGCCTGATCTGGCTGAAGTAGGACTTCTGCTGTGGGTGGGCTACATTGCCCTAGAGCTGAAAGGCACAACGTGCAGGCTTCTTTCCAAAGGGCAGGTTGGGTCCCACAGCATCTTGCTTCCAGCTCTTTGGGAAGCTAAGAAACAACTCGCTCTGCACAGTGCTCTTACAGCCTACCGGGAACATCTCTTCCAAAGGCCGCTGAAACGCAGTTTCTTTGCAGGCCTGATCTTGCTGAAGTAGGACTTCTGCTCTGGCTGTGCTCCATTGCCCTAGAGCTGAAAGGCACAACGTGCAGGCTTCTTTCCAAAGGGCGAGTTGGGCCCCACAGCATCTTGCTTCCAGCTCTTTGGGAAGCTAAGAAACAACTCGCTCTGCACAGTGCCCTTACAGACTACCGGGAGCATCTCTTCCAAAGGCCTCTGAAACGCAGTTTCTTTGCAGGCCTGATCTGGCTGAAGTAGGACTTCTGCACTGGGTGTGCTCCATTGCCCTAGAGCTGAAAGGCACAACGTGCAGGCTTCTTTCCAAAGGGCGAGTTGGGCCCCACAGCATCTGGCTTCCAGCTCTTTGGGAAGCTAAGAAACAACTCGCTCTGCTCAGTGCTCTTACAGCCTACCGGGAACATCTCTTCCAAAGGCCTCTGAAACGCAGTTTCTTTGCAGGCCTGATCTGGCTGAAGTAGGACTTCTGCTCTGGGTGTGCTCCATTGCCCTAGAGCTGAAAGGCACAACGTGCAGGCTTCTTTCCAAAGGGCGAGTTGGGCCCCACAGCATCTTGCTTCCAGCTCTTTGGGAAGCTAAGAAACAACTCGCTCTGCACAGTGCTCTTACACTCTACCGGGAACATCTCCTCCAAAGGCCTGTGAAACGCAGTTTCTTTGCAGGCCTGATCTGGCTGAAGTAGGACTTCTGCTCTGGGTGTGCTCCATTGCCCTAGAGCTGAAAGGCTCAACGTGCAGGCTTCTTTCCCAAGGGCAAGTTGGGCCCCACAGCACCTTGCTTCCAGCTCTTTGGGAAGCTAAGAAACAACACGCTCTGCACAGTGCTCTTACAGCCTACCGGGAACATCTCTTCCAAAGGCCTCTGAAACGCACTTTCTTTGCAGGCCTGATCTGGCTGAAGTAGGACTTCTGCTCTGGGTGTGCTCCATTGCCCTAGAGCTGAAAGGCACAACGTGCAGGCTTCTTTCCAAAGGGCGAGTTGGGCCCCACAGCATCTTGCTTCCAGCTCTTTGGGGATCTCAGAAACAACTCGCTCTGCCCAGTGCTCTTACAGCCTACCGGGAGCATCTCTTCCAAAGGCCTCTGAAACGCAGTTTCTTTGCAGGCCTGATCTGGCTGAAGTAGGACTTCTGCTGTGGGTGGGCTCCATTGCCCTAGAGCTGAAAGGCACAACGTGCAGTCTTCTTTCCAAAGGGCAGGTTGGGTCCCACAGCATCTTGCTTCCAGTTCTTTGGGAAGCTAAGAAACAACTCGCTCTGCACAGTGCTCTTACAGCCTACCGGGAACATCTCTTCCAAAGGCCTGAGAAACGCAGAGTCTTTGCAGGCATGATCTGGCTGAAGTAGGACTTCTGCTCTGGGTGTGCTCCATTGCCCTAGAGCTGAAAGGCACAACGTGCAGGCTTCTTTCCAAAGGGCGAGTTGGGCCCCACAGCATCTTGCTTCCAGCTCTTTGGGAAGGTAAGAAACAACTCGCTCTGCACAGTGCTCTTCCAGCCTACCGGGAGCATCTCTTCCAAAGGCATCTGAAACGCAGTTTCTTTGCAGGCCTGATCTGGCTGAAGTAGGACTTCTGCTCTGGGTGTGCTCCATTGCCCTAGAGCTGAAAGGCACAACGTGCAGGCTTCTTTCCAAAGGGCGAGTTGGGCCCCACAGCATCTTGTTTCCAGCTCTTTGGGAAGCTAAGAAACAACTCGCTCTGCCCAGTGCTCTTACAGCCTACCGGGAGCATCTCTTCCAAAGGCCTCTGAAACGCAGTTTCTTTGCCGGCCTGATCTGGCTGAAGTAGGACTTCTGCTGTGGGTGGGCTACATTGCCCTAGAGCTGAAAGCCACAACGTGCAGGCTTCTTTCCAAAGGGCAGGTTGGGTCCCACAGCATCTTGCTTCCAGCTCTTTGGGAAGCTAAGAAACAACTCGCTCTGCACAGTGCTCTTACAGCCTACCGGGAACATCTCTTCCAAAGGCCTGAGAAACGCAGAGTCTTTGCAGGCATGATCTGGCTGAAGTAGGACTTCTGCTCTGGGTGTGCTCCATTGCCCTAGAGCTGAAAGGCACAACGTGCAGGCTTCTTTCCAAAGGGCGAGTTGGGCCCCACAGCATCTTGCTTCCAGCTCTTTGGGAAGCTAAGAAACAACTCGCTCTGCACAGTGCTCTTACAGCGTACCGGGAACATCTCTTCCAAAGGCCTCTGAAACGCAGTTTCTTTGCAGGCCTGATCTGGCTGAAGTAGGACTTCTGCTCTGGGTGGGCTACAATGCCCTAGAGCTGAAAGGCACAACATGCAGGCTTCTTTCCAAAGGGCGAGTTGGGCCCCACAGCCTCTTGCTTCCAGCTCTTTGGGAAGCTAAGAAACAACTCGCTCTTCACAGTGCTCTTAAAACCTACCGGGAACATCTCTTCCAAAGGCCTGTGAAACGCAGTTTCTTTGCAGGCCTGATCTGGCTGAAGTAGGACTTCTGCTCAGGGTGTGCTCCATTGCCCTAGAGCTGAAAGGCACTACGTGCAGGCTTCTTTCCAAAGGGCGAGTTGGGCCCCACAGCATCTTGCTTCCAGCTCTTTGGGAAGCTAAGAAACAACTCGCTCTGCACAGTGCTCTTACACTCTACCGGGAACATCTCCTCCAAAGGCCTGTGAAACGCAGTTTCTTTGCAGGCCTGATCTGGCTGAAGTAGGACTTCTGCTCTGGGTGTGCTCCCTTGCCCTAGAGCTGAAAGGCACAACGTGCAGGCTTCTGTCCAAAGGGCAAGTTGGGCCCCACAGCACCTTGCTTCCAGCTCTTTGAGAAGCTAAGAAACAACACGCTCTGCACAGTGCTCTTACAGCCTACCGGGAACATCTCTTCCAAAGGACTCTGAAACGCACTTTCTTTGCAGGCCTGATCTGGCTGAAGTAGGACTTCTGCTCTGGGTGTGCTCCATTGCCCTAGAGCTGAAAGGCACAACGTGCAGGCTTCTTTCCAAAGGGCGAGTTGGGCCCCACAGCATCTTGCTTCCAGCTCTTTGGGAAGCTAAGAAACAACTCGCTCTGCCCAGTGCTCTTACAGCCTACCGGGAGCATCTCTTCCAAAGGCCTCTGAAACGCAGTTTCTTTGCAGGCCTGATCTGGCTGAAGTAGGACTTCTGCTGTGGGTGGGCTACATTGCCCTAGAGCTGAAAGGCACAACGTGCAGGCTTCTTTCCAAAGGGCGAGTTGGGCCCCACAGCATCTTGCTTCCAGCTCTTTGGGAAGGTAAGAAACAACTCGCTCTGCACAGTGCTCTTCCAGCCTACCGGGAGCATCTCTTCCAAAGGCATCTGAAACGCAGTTTCTTTGCAGGCCTGATCTGGCTGAAGTAGGACTTCTGCTCTGGGTGTGCTCCATTGCCCTAGAGCTGAAAGGCACAACGTGCAGGCTTCTTTCCAAAGGGCGAGTTGGGCCCCACAGCATCTTGTTTCCAGCTCTTTGGGAAGCTAAGAAACAACTCGCTCTGCCCAGTGCTCTTACAGCCTACCGGGAGCATCTCTTCAAAAGGCCTCTGAAACGCAGTTTCTTTGCCGGCCTGATCTGGCTGAAGTAGGACTTCTGCTGTGGGTGGGCTACATTGCCCTAGAGCTGAAAGCCACAACGTGCAGGCTTCTTTCCAAAGGGCAGGTTGGGTCCCACAGCATCTTGCTTCCAGCTCTTTGGGAAGCTAAGAAACAACTCGCTCTGCACAGTGCTCTTACAGCCTACCGGGAACATCTCTTCCAAAGGCCTGAGAAACGCAGAGTCTTTGCAGGCATGATCTGGCTGAAGTAGGACTTCTGCTCTGGGTGTGCTCCATTGCCCTAGAGCTGAAAGGCACAACGTGCAGGCTTCTTTCCAAAGGGCGAGTTGGGCCCCACAGCATCTTGCTTCCAGCTCTTTGGGAAGCTAAGAAACAACTCGCTCTGCACAGTGCTCTTACAGCGTACCGGGAACATCTCTTCCAAAGGCCTCTGAAACGCAGTTTCTTTGCAGGCCTGATCTGGCTGAAGTAGGACTTCTGCTCTGGGTGGGCTACAATGCCCTAGAGCTGAAAGGCACAACATGCAGGCTTCTTTCCAAAGGGCGAGTTGGGCCCCACAGCCTCTTGCTTCCAGCTCTTTGGGAAGCTAAGAAACAACTCGCTCTTCACAGTGCTCTTAAAGCCTACCGGGAACATCTCTTCCAAAGGCCTGTGAAACGCAGTTTCTTTGCAGGCCTGATCTGGCTGAAGTAGGACTTCTGCTCAGGGTGTGCTCCATTGCCCTAGAGCTGAAAGGCACTACGTGCAGGCTTCTTTCCAAAGGGCGAGTTGGGCCCCACAGCATCTTGCTTCCAGCTCTTTGGGAAGCTAAGAAACAACTCGCTCTGCACAGTGCTCTTACACTCTACCGGGAACATCTCCTCCAAAGGCCTGTGAAACGCACTTTCTTTGCAGGCCTGATCTGGCTGAAGTAGGACTTCTGCTCTGGGTGTGCTCCATTGCCCTAGAGCTGAAAGGCACAACGTGCAGGCTTCTGTCCAAAGGGCAAGTTGGGCCCCACAGCACCTTGCTTCCAGCTCTTTGAGAAGCTAAGAAACAACACGCTCTGCACAGTGCTCTTACAGCCTACCGGGAACATCTCTTCCAAAGGACTCTGAAACGCACTTTCTTTGCAGGCCTGATCTGGCTGAAGTAGGACTTCTGCTCTGGGTGTGCTCCATTGCCCTAGAGCTGAAAGGCACAACGTGCAGGCTTCTTTCCAAAGGGCGAGTTGGGCCCCACAGCATCTTGCTTCCAGCTCTTTGGGAAGCTAAGAAACAACTCGCTCTGCCCAGTGCTCTTACAGCCTACCGGGAGCATCTCTTCCAAAGGCCTCTGAAACGCAGTTTCTTTGCAGGCCTGATCTGGCTGAAGTAGGACTTCTGCTGTGGGTGGGCTACATTGCCCTAGAGCTGAAAGGCACAACGTGCAGGCTTCTTTCCAAAGGGCGAGTTGGGCCCCACAGCATCTTGCTTCCAGCTCTTTGGGAAGGTAAGAAACAACTCGCTCTGCACAGTGCTCTTCCAGCCTACCGGGAGCATCTCTTCCAAAGGCATCTGAAACGCAGTTTCTTTGCAGGCCTGATCTGGCTGAAGTAGGACTTCTGCTCTGGGTGTGCTCCATTGCCCTAGAGCTGAAAGGCACAACGTGCAGGCTTCTTTCCAAAGGGCGAGTTGGGCCCCACAGCATCTTGTTTCCAGCTCTTTGGGAAGCTAAGAAACAACTCGCTCTGCCCAGTGCTCTTACAGCCTACCGGGAGCATCTCTTCCAAAGGCCTCTGAAACGCAGTTTCTTTGCAGGCCTGATCTGGCTGAAGTAGGACTTCTGCTGTGGGTGGGCTACATTGCCCTAGAGCTGAAAGCCACAACGTGCAGGCTTCTTTCCAAAGGGCAGGTTGGGTCCCACAGCATCTTGCTTCCAGCTCTTTGGGAAGCTAAGAAACAACTCGCTCTGCACAGTGCTCTTACAGCCTACCGGGAACATCTCTTCCAAAGGCCTGAGAAACGCAGAGTCTTTGCAGGCATGATCTGGCTGAAGTAGGACTTCTGCTCTGGGTGTGCTCCATTGCCCTAGAGCTGAAAGGCACAACGTGCAGGCTTCTTTCCAAAGGGCGAGTTGGGCCCCACAGCATCTTGCTTCCAGCTCTTTGGGAAGCTAAGAAACAACTCGCTCTGCACAGTGCTCTTACAGCGTACCGGGAACATCTCTTCCAAAGGCCTCTGAAACGCAGTTTCTTTGCAGGCCTGATCTGGCTGAAGTAGGACTTCTGCTCTGGGTGGGCTACAATGCCCTAGAGCTGAAAGGCACAACATGCAGGCTTCTTTCCAAAGGGCGAGTTGGGCCCCACAGCCTCTTGCTTCCAGCTCTTTGGGAAGCTAAGAAACAACTCGCTCTTCACAGTGCTCTTAAAGCCTACCGGGAACATCTCTTCCAAAGGCCTGTGAAACGCAGTTTCTTTGCAGGCCTGATCTGGCTGAAGTAGGACTTCTGCTCAGGGTGTGCTCCATTGCCCTAGAGCTGAAAGGCACTACGTGCAGGCTTCTTTCCAAAGGGCGAGTTGGGCCCCACAGCATCTTGCTTCCAGCTCTTTGGGAAGCTAAGAAACAACTCGCTCTGCACAGTGCTCTTACACTCTACCGGGAACATCTCCTCCAAAGGCCTGTGAAACGCACTTTCTTTGCAGGCCTGATCTGGCTGAAGTAGGACTTCTGCTCTGGGTGTGCTCCATTGCCCTAGAGCTGAAAGGCACAACGTGCAGGCTTCTGTCCAAAGGGCAAGTTGGGCCCCACAGCACCTTGCTTCCAGCTCTTTGAGAAGCTAAGAAACAACACGCTCTGCACAGTGCTCTTACAGCCTACCGGGAACATCTCTTCCAAAGGACTCTGAAACGCACTTTCTTTGCAGGCCTGATCTGGCTGAAGTAGGACTTCTGCTCTGGGTGTGCTCCATTGCCCTAGAGCTGAAAGGCACAACGTGCAGGCTTCTTTCCAAAGGGCGAGTTGGGCCCCACAGCATCTTGCTTCCAGCTCTTTGGGAAGCTAAGAAACAACTCGCTCTGCCCAGTGCTCTTACAGCCTACCGGGAGCATCTCTTCCAAAGGCCTCTGAAACGCAGTTTCTTTGCAGGCCTGATCTGGCTGAAGTAGGACTTCTGCTGTGGGTGGGCTACATTGCCCTAGAGCTGAAAGGCACAACGTGCAGGCTTCTTTCCAAAGGGCAGGTTGGGTCCCACAGCATCTTGCTTCCAGCTCTTTGGGAAGCTAAGAAACAACTCGCTCTGCACAGTGCTCTTACAGCCTACCGGGAACATCTCTTCCAAAGGCCGCTGAAACGCAGTTTCTTTGCAGGCCTGATCTTGCTGAAGTAGGACTTCTGCTCTGGCTGTGCTCCATTGCCCTAGAGCTGAAAGGCACAACGTGCAGGCTTCTTTCCAAAGGGCGAGTTGGGCCCCACAGCATCTTGCTTCCAGCTCTTTGGGAAGCTAAGAAACAACTCGCTCTGCACAGTGCCCTTACAGACTACCGGGAGCATCTCTTCCAAAGGCCTCTGAAACGCAGTTTCTTTGCAGGCCTGATCTGGCTGAAGTAGGACTTCTGCTCTGGGTGTGCTCCATTGCCCTAGAGCTGAAAGGCACAACGTGCAGGCTTCTTTCCAAAGGGCGAGTTGGGCCCCACAGCATCTGGCTTCCAGCTCTTTGGGAAGCTAAGAAACAACTCGCTCTGCTCAGTGCTCTTACAGCCTACCGGGAACATCTCTTCCAAAGGCCTCTGAAACGCAGTTTCTTTGCAGGCCTGATCTGGCTGAAGTAGGACTTCTGCTCTGGGTGTGCTCCATTGCCCTAGAGCTGAAAGGCACAACGTGCAGGCTTCTTTCCAAAGGGCGAGTTGGGCCCCACAGCATCTGGCTTCCAGCTCTTTGGGAAGCTAAGAAACAACTCGCTCTGCTCAGTGCTCTTACAGCCTACCGGGAACATCTCTTCCAAAGGCCTCTGAAACGCAGTTTCTTTGCAGGCCTGATCTGGCTGAAGTAGGACTTCTGCTCTGGGTGTGCTCCATTGCCCTAGAGCTGAAAGGCACAACGTGCAGGCTTCTTTCCAAAGGGCGAGTTGGGCCCCACAGCATCTTGCCTCCAGCTCTTTGGGAAGCTAAGAAACAACTCGCTCTGCACAGTGCTCTTACACTCTACCGGGAACATCTCCTCCAAAGGCCTGTGAAACGCAGTTTCTTTGCAGGCCTGATCTGGCTGAAGTAGGACTTCTGCTCTGGGTGTGCTCCATTGCCCTAGAGCTGAAAGGCTCAACGTGCAGGCTTCTTTCCCAAGGGCAAGTTGGGCCCCACAGCACCTTGCTTCCAGCTCTTTGGGAAGCTAAGAAACAACACGCTCTGCACAGTGCTCTTACAGCCTACCGGGAACATCTCTTCCAAAGGCCTCTGAAACGCACTTTCTTTGCAGGCCTGATCTGGCTGAAGTAGGACTTCTGCTCTGGGTGTGCTCCATTGCCCTAGAGCTGAAAGGCACAACGTGCAGGCTTCTTTCCAAAGGGCGAGTTGGGCCCCACAGCATCTTGCTTCCAGCTCTTTGGGGATCTCAGAAACAACTCGCTCTGCCCAGTGCTCTTACAGCCTACCGGGAGCATCTCTTCCAAAGGCCTCTGAAACGCAGTTTCTTTGCAGGCCTGATCTGGCTGAAGTAGGACTTCTGCTGTGGGTGGGCTCCATTGCCCTAGAGCTGAAAGGCACAACGTGCAGTCTTCTTTCCAAAGGGCAGGTTGGGTCCCACAGCATCTTGCTTCCAGTTCTTTGGGAAGCTAAGAAACAACTCGCTCTGCACAGTGCTCTTACAGCCTACCGGGAACATCTCTTCCAAAGGCCTGAGAAACGCAGAGTCTTTGCAGGCATGATCTGGCTGAAGTAGGACTTCTGCTCTGGGTGTGCTCCATTGCCCTAGAGCTGAAAGGCACAACGTGCAGGCTTCTTTCCAAAGGGCGAGTTGGGCCCCACAGCATCTTGCTTCCAGCTCTTTGGGAAGGTAAGAAACAACTCGCTCTGCACAGTGCTCTTCCAGCCTACCGGGAGCATCTCTTCCAAAGGCATCTGAAACGCAGTTTCTTTGCAGGCCTGATCTGGCTGAAGTAGGACTTCTGCTCTGGGTGTGCTCCATTGCCCTAGAGCTGAAAGGCACAACGTGCAGGCTTCTTTCCAAAGGGCGAGTTGGGCCCCACAGCATCTTGTTTCCAGCTCTTTGGGAAGCTAAGAAACAACTCGCTCTGCCCAGTGCTCTTACAGCCTACCGGGAGCATCTCTTCCAAAGGCCTCTGAAACGCAGTTTCTTTGCCGGCCTGATCTGGCTGAAGTAGGACTTCTGCTGTGGGTGGGCTACATTGCCCTAGAGCTGAAAGCCACAACGTGCAGGCTTCTTTCCAAAGGGCAGGTTGGGTCCCACAGCATCTTGCTTCCAGCTCTTTGGGAAGCTAAGAAACAACTCGCTCTGCACAGTGCTCTTACAGCCTACCGGGAACATCTCTTCCAAAGGCCTGAGAAACGCAGAGTCTTTGCAGGCATGATCTGGCTGAAGTAGGACTTCTGCTCTGGGTGTGCTCCATTGCCCTAGAGCTGAAAGGCACAACGTGCAGGCTTCTTTCCAAAGGGCGAGTTGGGCCCCACAGCATCTTGCTTCCAGCTCTTTGGGAAGCTAAGAAACAACTCGCTCTGCACAGTGCTCTTACAGCGTACCGGGAGCATCTCTTCCAAAGGCCTCTGAAACGCAGTTTCTTTGCAGGCCTGATCTGGCTGAAGTAGGACTTCTGCTCTGGGTGTGCTACATTGCCCTAGAGCTGAAAGGCACAACGTGCAGGCTTCTTTCCAAAGGGCAAGTTGGGTCCCACAGCATCTTGCTTCCAGCTCTTTGGGAAGCTAAGAAACAACTCGCTCTGCACAGTGCTCTTACAGCCTACCGGGAACATCTCTTCCAAAGGCCTGTGAAACGCAGTTTCTTTGCAGGCCTGATCTGGCTGAAGTAGGACTTCTGCTCTGGGTGTGCTCCATTGCCCTAGAGCTGAAAGGCACAACGTGCAGGCTTCTTTCCAAAGGGCGAGTTGGGCCCCACAGCATCTTGCTTCCAGCTCTTTGGGAAGCTAAGAAACAACTCGCTCTGCTCAGTGCTCTTACAGCCTACCGGGAACATCTCTTCCAACGGCCTGTGAAACGCAGTTTCTTTGCAGGCCTGATCTGGCTGAAGTAGGACTTCTGCTCTGGGTGTGCTACATTGCCCTAGAGCTGAAAGGCACAACGTGCAGGCTTCTTTCCAAAGGGCAGGTTGGGTCCCACAGCATCTTGCTTCCAGCTCTTTGGGAAGCTAAGAAACAACTCGCTCTGCACAGTGCTCTTACAGCCTACCGGGAACATCTCTTCCAAAGGCCTGATGAAACGCAGTTTCTTTGCAGGCCTGATCTGGCTGAAGTAGGACTTCTGCTCTGGGTGTGCTCCATTGCCCTAGAGCTGAAAGGCACAACGTGCAGGCTTCTTTCCAAAGGGCGAGTTGGGCCCCACAGCATCTTGCTTCCAGCTCTTTGCGAAGCTAAGAAACAACTCGCTCTGCACAGTGCTCTTACAGCCTACCGGGATCATCTCTTCCAAAGGCCTGTGAAACGCAGTTTCTTTGCAGGCCTGATCTGGCTGAAGTAGGACTTCTGCTCTGGGTGTGCTCCATTGCCCTAGAGCTGAAAGGCACAACGTGCAGGCTTCTTTCCAAAGGGCGAGTTGGGCCCCACAGCATCTTGCTTCCAGCTCTTTGGGAAGCTAAGAAACAACTCGCTCTGCACAGTGCTCTTACAGCCTACCGGGAACATCTCTTCCAAAGGCCTGTGAAACGCAGTTTCTTTGCAGGCCTGATCTGGCTGAAGTAGGACTTCTGCTCTGGGTGTGCTCCATTGCCCTAGAGCTGAAAGGCACAACGTGCAGGCTTCTTTCCAAAGGGCGAGTTGGGCCCCACAGCATCTTGCTTCCAGCTCTTTGGGAAGCTAAGAAACAACTCGCTCTGCACAGTGCTCTTACAGCCTACCGGGAACATCTCTTCCAAAGGCCTGTGAAACGCAGTTTCTTTGCAGGCCTGATCTGGCTGAAGTAGGACTTCTGCTCTGGGTGTGCTCCATTGCCCTAGAGCTGAAAGGCACAACGTGCAGGCTTCTTTCCAAAGGGCGAGTTGGGCCCCACAGCATCTTGCTTCCAGCTCTTTGGGAAGCTAAGAAACAACTCGCTCTGCACAGTGCTCTTACAGCCTACCGGGAACATCTCTTCCAAAGACCTGTGAAACGCAGTTTCTTTGCAGGCCTGATCTGGCTGAAGTAGGACTTCTGCTCTGGGTGTGCTCCATTGCCCTAGAGCTGAAAGGCACAACGTGCAGGCTTCTTTCCAAAGGGCGAGTTGGGCCCCACAGCATCTGGCTTCCAGCTCTTTGGGAAGCTAAGAAAAAACTCGCTCTGCTCAGTGCTCTTACAGCCTACCGGGAACATCTCTTCCAAAGGCCTCTGAAACGCAGTTTCTTTGCAGGCCTGATCTGGCTGAAGTAGGACTTCTGCTCTGGGTGTGCTCCATTGCCCTAGAGCTGAAAGGCACAACGTGCAGGCTTCTTTCCAAAGGGCGAGTTGGGCCCCACAGCATCTTGCTTCCAGCTCTTTGGGAAGCTAAGAAACAACTCGCTCTGCACAGTGCTCTTACAGCCTACCGGGAACATCTCTTCCAAAGGCCTGTGAAACGCAGTTTCTTTGCAGGTCTGATCTGGCTGAAGTAGGACTTCTGCTCTGGGTGTGCTCCATTGCCCTAGAGCTGAAAGGCACAACGTGCAGGCTTCTTTCCAAAGGGCGAGTTGGGCCCCACAGCATCTGGCTTCCAGCTCTTTGGGAAGCTAAGAAACAACTCGCTCTGCTCAGTGCTCTTACAGCCTACCGGGAACATCTCTTCCAAAGAACTGTGAAACGCAGTTTCTTTGCAGGCCTGATCTGGCTGAAGTAGGACTTCTGCTCTGGGTGTGCTCCATTGCCCTAGAGCTGAAAGGCACAACGTGCAGGCTTCTTTCCAAAGGGCGAGTTGGGCCCCACAGCATCTTGCTTCCAGCTCTTTGGGAAGCTAAGAAACAACTCGCTCTGCACAGTGCTCTTACAGCCTACCGGGAACATCTCTTCCAAAGGCCTCTGAAACGCAGTTTCTTTGCAGGCCTGATCTGGCTGCAGTAGGACTTCAGCTCTGGGTGTGCTCCATTGCCCTAGAGCTGAAAGGCACAACGTGCAGGCTTCTTTCCAAAGGGCGAGTTGGGCCCCACAGCATCTTGCTTCCAGCTCTTTGGGAAGCTAAGAAACAACTCGCTCTGCACAGTGCTCTTACAGCCTACCGGGAGCATCTCCTCCAAAGGCCTGTGAAACGCAGTTTCTTTGCAGGCCTGATCTGGCTGAAGTAGGACTTCTGCTCTGGGTGTGCTCCATTGCCCTAGAGCTGAAAGGCACAACGTGCAGGCTTCTTTACAAAGGGCAAGTTGGGCCCCACAGCACCTTGCTTCCAGCTCTTTGGGAAGCTAAGAAACAACTCGCTCTGCACAGTGCTCTTACAGCCTACCGGGAACATCTCTTCCAAAGGCCTCTGAAACGCAGTTTCTTTGCAGGCATGATCTGGCTGAAGTAGGACTTCTGCTCTGGGTGTGCTCCATTGCCGTAGAGCTGAAAGGCACAACGTGCAGGGTTCTTTCCAAAGGGCGCGTTGGGCCCCACAGCATCTTGCTTCCAGCTCTTTGGGAAGCTAAGAAACAACTCGCTCTGCACAGTGCTCTTACAGCCTACCGGGAGCATCTCTTCCAAAGGCCTGAGAAACGCAGTTTCTTTGCAGGCCTGATCTGGCTGAAGTAGGACTTCTGCTCTGGGTGTGCTCCATTGCCCTAGAGCTGAAAGGCACAACGTGCAGGCTTCTTTCCAAAGGGCGAGTTGGGCCCCACAGCATCTTGCTTCCAGCTCTTTGGGAAGCTAAGAAACAACTCGCTCTGCACAGTGCTCTTACAGCCTACCGGGAACATCTCTTCCAAAGGCCTGTGAAACGCAGTTTCTTTGCAGGCCTGATCTGGCTGAAGTAGGACTTCTGCTCTGGGTGTGCTCCATTGCCCTAGAGCTGAAAGGCACAACGTGCAGGCTTCTTTCCAAAGGGCGAGTTGGGCCCCACAGCATCTTGCTTCCAGCTCTTTGGGAAGCTAAGAAACAACTCGCTCAGCACAGTGCTCTTACAGCCTACCGGGAACATCTCTTCCAAAGGCCTGTGAAACGCAGTTTCTTTGCAGGCCTGATCTGGCTGAAGTAGGACTTCTGCTCTGGGTGTGCTCCATTGCCCTAGAGCTGAAAGGCACAACGTGCAGGCTTCTGTCCAAAGGGCGAGTTGGGCCCCACAGCATCTTGCTTCCAGCTCTTTGGGAAGCTAAGAAACAACTCGCTCTGCACAGTGCTCTTACAGCCTACCGGGAACATCTCTTCCAAAGGCCTGTGAAACACAGTTTCTTTGCAGGCATGATCTGGCTGAAGTAGGACTTCTGCTCTGGGTGTGCTCCATTGCCCTAGAGCTGAAAGGCACAACGTGCAGGCTTCTTTCCAAAGGGCGAGTTGGGCCCCACAGCATCTTGCTTCCAGCTCTTTGGGAAGCTAAGAAACAACTCGCTCTGCACAGTGCTCTTACAGCCTACCGGGATCATCTCTTCCAAAGGCCTGTGAAACGCAGTTTGTTTGCAGGCCTGATCTGGCTGAAGTAGGACTTCTGCTCTGGGTGTGCTCCATTGCCCTAGAGCTGAAAGGCACAACGTGCAGGCTTCTTTCCAAAGGGCGAGTTGGGCCCCACAGCATCTTGCTTCCAGCTCTTTGGGAAGCTAAGAAACAACTCGCTCTGCACAGTGCTCTTACAGCCTACCGGGAACATCTCTTCCAAAGGCCTGTGAAACACAGTTTCTTTGCAGGCCTGATCTGGCTGAAGTAGGACTTCTGCTCTGGGTGTGCTCCATTGCCCTAGAGCTGAAAGGCACAACGTGCAGGCTTCTTTCCAAAGGGCAGGTTGGGTCCCACAGCATCTTGCTTCCAGCTCTTTGGGAAGCTAAGAAACAACTCGCTCTGCACAGTGCTCTTACAGCCTACCGGGAACATCTCTTCCAAAGGCCTGAGAAACGCAGAGTCTTTGCAGGCCTGATCTGGCTGAAGTAGGACTTCTGCTCTGGGTGTGCTCCATTGCCCTAGAGCTGAAAGGCACAACGTGCAGGCTTCTTTCCAAAGGGCGAGTTGAGCCCCACATCATCTTGCTTCCAGCTCTTTGGGAAGCTAAGAAAAAACTCGCTCTGCTCAGTGCTCTTACAGCCTACCGGGAACATCTCTTCCAACGGCCTGTGAAACGCAGTTTCTTTGCAGGCCTGATCTGGCTGAAGTAGGACTTCTGCTCTGGGTCTGCTACATTGCCCTAGAGCTGAAAGGCACAACGTGCAGGCTTCTTTCCAAAGGGCAGGTTGGGTCCCACAGCATCTTGCTTCCAGCTCTTTGGGAAGTTAAGAAACAACTCGCTCTGCACAGTGCTCTTACAGCCTACCGGGAACATCTCTTCCAAAGGCCTGAGAAACGCAGATTCTTTGCAGGCCTGATCTGGCTGAAGTAGGACTTCTGCTCTGGGTGTGCTCCATTGCCCTAGAGCTGAAAGGCACAACGTGCAGGCTTCTTTCCAAAGGGCGAGTTGGGCCCCACAGCATCTTGCTTCCAGCTCTTTGCGAAGCTAAGAAACAACTCGCTCTGCACAGTGCTCTTACAGCCTACCGGGAACATCTCTTCCAAAGGCCTGTGAAACGCAGTTTCTTTGCAGGCCTGATGTGGCTGAAGTACGAATTCTGCTCTGGGTGTGCTCCATTGCCCTAGAGCTGAAAGGCACAACGTGCAGGCTTCTTTCCAAAGGGCGAGTTGGGCCCCACAGCATCTTGCTTCCAGCTCTTTGTGAAGCTAAGAAACAACTCGCTCTGCACAGTGCTCTTACAGCCTACCGGGATCATCTCTACCAAAGGCCTGTGAAACGCAGTTTCTTTGCAGGCCTGATCTGGCTGAAGTAGGACTTCTGCTCTGGGTGTGCTCCATTGCCCTAGAGCTGAAAGGCACAACGTGCAGGCTTCTTTCCAAAGGGCGAGTTGGGCCCCACAGCATCTTGCTTCCAGCTCTTTGGGAAGCTAAGAAACAACTCGCTCTGCACAGTGCTCTTACAGCCTACCGGGAACATCTCTTCCAAAGGCCTGTGAAACGCAGTTTCTTTGCAGGCCTGATCTGGCTGAAGTAGGACTTCTGCTCTGGGTGTGCTCCATTGCCCTAGAGCTGAAAGGCACAACGTGCAGGCTTCTTTCCAAAGGGCGAGTTGGGCCCCACAGCATCTTGCTTCCAGCTCTTTGGGAAGCTAAAAAACAACTCGCTCTCCACAGTGCTCTTACAGCCTACCGGGAACATCTCTTCCAAAGGCCTGTGAAACACAGTTTCTTTGCAGGCCTGATCTGGCTGAAGTAGGACTTCTGCTCTGGGTGTGCTCCATTGCCCTAGAGCTGAAAGGCACAACGTGCAGGCTTCTTTCCAAAGGGCGAGTTGGGCCCCACAGCATCTTGCTTCCAGCTCTTTGGGAAGCTAAGAAACAACTCGATCTGCTCAGTGCTCTTACAGCCTACCGGGAACATCTCTTCCAAAGACCTGTGAAACGCAGTTTCTTTGCAGGCCTGATCTGGATGAAGTAGGACTTCTGCTCTGGGTGTGCTCCATTGCCCTAGAGCTGAAAGGCACAACGTGCAGGCTTCTTTCCAAAGGGCGAGTTGGGCCCCACAGCATCTGGCTTCCAGCTCTTTGGGAAGCTAAGAAAAAACTCGCTCTGCTCAGTGCTCTTACAGCCTACCGGGAACATCTCTTCCAAAGGCCTCTGAAACGCAGTTTCTTTGCAGTCCTGATCTGGCTGAAGTAGGACTTCTGCTCTGGGTGTGCTCCATTGCCCTAGAGCTGAAAGGCACAACGTGCAGGCTTCTGTCCAAAGGGCGAGTTGGGCCCCACAGCATCTTGCTTCCAGCTCTTTGGGAAGCTAAGAAACAACTCGCTCTGCACAGTGATCTTACAGCCTACCGGGAACATCTCTTCCAAAGGCCTGTGAAACGCAGTTTCTTTGCAGGCCTGATGTGGCTGAAGTAGGACTTCTGCTCTGGGTGTGCTCCATTGCCCTAGAGCTGAAAGGCACAACGTGCAGGCTTCTTTCCAAAGGGCGAGTTGGGCCCCACAGCATCTGGCTTCCAGCTCTTTGGGAAGCTAAGAAACAACTCGCTCTGCTCAGTGCTCTTACATCCTACCGGGAACATCTCTTCCAAAGACCTGTGAAACGCAGTTTCTTTGCAGGCCTGATCTGGCTGAAGTAGGACTTCTGCTCTGGGTGTGCTCCATTGCCCTAGAGCTGAAAGGCACAACGTGCAGGCTTCTTTCCAAAGGGCGAGTTGGGCCCCACAGCATCTTGCTTCCAGCTCTTTGGGAAGCTAAGAAACAACTCGCTCTGCACAGTGCTCTTACAGCCTACCGGGAACATCTCTTCCAAAGGCCTCTGAAACGCAGTTTCTTTGCAGGCCTGATCTGGCTGCAGTAGGACTTCAGCTCTGGGTGTGCTCCATTGCCCTAGAGCTGAAAGGCACAACGTGCAGGCTTCTTTCCAAAGGGCGAGTTGGGCCCCACAGCATCTTGCTTCCAGCTCTTTGGGAAGCTAAGAAAGAACTCGCTCTGCACAATGCTCTTAGAGCCTACCGGGAGCATCTCCTCCAAAGGCCTGTGAAACGCAGTTTCTTTGCAGGCCTGATCTGGCTGAAGTAGGACTTCTGCTCTGGGTGTGCTCCATTGCCCTAGAGCTGAAAGGCACAACGTGCAGGCTTCTTTACAAAGGGCAAGTTGGGCCCCACAGCACCTTGCTTCCAGCTCTTTGGGAAGCTAAGAAACAACTCGCTCTGCACAGTGCTCTTACAGCCTACCGGGAACATCTCTTCCAAAGGCCTCTGAAACGCAGTTTCTTTGCAGGCATGATCTGGCTGAAGTAGGACTTCTGCTCTGGGTGTGCTCCATTGCCGTAGAGCTGAAAGGCAGAACGTGCAGGGTTCTTTCCAAAGGGCGCGTTGGGCCCCACAGCATCTTGCTTCCAGCTCTTTGGGAAGCTAAGAAACAACTCGCTCTGCACAGTGCTCTTACAGCCTACCGGGAGCATCTCTTCCAAAGGCCTGAGAAACGCAGTTTCTTTGCAGGCCTGATCTGGCTGAAGTAGGACTTCTGCTCTGGGTGTGCTCCATTGCCCTAGAGCTGAAAGGCACAACGTGCAGGCTTCTTTCCAAAGGGCGAGTTGGGCCCCACAGCATCTTGCTTCCAGCTCTTTGGGAAGCTAAGAAACAACTCGCTCTGCACAGTGCTCTTACAGCCTACCGGGAACATCTCTTCCAAAGGCCTGTGAAACGCAGTTTCTTTGCAGGCCTGATCTGGCTGAAGTAGGACTTCTGTTCTGGGTGTGCTCCATTGCCCTAGAGCTGAAAGGCACAACGTGCAGGCTTCTTTCCAAAGGGCGAGTTGGGCCCCACAGCATCTTGCTTCCAGCTCTTTGGGAAGCTAAGAAACAACTCGCTCAGCACAGTGCTCTTACAGCCTACCGGGAACATCTCTTCCAAAGGCCTGTGAAACGCAGTTTCTTTGCAGGCCTGATCTGGCTGAAGTAGGACTTCTGCTCTGGGTGTGCTCCATTGCCCTAGAGCTGAAAGGCACAACGTGCAGGCTTCTGTCCAAAGGGCGAGTTGGGCCCCACAGCATCTTGCTTCCAGCTCTTTGGGAAGCTAAGAAACAACTCGCTCTGCACAGTGCTCTTACAGCCTACCGGGAACATCTCTTCCAAAGGCCTGTGAAACACAGTTTCTTTGCAGGCATGATCTGGCTGAAGTAGGACTTCTGCTCTGGGTGTGCTCCATTGCCCTAGAGCTGAAAGGCACAACGTGCAGGCTTCTTTCCAAAGGGCGAGTTGGGCCCCACAGCATCTTGCTTCCAGCTCTTTGGGAAGCTAAGAAACAACTCGCTCTGCACAGTGCTCTTACAGCCTACCGGGATCATCTCTTCCAAAGGCCTGTGAAACGCAGTTTGTTTGCAGGCCTGATCTGGCTGAAGTAGGACTTCTGCTCTGGGTGTGCTCCATTGCCCTAGAGCTGAAAGGCACAACGTGCAGGCTTCTTTCCAAAGGGCGAGTTGGGCCCCAGAGCATCTTGCTTCAAGCTCTTTGCGAAGCTAAGAAACAACTCGCTCTTCTCAGTGCTCTTAAAGCCTACCGGGAACATCTCTTCCAAAGGCCTGTGAAACGCAGTTTCTTTGCAGGTCTGATCTGGCTGAAGTAGGACTTCTGCTCTGGGTGTGCTCCATTGCCCTAGAGCTGAAAGGCACAACGTGCAGGCTTCTTTCCAAAGGGCAGGTTGGGCCCCACAGCATCTTGCTTCCAGCTCTTTGGGAAGCTAAGAAACAACTCGCTCTGCACAGTGCTCTTACAGCCTACCGGGAACATCTCTTCCAAAGGCCTGAGAAACGCAGAGTCTTTGAAGGCCTGATCTGGCTGAAGTAGGACTTCTGCTCTGGGTGTGCTCCATTGCCCTAGAGCTGAAAGGCACAACGTGCAGGCTTCTTTCCAAAGGGCGAGTTGGGCCCCACAGCATCTTGCTTCCAGCTCTTTGGGAAGCTAAGAAACAACTCGCTCTGCACAGTGCTCTTACAGCCTACCAGGAACATCTCTTCAAAAGGCCTGTGTAACGCAGTTTCTTTGCAGGCCTGATCTGGCTGAAGTAGGACTTCTGCTCTGGGTGTGCTCCATTGCCCTAGAGCTGAAAGGCACAACGTGCAGGCTTCTTTCCAAAGGGCAGGTTGGGTCCCACAGCATCTTGCTTCCACCTCTTTGGGAAGCTAAGAAACAACTCACTCTGCACAGTGCTCTTACAGCCTACCGGGAACATCTCTTCCAAAGGCCTGAGAAACGCAGAGTATTTGCAGGCATGATCTGGCTGAAGTAGGACTTCTGCTCTGGGTGTGCTCCATTGCCCTAGAGCTGAAAGGCACAACGTGCAGGCTTCTTTCCAAAGGGAAGGTTGGGCCCCACAGCATCTTGCTTCCAGCTCTTTGGGAAGCTAAGAAACAACTCGCTCTGCACAGTGCTCTTACAGCCTACCGGGAACATCTCTTCCAAGGCCTGAGAACGGCAGAGTCTTTGCAGGCATGATCTGGCTGAAGTAGGACTTCTGCTCTGGGTGTGCTCCATTGCCCTAGAGCTGAAAGGCACAACGTGCAGGCTTCTTTCCAAAGTGCGAGTTGGGCCCCACAGCATCTTGCTTCCAGCTTTTTGGGGAGGTAAGAAACAACTCGCTCTCCACAGTGCTCTTACAGCCTACCGAAAACATCTCTTCCAAAGGCCTGTGAAACGCAGTTTCTTTGCAGGCCTGATCTGGCTGAAGTAGGACTTCTGCTCAGGGTGTGCTCCATTGCCCTAGAGCTGAAAGGCACAACGTGCAGGCTTCTTTCCAAAGGGCGAGTTGGGCCCCACAGCATCTTGCTTCCAGCTCTTTGGGAAGCTAAGAAACAACTCGCTCTGCACAGTGCTCTTACACTCTACCGGGAACATCTCCTCCAAAGGCCTGTGAAACGCAGTTTCTTTGCAGGCCTCATCTGGCTGAAGTAGGACTTCTGCTCTGGGTGTGCTCCATTGCCCTAGAGCTGAAAGGCACAACGTGCAGGCTTCTTTCCAAAGGGTGAGTTGGGCCCCACAGCATCTTGCTTCCAGCTCTTTGGGAAGCTAAGAAACAACTCGCTCTGCACAGTGCTCTTACAGCCTACCGGGATCATCTCTTCCAAAGGCCTGTGAAACGCAGTTTCTTTGCAGGCCTGATCTGGCTGAAGTAGGACTTCTGCTCTGGGTGTGCTCCATTGCCCTAGAGCTGAAAGGCACAATGTGCAGGCTTCTTTCCAAAGGGCGAGTTGGGCCCCACAGCATCTTGCTTCCAGCTCTTTGGGAAGCTAAGAAACAACTCGCTCTGCACAGTGCTCTTACAGCCTACCGGGATCATCTCTTCCAAAGGCCTGTGAAACGCAGTTTGTTTGCAGGCCTGATCTGGCTGAAGTAGGACTTCTGCTCTGGGTGTGCTCCATTGCCCTAGAGCTGAAAGGCACAACGTGCAGGCTTCTTTCCAAAGGGCTAGTTGGGCCCCACAGCATCTTGCTTCCAGCTCTTTGGGAAGCTAAGAAACAACTCGCTCTGCACAGTGCTCTTACAGCCTACCGGGAACATCTCTTCCAAAGGCCTGAGAAACGCAGAGTCTTTGCAGGCATGATCTGGCTGAAGTAGGACTTCTGCTCTGGGTGTGCTCCATTGACCTAGAGCTGAAAGGCACAAAGTGCAAACTTCTTTCCAAAGTGCGAGTTGGGCCCCACAGCATCTTGCTTCCAGCTCTTTGGGGAGGTAAGAAACAACTCGCTCTCCACAGTGCTCTTACAGCCTACCGAAAACATTTCTTCCAAAGGCCTGTGAAACGCAGTTTCTTTGCAGGCCTGATCTGGCTGAAGTAGGACTTCTGCTCAGGGTGTGCTCCATTGCCCTAGAGCTGAAAGGCACAACGTGCGGGCTTCTTTCCAAAGGGCGAGTTGGGCCCCACAGCATCTTGCTTCCAGCTCTTTGGGAAGCTAAGAAACAACTCGCTCTGCACAGTGCTCTTACACTCTACCGGGAACATCTCCTCCAAAGGCCTGTGAAACGCAGTTTCTTTGCAGGCCTGATCTGGCTGAAGTAGGACTTCTGCTCTGGGTGTGCTCCATTGCCCTAGAGCTGAAAGGCACAACGTGCAGGCTTCTTTCCAAAGGGCAAGTTGGGCCCCACAGCACCTTGCTTCCAGCTCTTTGGGAAGCTAAGAAACAACACGCTCTGCACAGTGCTCTTACAGCCTACCGGGAACATCTCTTCCAAAGGCCTCTGAAACGCAGTTTCTTTGCAGGCCTGATCTGGCTGAAGTAGGACTTCTGCTCTGGGTGTGCTCCATTGCCCTAGAGCTGAAAGGCACAACTTGCAGGCTTCTTTCCAAAGGGCGAGTTCGGCCCCACAGCATCTTGCTTCCAGCTCTTTGGGAAGCTAAGAAACAACTCGCTCTGCCCAGTGCTCTTACAGCCTACCGGGAGCATCTCTTCCAAAGGCCTCTGAAACGCAGTTTCTTTGCAGGCCTGATCTGGCTGAAGTAGGACTTCTGCTGTGGGTGTGCTCCATTGCCCTAGAGCTGAAAGGCACAACGTGCAGGCTTCTTTCCAAAGGGCGAGTTGGGCCCCACAGCATCTTGCTTCCAGCTCTTTGGGAAGCTAAGAAACAACTCGCTCTTCTCAGTGCTCTTAAAGCCTACCGGGAACATCTCTTCCAAAGGCCTGTGAAACGCAGTTTCTTTGCAGGCCTGATCTGGCTGAAGTAGGACCTCTGCTCTGGGTGTGCTACATTGCCCTACAGCTGAAAGGCACAACGTGCAGGCTTCTTTCCAAATGGCAGGTTGTGTCCCACAGCATCTTGCTTCCAGCTCTTTGGGAAGCTAAGAAACAACTCGCTCTGCACAGTGCTCTTACAGCCTACCGGGAACATCTCTTCCAAAGGCCTGAGAAACGCAGAGTCTTTGCAGGCATGATCTGGCTGAAGTAGGACTTCTGCTCTGGGTGTGCTCCATTGCCCTAGAGCTGAAAGGCACAACGTGCAGGCTTCTTTCCAAATGGCAGGTTGTGTCCCACAGCATCTTGCTTCCAGCTCTTTGGGAAGGTAAGAAACAACTCGCTCTGCACAGTGCTCTTACAGCCTACCGGGAGCATCTCTTCCAAAGGCCTCTGAAACGCAGTTTCTTTGCAGGCCTGATCTGGCTGAAGTAGGACTTCTGCTCTGGGTGGGCTACATTGCCCTAGAGCTGAAAGGCACAACGTGCAGGCTTCTTTCCAAAGGGCGAGTTGGGCCCCACAGCATCTTGCTTCCAGCTCTTTGGGAAGCTAAGAAACAACTCGCTCTTCTCAGTGCTCTTAAAGACTACCGGGAAAATCTCTTCCAAATGCCTGTGAAACGCAGTTTCTTTGCAGGCCTGATCTGGCTGAAGTAGGACCTCTGCTCTTGGTGTGCTACATTGCCCTAGAGCTGAAAGGCACAACGTGGAGGCTTCTTTCCAAAGGGCAGGTTGGGTCCCACAGCATCTTGCTTCCAGCTCTTTGGGAAGCTAAGAAACAACTCGCTCTGCACAGTGCTCTTACAGCCTACCGGGAACCTCTCTTCCAAAGGCCTGAGAAACGCAGAGTCTTTGCACGCATGATCTGGCTGAAGTAGGACTTCTGCTCTGGGTGTGCTCCATTGCCCTAGAGCTGAAAAGCACAACGTGCAGGCTTCTTTCCAAAGGGCGAGTTGGGCCCCACAGCATCTTGCTTCCAGCTCTTTGGGAAGCTAAGAAACAACTCGCTCTGCACAGTGCTCTTACAGCCTACCGGGAGCATCTCTTCCAAAGGCCTCTGAGACGCAGTTTCTTTGCAGGCCTGATCTGGCTGAAGTAGGACTTCTGCTCTGGGTGTGCTCCATTGCCCTAGAGCTGAAAGGCACAACGTGCAGGCTTCTTTCCAAAGGGCGAGTTGGGCCCCAGAGCATCTTGCTTCAAGCTCTTTGCGAAGCTAAGAAACAACTCGCTCTTCTCAGTGCTCTTAAAGCCTACCGGGAACATCTCTTCCAAAGGCCTGTGAAACGCAGTTTCTTTGCAGGTCTGATCTGGCTGAAGTAGGACTTCTGCTCTGGGTGTGCTCCATTGCCCTAGAGCTGAAAGGCACAACGTGCAGGCTTCTTTCCAAAGGGCAGGTTGGGCCCCACAGCATCTTGCTTCCAGCTCTTTGGGAAGCTAAGAAACAACTCGCTCTGCACAGTGCTCTTACAGCCTACCGGGAACATCTCTTCCAAAGGCCTGAGAAACGCAGAGTCTTTGCAGGCATGATCTGGCTGAAGTAGGACTTCTGCTCTGGGTGTGCTCCATTGCCCTAGAGCTGAAAGGCACAACGTGCAGGCTTCTTTCCAAAGGGCAGGTTGGGTCCCACAGCATCTTGCTTCCAGCTCTTTGGGAAGCTAAGAAACAACTCGCTCTGCACAGTGCTCTTACAGCCTACCTGGAACATCTCTTCCAAAGGCCTGAGAAACGCAGAGTCTTTGCAGGCATGATCTGGCTGAAGTAGGACTTCTGCTCTGGGTGTGCTCCATTGCCCTAGAGCTGAAAAGCACAACGTGCAAGCTTCTTTCCAAAGGGCGAGTTGGGCCCCACAGCATCTTGCTTCCAGCTCTTTGGGAAGCTAAGAAACAACTCGCTCTGCACAGTGCTCTTACAGCCTACCGGGAACATCTCTTCCAAAGGCCTGAGAAACGCAGAGTCTTTGCAGGCCTGATCTGGCTGAAGTAGGACTTCTGCTCTGGGTGTGCTCCATTGCCCTAGAGCTGAAAGGCACAACGTGCAGGCTTCTTTCCAAAGGGCGAGTTGGGCCCCACAGCATCTTGCTTCCAGCTCTTTGCGAAGCTAAGAAACAACTCGCTCTTCTCAGTGCTCTTAAAGCCTACCGGGAACATCTCTTCCAAAGGCCTGAGAACGGCAGAGTCTTTGCAGGCATGATCTGGCTGAAGTAGGACTTCTGCTCTGGGTGTGCTCCATTGCCCTAGAGCTGAAAGGCACAACGTGCAGGCTTCTTTCCAAAGTGCGAGTTGGGCCCCACAGCATCTTGCTTCCAGCTCTTTGGGGAGGTGAGAAACAACTCGCTCTCCACAGTGCTCTTACAGCCTACCGAAAACATCTCTTCCAAAGGCCTGTGAAACGCAGTTTCTTTGCAGGCCTGATCTGGCTGAAGTAGGACTTCTGCTCAGGGTGTGCTCCATTGCCCTAGAGCTGAAAGGCACAACGTGCAGGCTTCTTTCCAAAGGGCGAGTTGGGCCCCACAGCATCTTGCTTCCAGCTCTTTGGGAAGCTAAGAAACAACTCGCTCTGCACAGTGCTCTTACACTCTACCGGGAACATCTCCTCCAAAGGCCTGTGAAACGCAGTTTCTTTGCAGGCCTGAACTGGCTGAAGTAGGACTTCTGCTCTGGGTGTGCTCCATTGCCCTAGAGCTGAAAGGCACAACGTGCAGGCTTCTTTCCAAAGGGTGAGTTGGGCCCCACAGCATCTTGCTTCCAGCTCTTTGGGAAGCTAAGAAACAACTCGCTCTGCACAGTGCTCTTACAGCCTACCGGGAACATCTCTTCCAAAGGCCTGTGAAACGCAGTTTCTTTGCAGGCCTGATCTGGCTGAAGTAGGACTTCTGCTCTGGGTGTGCTCCATTGCCCTAGAGCTGAAAGGCACAACGTGCAGGCTTCTTTCCAAAGGGCGAGTTGGGCCCCACAGCATCTTGCTTCCAGCTCTTTGGGAAGCTAAGAAACAACTCGCTCTGCACAGTGCTCTTACAGCCTACCGGGAACATCTCTTCCAAAGGCCTGTGAAACACAGTTTCTTTCCAGGCCTGATCTGGCTGAAGTAGGACTTCTGCTCTGGGTGTGCTCCATTGCCCTAGAGCTGAAAGGCACAACGTGCAGGCTTCTTTCCAAAGGGCGAGTTGGGCCCCACAGCATCTTGCTTCCAGCTCTTTGGGAAGCTAAGAAACAACTCGCTCTGCACAGTGCTCTTACAGCCTACCGGGATCATCTCTTCCAAAGGCCTGTGAAACGCAGTTTGTTTGCAGGCCTGATCTGGCTGAAGTAGGACTTCTGCTCTGGGTGTGCTCCATTGCCCTAGAGCTGAAAGGCACAACGTGCAGGCTTCTTTCCAAAGGGCGAGTTGGGCCCCACAGCATCTTGCTTCCAGCTCTTTGCGAAGCTAAGAAACAACTCGCTCTTCTCAGTGCTCTTAAAGCCTACCGGGAACATCTCTTCCAAAGGCCTGTGAAACGCAGTTTCTTTGCAGGTCTGATCTGGCTGAAGTAGGACTTCTGCTCTGGGTGTGCTCCATTGCCCTAGAGCTGAAAGGCACAACGTGCAGGCTTCTTTCCAAAGGGCAGGTTGGGCCCCACAGCATCTTGCTTCCAGCTCTTTGGGAAGCTAAGAAACAACTCGCTCTGCACAGTGCTCTTACAGCCTACCGGGAACATCTCTTCCAAAGGCCTGAGAAACGCAGAGTCTTTGCAGGCCTGATCTGGCTGAAGTAGGACTTCTGCTCTGGGTGTGCTCCATTGCCCTAGAGCTGAAAGGCACAACGTGCAGGCTTCTTTCCAAAGGGCGAGTTGGGCCCCACAGCATCTTGCTTCCAGCTCTTTGGGAAGCTAAGAAACAACTCGCTCTGCACAGTGCTCTTACAGCCTACCAGGAACATCTCTTCAAAAGGCCTGTGTAACGCAGTTTCTTTCCAGGCCTGATCTGGCTGAAGTAGGACTTCTGCTCTGGGTGTGCTCCATTGCCCTAGAGCTGAAAGGCACAACGTGCAGGCTTCTTTCCAAAGGGCAGGTTGGGTCCCACAGCATCTTGCTTCCAGCTCTTTGGGAAGCTAAGAAACAACTCGCTCTGCACAGTGCTCTTACAGCCTACCGGGAACATCTCTTCCAAAGGCCTGAGAAACGCAGAGTCTTTGCAGGCCTGATCTGGCTGAAGTAGGACTTCTGCTCTGGGTGTGCTCCATTGCCCTAGAGCTGAAAGGCACAACGTGCAGGCTTCTTTCCAAAGGGCGAGTTGGGCCCCACAGCATCTTGCTTCCAGCTCTTTGGGAAGGTAAGAAACAACTCGCTCTGCACAGTGCTCTTACAGCCTACCGGGAGCATCTCTTCCAAAGGCCTGTGAAACGCAGTTTCTTTGCAGGCCTGATCTGGCTGAAGTAGGACTTTTGCTCTGGGTGTGCTCCATTGCCCTAGAGCTGAAAGGCACAACGTGCAGGCTTCTTTCCAAACGGCGAGTTGGGCCCCACAGCATCTTGCTTCCAGCTCTTTCGGAAGCTAAGAAACAACTCGCTGTTCTCAGTGCTCTTAAAGCCTACCGGGAACATCTCTTCCAAAGGCCTGTGAAACGCAGTTTCTTTGCAGGCCTGATCTGGCTGAAGTAGGACTTCTGCTCTGGGTGTGCTCCATTGCCCTAGAGCTGAAAGGCACAACGTGCAGGCTTCTTTCCAAAGGGCAGGTTGGGTCCCACAGCATCTTGCTTCCACCTCTTTGGGAAGCTAAGAAACAACTCGCTCTGCACAGTGCTCTTACAGCCTACCGGGAACATCTCTTCCAAAGGCCTGAGAAACGCAGAGTATTTGCAGGCATGATCTGGCTGAAGTAGGACTTCTGCTCTGGGTGTGCTCCATTGCCCTAGAGCTGAAAGGCACAACGTGCAGGCTTCTTTCCAAAGGGCAGGTTGGGCCCCACAGCATCTTGCTTCCAGCTCTTTGGGAAGCTAAGAAACAACTCGCTCTGCACAGTGCTCTTACAGCCTACCGGGAACATCTCTTCCAAAGGCCTGAGAAACGCAGAGTCTTTGCAGGCCTGATCTGGCTGAAGTAGGACTTCTGCTCTGGGTGTGCTCCATTGCCCTAGAGCTGAAAGGCACAACGTGCAGGCTTCTTTCCAAAGGGCGAGTTGGGCCCCACAGCATCTTGCTTCCAGCTCTTTGGGAAGCTAAGAAACAACTCGCTCTGCACAGTGCTCTTACAGCCTACCAGGAACATCTCTTCAAAAGGCCTGTGTAACGCAGTTTCTTTCCAGGCCTGATCTGGCTGAAGTAGGACTTCTGCTCTGGGTGTGCTCCATTGCCCTAGAGCTGAAAGGCACAACGTGCAGGCTTCTTTCCAAAGGGCAGGTTGGGTCCCACAGCATCTTGCTTCCACCTCTTTGGGAAGCTAAGAAACAACTCGCTCTGCACAGTGCTCTTACAGCCTACCGGGAACATCTCTTCCAAAGGCCTGAGAAACGCAGAGTCTTTGCAGGCCTGATCTGGCTGAAGTAGGACTTCTGCTCTGGGTGTGCTCCATTGCCCTAGAGCTGAAAGGCACAACGTGCAGGCTTCTTTCCAAAGGGCGAGTTGGGCCCCACAGCATCTTGCTTCCAGCTCTTTGGGAAGGTAAGAAACAACTCGCTCTGCACAGTGCTCTTACAGCCTACCGGGAGCATCTCTTCCAAAGGCCTGTGAAACGCAGTTTCTTTGCAGGCCTGATCTGGCTGAAGTAGGACTTTTGCTCTGGGTGTGCTCCATTGCCCTAGAGCTGAAAGGCACAACGTGCAGGCTTCTTTCCAAACGGCGAGTTGGGCCCCACAGCATCTTGCTTCCAGCTCTTTCGGAAGCTAAGAAACAACTCGCTGTTCTCAGTGCTCTTAAAGCCTACCGGGAACATCTCTTCCAAAGGCCTGTGAAACGCAGTTTCTTTGCAGGCCTGATCTGGCTGAAGTAGGACTTCTGCTCTGGGTGTGCTCCATTGCCCTAGAGCTGAAAGGCACAACGTGCAGGCTTCTTTCCAAAGGGCAGGTTGGGTCCCACAGCATCTTGCTTCCAGCTCTTTGGGAAGCTAAGAAACAACTCGCTCTGCACAGTGCTCTTACAGCCTACCGGGAACATCTCTTCCAAAGGCCTGAGAAACGCAGAGTATTTGCAGGCATGATCTGGCTGAAGTAGGACTTCTGCTCTGGGTGTGCTCCATTGCCCTAGAGCTGAAAGGCACAACGTGCAGGCTTCTTTCCAAAGGGCGAGTTGGGTCCCACAGCATCTTGCTTCCAGCTCTTTGGGAAGCTAAGAAACAACTCGCTCTGCACAGTGCTCTTACAGCCTACCGGGAACATCTCTTCCAAAGGCCTGAGAAACGCAGAGTCTTTGCAGGCATGATCTGGCTGAAGTAGGACTTCTGCTCTGGGTGTGCTCCATTGCCCTAGAGCTGAAAGGCACAACGTGCAATCTTCTTTCCAAAGTGCGAGTTGGGCCCCACAGCATCTTGCTTCCAGCTCTTTGGGGAGGTAAGAAACAACTCGCTCTCCACAGTGCTCTTACAGCCTACCGAAAACATCTCTTCCAAAGGCCTGTGAAACGCAGTTTCTTTGCAGGCCTGATCTGGCTGAAGTAGGACTTCTGCTCAGGGTGTGCTCCATTGCCCTAGAGCTGAAAGGCACAACGTGCAGGCTTCTTTCCAAAGGGCGAGTTGGGCCCCACAGCATCTTGCTTCCAGCTCTTTGGGAAGCTAAGAAACAACTCGCTCTGCACAGTGCTCTTACACTCTACCGGGAACATCTCCTCCAAAGGCCTGTGAAACGCAGTTTCTTTGCAGGCCTGATCTGGCTGAAGTAGGACTTCTGCTCTGGGTGTGCTCCATTGCCCTAGAGCTGAAAGGCACAACGTGCAGGCTTCTTTCCAAAGGGCAAGTTGGGCCCCACAGCACCTTGCTTCCAGCTCTTTGGGAAGCTAAGAAACAACACGCTCTGCACAGTGCTCTTACAGCCTACCGGGAACATCTCTTCCAAAGGCCTCTGAAACGCAGTTTCTTTGCAGGCCTGATCTAGCTGAAGTAGGACTTCTGCTCTGGGTGTGCTCCATTGCCCTAGAGCTGAAAGGCACAACTTGCAGGCTTCTTTCCAAAGGGCGAGTTGGGCCCCACAGCATCTTGCTTCCAGCTCTTTGGGAAGCTAAGAAACAACTCGCTCTGCCCAGTGCTCTTACAGCCTACCGGGAGCATCTCTTCCAAAGGCCTCTGAAACGCAGTTTCTTTGCAGGCCTGATCTGGCTGAAGTAGGACTTCTGCTGTGGGTGGGCTACATTGCCCTAGAGCTGAAAGGCACAACGTGCAGGCTTCTTTCCAAAGGGCGAGTTGGGCCCCACAGCATCTTGCTTCCAGCTCTTTGGGAAGCTAAGAAACAACTCGCTGTTCTCAGTGCTCTTAAAGCCTACCGGGAACATCTCTTCCAAAGGCCTGTGAAACGCAGTTTCTTTGCAGGCCTGATCTGGCTGAAGTAGGACTTCTGCTCTGGGTGTGCTCCATTGCCCTAGAGCTGAAAGGCACAACGTGCAGGCTTCTTTCCAAATGGCAGGTTGTGTCCCACAGCATCTTGCTTCCAGCTCTTTGGGAAGCTAAGAAACAACTCGCTCTGCACAGTGCTCTTACAGCCTACCGGGAACATCTCTTCCAAAGGCCTGAGAAACGCAGAGTCTTTGCAGGCATGATCTGGCTGAAGTAGGACTTCTGCTCTGGGTGTGCTCCATTGCCCTAGAGCTGAAAGGCACAACGTGCAGGCTTCTTTCCAAAGGGCGAGTTGGGCCCCAAAGCATCTTGCTTCCAGCTCTTTGGGAAGGTAAGAAACAACTCGCTCTGCACAGTGCTCTTACAGCCCACCGGGAGCATCTCTTCCAAAGGCCTCTGAAACGCAGTTTCTTTGCCGGCCTGATCTGGCTGAAGTAGGACTTCTGCTCTGGGTGGGCTACATTGCCCTAGAGCTGAAAGGCACAACGTGCAGGCTTCTTTCCAAAGGGCGAGTTGGGCCCCACAGCATCTTGCTTCCATCTCTTTGGGAAGCTAAGAAACAACTCGCTCTGCACAGTGCCCTTACAGACTACCGGGAACATCTCTTCCAAAGGCCTGTGAAACGCAGTTTCTTTGCAGGCCTGATCTGGCTGAAGTAGGACTTCTGCTCTGGGTGTGCTACATTGCCCTAGAGCTGAAAGGCACAACGTGCAGGCTTCTTTCCAAAGGGCAGGTTGGGTCACACAGCATCTTGCTTCCAGCTCTTTGGGAAGCTAAGAAACAACTCGCTCTGCACAGTGCTCTTACAGCCTACCGGGAACATCTCTTCCAAAGGCCGCTGAAACGCAGTTTCTTTGCAGGCCTGATCTGGCTGAAGTAGGACTTCTGCTCTGGCTGTGCTCCATTGCCCTAGAGCTGAAAGGCACAACGTGCAGGCTTCTTTCCAAAGGGCGAGTTGGGCCCCACAGCATCTTGCTTCCAGCTCTTTGGGAAGCTAAGAAACAACTCGCTCTGCACAGTGCCCTTACAGACTACCGGGAGCATCTCTTCCAAAGGCCTCTGAAACGCAGTTTCTTTGCTGGCCTGATCTGGCTGAAGTAGGACTTCTGCTCTGGGTGTGCTCCATTGCCCTAGAGCTGAAAGGCACAACGTGCAGGCTTCTGTCCAAAGGGCGAGTTGGGCCCCACAGCATCTTGCTTCCAGCTCTTTGGGAAGCTAAGAAACAACTCGCTCTTCTCAGTGCTCTTAAAGCCTACCGGGAAGATCTCTTCCAAAGGCCTGTGAAACGCAGTTTCTTTGCAGGCCTGATCTGGCTGAAGTAGGACTTCTGCTCTGGGTGTGCTCCATAACCCTAGAGCTGAAAGGCACAACGTGCAGGCTTCTTTCCAAAGGGCGGGTTGGGTCCCACAGCATCTTGCTTCCAGCTCTTTGGGAAGCTAAGAAACAACTCGCTCTGCACAGTGCTCTTACAGCCTAAAGGGAACATCTCTTCCAAAGGCCTCAGAAACGCAGAGTCTTTGCAGGCCGGATCTGGCTGAAGTAGGACTTCTGCTCTGGGTGTGCTCCATTGCCCTAGAGCTGAAAGGCACAACGTGCAGGCTTCTTTCCAAAGGGCGAGTTGGGCCCCACAGCATCTTGCTTCCAGCTCTTTGGGAAGCTAAGAAACAACTCGCTCTGCACAGTGCTCTTACAGCCTACCGGGAGCATCTCTTCCAAAGGCCTGAGAAACGCAGATTCTTTGCAGGCCTGATCTGGCTGAAGTAGGACTTCTGCTCTGGGTGTGCTCCATTGCCCTAGAGCTGAAAGGCACAACGTGCAGGCTTCTTTCCAAAGGGCGAGTTGGGCCCCACAGCATCTTTCTTCCAGCTCTTTGGGAAGCTAAGAAACAACTCGCTCTGCACAGTGCTCTTACACTCTACCGGGAACATCTCCTCCAAAGGCCTGTGAAACGCAGTTTCTTTGCAGGCCTGATCTGGCTGAAGTAGGACTTCTGCTCTGGGTGTGCTCCATTGCCCTAGAGCTGAAAGGCACAACGTGCAGGCTTCTTTCCAAAGGGCAAGTTGGGCCCCACAGCACCTTGCTTCCAGCTCTTTGAGAAGCTAAGAAACAACACGCTCTGCACAGTGCTCTTACAGCCTACCGGGAACATCTCTTCCAAAGGCCTGTGAAACGCAGTTTCTTTGCAGGCCTGATCTGGCTGAAGTAGGACTTCTGCTCTGGGTGTGCTCCATTGCCCTAGAGCTGAAAGGCACAACGTGCAGGCTTCTTTCCAAAGGGCGAGTTGGGCCCCACAGCATCTTGCTTCCAGCTGTTTGGGAAGCTAAGAAACAACTCGCTCTGCCCAGTGCTCTTACAGCCTACCGGGAGCATCTCTTCCAAAGGCCTCTGAAACGCAGTTTCTTTGCAGGCCTGATCTGGCTGAAGTAGGACTTCTGCTGTGGGTGGGCTACATTGCCCTAGAGCTGAAAGGCACAACGTGCAGGCTTCTTTCCAAAGGGCAGGTTGGGTCGCACAGCATCTTGCTTCCAGCTCTTTGGGAAGCTAAGAAACAACTCGCTCTGCACAGTGCTCTTACAGCCTACCGGGAACATCTCTTCCAAAGGCCGCTGAAACGCAGTTTCTTTGCAGGCCTGATCTGGCTGAAGTAGGACTTCTGCTCTGGCTGTGCTCCATTGCCCTAGAGCTGAAAGGAACAACGTGCAGGCTTCTTTCCAAAGGGCGAGTTGGGCCCCTCAGCCTCTTGCTTCCAGCTCTTTGGGAAGCTAAGAAACAACTCGCTCTGCACAGTGCCCTTACAGACTTCCAGGAGCATCTCTTACAAAGGCCTCTCAAACGCAGTTTCTTTGCAGGCCTGATCTGGCTGAAGTAGGACTTCTGCTCTGGGTGTGCTCCATTGCCCTAGAGCTGAAAGGCACAACGTGCAGGCTTCTTTCCAAAGGGCAAGTTGGGCCCCACAGCATCTTGCTTCCAGCTCTTTGGGAAGCTAAGAAACAACTCGCTCTTCTCAGTGCTCTTAAAGCCTACCGGGAACATCTCTTCCAAAGGCCTGTGAAACGCAGTTTCTTTGCAGGCCTGATCTGGCTGAAGTAGGACTTCTGCTCTGGGTGTGCTCCATAGCCCTAGAGCTGAAAGGCACAACATGCAGGCTTCTTTCCAAAGGGCAAGTTGGGCCCCACAGCACCTTGCTTCCAGCTCTTTGGGAAGCTAAGAAACAACTCGCTCTGCACAGTGCTCTTACAGCCTACCGGGAGCATCTCTTCCAAAGGCCTGTGAAACGCAGTTTCTTTGCAGGCCTGATCTGGCTGAAGTAGGACTTCTGCTCTGGGTGTGCTACATTGCCCTAGAGCTGAAAGGCACAACGTGCAGGCTTCTTTCCAAAGGGCAGGTTGGGTCCCACAGCATCTTGCTTCCAGCTCTTTGGGAAGCTAAGAAACAACTCGCTCTGCACAGTGCTCTTACAGCCTACCGGGAACATCTCTTCCAAAGGCCGCTGAAACGCAGTTTCTTTGCAGGCCTGATCTGGCTGAAGTAGGACTTCTGCTCTGGCTGTGCTCCATTGCCCTAGAGCTGAAAGGCACAACGTGCAGGCTTCTTTCCAAAGGGCGAGTTGGGCCCCACAGCATCTTGCTTCCAGCTCTTTGGGAAGCTAAGAAACAACTCGCTCTGCACAGTGCCCTTACAGACTACCGGGAGCATCTCTTCCAAAGGCCTCTGAAACGCAGTTTCTTTGCTGGCCTGATCTGGCTGAAGTAGGACTTCTGCTCTGGGTGTGCTCCATTGCCCTAGAGCTGAAAGGCACAACGTGCAGGCTTCTTTCCAAAGGGCGAGTTGGGCCCCACAGCATCTTGCTTCCAGCTCTTTGGGAAGCTAAGAAACAACTCGCTCTTCTCAGTGCTCTTAAAGCCTACCGGGAAGATCTCTTCCAAAGGCCTGTGAAACGCAGTTTCTTTGCAGGCCTGATCTGGCTGAAGTAGGACTTCTGCTCTGGGTGTGCTCCATAGCCCTAGAGCTGAAAGGCACAACGTGCAGGCTTCTTTCCAAAGGGCGGGTTGGGTCCCACAGCATCTTGCTTCCAGCTCTTTGGGAAGCTAAGAAACAACTCGCTCTGCACAGTGCTCTTACAGCCTAAAGGGAACATCTCTTCCAAAGGCCTCAGAAACGCAGAGTCTTTGCAGGCCGGATCTGGCTGAAGTAGGACTTCTGCTCTGGGTGTGCTCCATTGCCCTAGAGCTGAAAGGCACAACGTGCAGGCTTCTTTCCAAAGGGCGAGTTGGGCCCCACAGCATCTTGCTTCCAGCTCTTTGCGAAGCTAAGAAACAACTCGCTCTGCACAGTGCTCTTACAGCCTACCGGGAGCATCTCTTCCAAAGGCCTGAGAAACGCAGATTCTTTGCAGGCCTGATCTGGCTGAAGTAGGACTTCTGCTCTGGGTGTGCTCCATTGCCCTAGAGCTGAAAGGCACAACGTGCAGGCTTCTTTCCAAAGGGCGAGTTGGGCCCCACAGCATCTTTCTTCCAGCTCTTTGGGAAGCTAAGAAACAACTCGCTCTGCACAGTGCTCTTACACTCTACCGGGAACATCTCCTCCAAAGGCCTGTGAAACGCAGTTTCTTTGCAGGCCTGATCTGGCTGAAGTAGGACTTCTGCTCTGGGTGTGCTCCATTGCCCTAGAGCTGAAAGGCACAACGTGCAGGCTTCTTTCCAAAGGGCAAGTTGGGCCCCACAGCACCTTGCTTCCAGCTCTTTGAGAAGCTAAGAAACAACACGCTCTGCACAGTGCTCTTACAGCCTACCGGGAACATCTCTTCCAAAGCCCTGTGAAACGCAGTTTCTTTGCAGGCCTGATCTGGCTGAAGTAGGACTTCTGCTCTGGGTGTGCTCCATTGCCCTAGAGCTGAAAGGCACAACGTGCAGGCTTCTTTCCAAAGGGCGAGTTGGGCCCCACAGTATCTTGCTTCCAGCTGTTTGGGAAGCTAAGAAACAACTCGCTCTGCCCAGTGCTCTTACAGCCTACCGGGAGCATCTCTTCCAAAGGCCTCTGAAACGCAGTTTCTTTGCAGGCCTGATCTGGCTGAAGTAGGACTTCTGCTGTGGGTGGGCTACATTGCCCTAGAGCTGAAAGGCACAACGTGCAGGCTTCTTTCCAAAGGGCAGGTTGGGTCGCACAGCATCTTGCTTCCAGCTCTTTGGGAAGCTAAGAAACAACTCGCTCTGCACAGTGCTCTTACAGCCTACCGGGAACATCTCTTCCAAAGGCCGCTGAAACGCAGTTTCTTTGCAGGCCTGATCTGGCTGAAGTAGGACTTCTGCTCTGGCTGTGCTCCATTGCCCTAGAGCTGAAAGGCACAACGTGCAGGCTTCTTTCCAAAGGGCGAGTTGGGCCCCTCAGCCTCTTGCTTCCAGCTCTTTGGGAAGCTAAGAAACAACTCGCTCTGCACAGTGCCCTTACAGACTACCGGTAGCATCTCTTCCAAAGGCCTCTGAAACGCAGTTTCTTTGCAGGCCTGATCTGGCTGAAGTAGGACTTCTGCTCTGGGTGTGCTCCATTGCCCTAGAGCTGAAAGGCACAACGTGCAGGCTTCTTTCCAAAGGGCGAGTTGGGCCCCACAGCATCTTGCTTCCAGCTCTTTGGGAAGCTAAGAAACAACTCGCTCTGCACAGTGCTCTTACAGCCTACCGGGAGCATCTCTTCCAAAGGCCTGAGAAATGCAGATTCTTTGCAGGCCTGATCTGGCTGAAGTAGGACTTCTGCTCTGGGTGTGCTCCATTGCCCTACAGCTGAAAGGCACAACGTGCAGGCTTCTTTCCAGAGGGCAGGTTGGGCCCCACAGCATCTTGCTTCCAGCTCTTTGGGAAGCTAAGAAACAACTCGCTCTGCACAGTGCTCTTACAGCCTACCGGGAACATCTCTTCCAAAGGCCTGTGAAACGCAGTTTCTTTGCAGGCCTGATCTGGCTGAAGTAGGACTTCTGTTCTGGGTGTGCTCCATTGCCCTAGAGCTGAAAGGCACAACGTGCAGGCTTCTTTCCAAAGGGCGAGTTGGGCCCCACAGCATCTTGCTTCCAGCTCTTTGTGAAACTATGAAACAACTCGCTCTGCACAGTGCTCTTACAGCCTACCGGGAACATCTCTTCCAAAGGCCTGTGAAACGCAGTTTCTTTGCAGGCCTGATCTGGCTGAAGTAGGACTTCTGCTCTGGGTGTGCTCCATTGCCCTAGAGCTGAAAGGCACAACGTGCAGGCTTCTTTCCAAAGGGCGAGTTGGGCCCCACAGCATCTTGCTTCCAGCTCTTTGGGAAGCTAAGAAACAACTCGCTCTGCACAGTGCTCTTACAGCCTACCGGGAACATCTCTTCCAAAGGCCTGTGAAACGCAGTTTCTTTGCAGGCCTGATCTGGCTGAAGTAGGACTTCTGCTCTGGGTGTGCTCCATTGCCCTAGAGCTGAAAGGAACAACGTGCAGTCTTCTTTCCAAAGGGCGAGTTGGGCCCCACAGCATCTTGCTTCCAGCTCTTTGCGAAGCTAAGAAACAACTCGCTCTGCACAGTGCCCTTACAGACTACCGGGAGCATATCTTCCAAAGGCCTGTGAAACGCAGTTTCTTTGCAGGCCTGATCTGGCTGAAGTAGGACTTCTGCTCTCGGTGGGCTCCATTGCCCTAGAGCTGAAAGGCACAACGTGCAGGCTTCTTTCCAAAGGGCGAGTTGGGCCCCACAGCATCTTGCTTCCAGCTCTTTGGGAAGCTAACAAACAACTCGCTCTGCACAGTGCTCTTACACTCTACCGGGAACATCTCCTCCAAAGGCCTGTGAAACGCAGTTTCTTTGCAGGCCTGATCTGGCTGAAGTAGGACTTCTGCTCTGGGTGTGCTCCATTGCCCTAGAGCTGAAAGGCACAACGTGCAGGCTTCTTTCCAAAGGGCGAGTTGGGCCCCACAGCATCTTGCTTCCAGCTATTTGGGAAGCTAAGAAACAACTCGCTCTTCTCAGTGCTCTTAAAGCCTACCGGGAACATCTCTTCCAAAGGCCTGTGAAACGCAGTTTCTTTGCAGGCCTGATCTGGCTGAAGTAGGACTTCTGCTCTGGGTGTGCTACATTGCCCTAGAGCTGAAAGGCACAACGTGCAGGCTTCTTTCCAAAGGGCAGGTTGGGTCCCACAGCATCTTGCTTCCAGCTCTTTGGGAAGCTAAGAAACAACTCGCTCTGCACAGTGCTCTTACAGCCTACCGGGAACATCTCTTCCAAAGGCCTGAGAAACGCAGAGTCTTTGCAGGCATGATCTGGCTGAAGTAGGACCTCTGCTCTGGGTGTGCTCCATTGCCCTAGAGCTGAAAGGCACAACGTGCAGGCTTCTTTCCAAAGGGCGAGTTGGGCCCCACAGCATCTTGCTTCCAGCTCTTTGGGAAGGTAAGAAACAACTCGCTCTCCACAGTGCTCTTGCATCCTACCGAAAACATCTCTTCCAAAGGCCTGTGAAACGCGGTTTCTTTGCAGGCCTGATCTGGCTGAAGTAGGACTTCTGCTCTGGGTGTGCTCCATTGCCCTAGAGCTGAAAGGCACAACGTGCAGGCTTCATTCCAAAGGGCGAGTTGGGCCCCACAGCAACTTGCTTCCAGCTCTTTGGGAAGCTAAGAAACAACTCGCTCTGCACAGTGCTCTTACAGCCTACCGGGATCATCTCTTCCAAAGGCCTGTGAAACGCAGTTTCTTTGCAGGCCTGATCTGGCTGAAGTAGGACTTCTGCTCTGGGTGTGCTCCATTGCCCTAGAGCTGAAAGGCACAACGTGCAGGCTTCTTTCCAAAGAGCGAGTTGGGCCCCACAGCATCTTGCTTCCAGCTCTTTGGGAAGCTAAGAAACAACTCGCTCTTCTCAGTGCTCTTACAGCCTACCGGGAGCATCTCTTCCAAAGGCCTGTGAAACGCAGTTTCTTTGCAGGCCTGATCTGGCTGAAGTAGGACTTCTGCTCTGGGTGTGCTCCATTGCCCTAGAGCTGAAAGGCACAACGTGCAGGCTTCTTTCCAAAGGGCAGGTTGGGTCCCACAGCATCTTGCTTCCAGCTCTTTGGGAAGCTAAGAAACAACTCGCTCTGCACAGTGCTCTTACAGCCTACCGGGATCATCTCTTCCAAAGGCCTGTGAAACGCAGTTTCTTTGCAGGCCTGATCTGGCTGAAGTAGGACTTCTGTTCTGGGTGTGCTCCATTGCCCTAGAGCTGAAAGGCACAACGTGCAGGCTTCTTTCCAAAGGGCGAGTTGGGCCCCACAGCATCTTGCTTCCAGCTCTTTGGGAAGCTAAGAAACAACTCGCTCTGCACAGTGCTCTTACACTCTACCGGGAACATCTCCTCCAAAGGCCTGTGAAACGCAGTTTCTTTGCAGGCCTGATCTGGCTGAAGTAGGACTTCTGCTCTGGGTGTGCTCCATTGCCCTAGAGATGAAAGGCACAACGTGCAGGCTTCTTTCCAAAGGGCAAGTTGGGCCCCACAGCACCTTGCTTCCAGCTCTTTGGGAAGCTAAGAAACAACTCGCTCTGCACAGTGCTCTTACAGCCTACCGGGAACATCTCTTCCAAAGGCCTCTGAAACGCAGTTTCTTTGCAGGCATGATCTGGCTGAAGTAGGACTTCTGCTCTGGGTGTGCTCCATTGCCCTAGAGCTGAAAGGCACAACGTGCAGGCTTCTTTCCAAAGGGCGAGTTGGGCCCCACAGCATCTTGCTTCCAGCTCTTTGGGAAGCTAAGAAACAACTCGCTCTGCACAGTGCTCTTACAGCCTACCGGGAGCATCTCTTCCAAAGGCCTCTGAAACGCAGTTTCTTTGCAGGCCTGATCTGGCTGAAGTAGGACTTCTGCTCTGGGTGTGCTCCATTGCCCTAGAGCTGAAAGGCACAACGTGCAGGCTTCTTTCCAAAGAGCGAGTTGGGCCCCACAGCATCTTGCTTCCAGCTCTTTCGAAGCTAAGAAACAACTCGCTCTTCTCAGTGCTCTTACAGCCTACCGGGAGCATCTCTTCCAAAGGCCTGTGAAACGCAGTTTCTTTGCAGGCCTGATCTGGCTGAAGTAGGACTTCTGCTCTGGGTGTGCTTCATTGCCCTAGAGCTGAAAGGCAAAACGTGCAGGCTTCTTTCCAAAGGGCAGGTTGGGTCCCACAGCATCTTGCTTCCAGCTCTTTGGGAAGCTAAGAAACAACTCGCTCTGCACAGTGCTCTTACAGCCTACCGGGATCATCTCTTCCAAAGGCCTGTGAAACGCAGTTTCTTTGCAGGCCTGATCTGGCTGAAGTAGGACTTCTGCTCTGGTTGTGCTCCATTGCCCTAGAGCTGAAAGGCACAACGTGCAGGCTTCTTTCCAAAGGGCGAGTTGGGCCCCACAGCATCTTGCTTCCAGCTCTTTGGGAAGCTAACAAACAACTCGCTCTGCACAGTGCTCTTACACTCTACCGGGAACATCTCCTCCAAAGGCCTGTGAAACGCAGTTTCTTTGCAGGCCTGATCTGGCTGAAGTAGGACTTCTGCTCTGGGTGTGCTCCATTGCCCTAGAGCTGAAAGGCACAACGTGCAGGCTTCTTTCCAAAGGGCAAGTTGGGCCCCACAGCACCTTGCTTCCAGCTCTTTGGGAAGCTAAGAAACAACTCGCTCTGCACAGTGCTCTTACAGCCTACCGGGAACATCTCTTCCAAAGGCCTCTGAAACGCAGTTTCTTTGCAGGCCTGATCTGGCTGAAGTAGGACTTCTGCTCTGGTTGTGCTCCATTGCCCTAGAGCTGAAAGGCACAACGTGCAGGCTTCTTTCCAAAGGGCGAGTTGGGCCCCACAGCATCTTGCTTCCAGCTCTTTGGGAAGCTAAGAAACAACTCGCTCTGCACAGTGCTCTTACACTCTACCGGGAACATCTCCTCCAAAGGCCTGTGAAACGCAGTTTCTTTGCAGGCCTGATCTGGCTGAAGTAGGACTTCTGCTCTGGGGGTGCTCCATTGCCCTAGAGCTGAAAGGCACAACGTGCAGGCTTCTTTCCAAAGGGCAAGTTGGGCCCCACAGCATCTTGCTTCCAGCTCTTTGGGAAGCTAAGAAACAACTCGCTCTGCACAGTGCTCTTACACTCTACCGGGAACATCTCCTCCAAAGGCCTGTGATACGCAGTTTCTTTGCAGGCCTGATCTGGCTGAAGTAGGACTTCTGCTCTGTGTGTGCTCCATTGCCCTAGAGCTGAAAGGCACAACGTGCAGGCTTCTTTCCAAAGGGCAAGTTGGGCCCCACAGCACCTTGCTTCCAGCTCTTTGGGAAGCTAAGAAACAACTCGCTCTGCACAGTGCTCTTACAGCCTACCGGGAACCTCTCTTCCAAAGGCCGCTGAAACGCACTTTCTTTGCAGGCCTGATCTGGCTGAAGTAGGACTTCTGCTCTGGCTGTGCTCCATTGCCCTAGAGCTGAAAGGCACAACGTGCAGGCTTCTTTCCAAAGGGCGAGTTGGGCCCCACAGCATCTTGCTTCCAGCTCTTTGGGAAGCTAAGAAACAACTCGCTCTGCACAGTGCTCTTACACTCTACCTGGAACATCTCCTACATAGGCCTGTGAAACGCAGTTTCTTTGCAGGCCTGATCTGGCTGAAGTAGGACTTCTGCTCTGGGTGTGCTCCATTGCCCTAGAGCTGAAAGGCACAACGTGCAGGCTTCTTTCCAAAGTGCGAGTTGGGCCCCACAGCACCTTGCTTCCAGCTCTTTGGGAAGCTAAGAAACAACTCGCTCTGCACAGTGCTCTTACAACCTACCGAGAACATCTCTTCCAAAGGCCTGTGAAACGCAGTTTCTTTGCAGGCCTGATCTGGCTGAAGTAGAACTTCTGCTCTGGGTGTGCTCCATTGCCCTAGAGCTGAAAGGCACAACGTGCAGGCTTCTTTCCAAAGGGCGAGTTTGGCCCCACAGCATCTTGCTTCCAGCTCTTTGGGAAGCTAAGAAACAACTCGCGCTGCTCAGTGCTCTTACAGCCTACCGGGAACATCTCTTCCAAAGGCCTGTGAAACGCAGTTTCTTTGCAGGCCTGATCTGGCTGAAGTAGGACTTCTGCTCTGGGTGTGCTCCATTGCCCTAGAGCTGAAAGGCACAACGTGCAGGCTTCTTTCCAAAGGGCGAGTTGGGCCCCACAGCATCTTGCTTCCAGCTCTTTGGGAAGCTAAGAAACAACTCGCTCTGCACAGTGCTCTTACAGCCTACCGGGAACATCTCTTCCAAAGGCCTGAGAAACGCAGAGTCTTTGCAGGCCTGATCTGGCTGAAGTAGAACTTCTGCTCTGGGTGTGCTCCATTGTCCTAGAGCTGAAAGGCACAACGTGCAGGCTTCTTTCCAAAGGGCGAGTTGGGCCCCACAGCATCTTGCTTCCAGCTCTTTGGGAAGCTAAGAAACAACTCGCTCTGCACAGTGCTCTTACAGCCTACCGGGAACATCTCTTCCAAATGCCTGTGAAACGCAGTTTCTTTGCAGGCCTGATCTGGCTGAAGTAGGACTTCTGCTCTGGGTGTGCTCCATTGCCCTAGAGCTGAAAGGCACAACGTGCAGGCTTCTTTCCAAAGGGCGAGTTGGTCCCCACAGCATCTTGCTTCCAGCTCTTTGGGACGCTAAGAAACAACTCTCTCTGCAAAGTGCTCTTACAGCCAACCGGGAACATCTCTTCCAAAGTCCTGTGAAACGCAGTTTCTTTGCAGGCCTGATCTGGCTGAAGTAGGACTTTTGCTCTGGGTGTGCTCCATTGCCCTAGAGCTGAAAGGCACAACGTGCAGGTCTTTCCAAAGGGTGAGTTGGGCCCCTCAGCATCTTGCTTCCAGCTCTTTGGGAAGCTAAGAAACAACTCGCTCTGCACAGTGCTCTTAGAACCTAACGGGAACATCTCTTCCAAAGGCCTGTGAAACTCAGTTTCTTTGCAGGCCTGATCTGGCTGAAGTAGGACTTCTGCTCTGGGTGTCCTCCATTGCCCTAGAGCTGAAAGGCACAACGTGCAGCTTTCTTTCCAAATGGCGAGTTGGGCCCCACAGCATCTTGCTTCCAGCTCTTTGGGAAGCTAAGAAACAACTCGCTCTGCACAGTGCTCTTACAGCCTACCGGGAACATCTCTTCCAAAGGCCTGTGAAACGCAGTTTCTTTGCAGGCCTGATCTGGCTGAAGTAGGACTTCTGCTCTGGGTGTGCTCCATTGCCGTAGAGCTGAAAGGCACAACGTGCAGGCTTCGTTCCAAAGGGCGAGTTGGGCCCCACAGCATCTTGCTTCCAGCTCTTTGAGAAGCTAAGAAACAACTCGCTCTGCACAGTGCTCTTACAGCCTACCGGGAACATCTCTTCCAAAGGAATGTGAAACGCAGTTTCTTTGCAGGCCTGATCTGGCTGAAGTAGGACTTCTGCTCTGGGTGTGCTCCATTGCACTAGAGCTGAAAGGCACAACGTGCAGGCTTCTTTCCAAAGGGCGAGTTGGGCCCCACAGCATCTTGCTTCCATCTCTTTGGGAAGCTAAGAAACAACTCGCTCTGCACAGTGCTCTTACAGCCTACCGGGAACATCTCTTCGAAAGGCCTGTGAAACGCAGTTTCTTTGCAGGCCTGATCTGGCTGAAGTAGGACTTCTGCTCTGGGTGTGCTCCATTGCCCTAGAGCTGAAAGGCACAACGTGCAGGCTCCTTTCCAAAGGGCGAGTTGGGCCCCACAGCATCTTGCTTCCAGCTCTCTGGGAATCTAAGAAACAACTCGCTCTGCACAGTGCTCTTACAGCCTACCGGGAACATCTCTTCCAAAGGACTGTGAAACGCAGTTTCTTTGCAGGCCTGATCTGGCTGAAGTAGGACTTCTGCTCTGGGTGTGCTCCATTGCCCTAGAGCTGAAAGGCACAACGTGCAGGCTTCTTTCCAAAGGGCGAGTTGGGCCCCACAGCATCTTGCTTCCAGCTCTTTGTGAAGCTAAGAAACAGCTCGCTCTGCACAGTGCTCTTACAGCCTACCGGGAACATCTCTTCCAAAGGCCTGTGAAACGCAGTTTCTTTGCAGGCCTGATCTGGCTGAAGTAGGACTTCTGCTCTGGTTGTGCTCCATTGCCCTAGAGCTGAAAGGCACAACGTGCAGGCTTCTTTCCAAAGGGCGAGTTGGGCCCCACAGCATCTTGCTTCCAGCTCTTTGGGAAGCTAAGAAACAACTAGCTCTGCACAGTGCTCTTACACTCTACCGGGAACATCTCCTCCATAGGCATGAGAAACGCAGTTTCTTTGCAGGCCTGATCTGGGTGAAGTAGGACTTCTGCTCTGGGTGTGCTCCATTGCCCTAGAGCTGAAAGGCACAACGTGCAGGCTTCTTTCCAAAGTGCGAGTTGGGCCCCACAGCACCTTGCTTCCAGCTCTTTGGGAAGCTAAGAAACAACTCGCTCTGCACAGTGCTCTTACAACCTACCGGGAACATCGCTTCCAAAGGCCTGTGAAACGCAGTTTCTTTGCAGGCCTGATCTGGCTGAAGTAGGACTTCTGCTCTGGGTGTGCTCCATTGCCCTAGAGCTGAAAGGCACAACGTGCAGGCTTCTTTCCAAAGGGCGAGTTGGGCCCCACAGCATCTTGCTTCCAGCTCTTTGGGAAGCTAAGAAACAACTCGCTCTGCTCAGTGCTCTTACAGCCTACCGGGAACATCTCTTCCAAAGGCCTGTGAAACGCAGTTTCTTTGCAGGCCTGATCTGGCTGAAGTAGGACTTCTGCTCTGGGTGTGCTCCATTGCCCTAGAGCTGAAAGGCACAACGTGCAGGCTTCTTTCAAAAGGGCGAGTTGGGCCCCACAGCATCTTGCTTCCAGCTCTTTGGGAAGCTAAGAAAAAACTCGCTCTGCTCAGTGCTCTTACAGCCTACTGGGAACATCTCTTCCAACGGCCTGTGAAACGCAGTTTCTTTGCAGGCCTGATCTGGCTGAAGTAGGACTTCTGCTCTGGGTGTGCTACATTGCCCTAGAGCTGAAAGGCACAACGTGCAGGCTTCTTTCCAAAGGGCAGGTTGGGTCCCACAGCATCTTGCTTCCAGCTCTTTGGGAAGCTAAGAAACAACTCGCTCTGCACAGTGCTCTTAGAGCCTACCGGGAACATCTCTTCCAAAGGCCTGAGAAATGCAGATTCTTTGCAGGCCTGATCTAGGTGAAGTAGGACTTCTGCTCTGGGTGTTCTCCATTGCCGTAGAGCTGAAAGGCACAACGTGCAGGCTTCTTTCCAAAGGGCGAGTTGGGCCCCACAGCATCTTGCTTCCAGCTCTTTGGGAAGGTAAGAAACAACTCGCTCTGCACAGTGCTCTTACAGCCTACCGGGAACATCTCTTCCAAAGTCCTGTGAAACGCAGTTTCTTTGAAGGCCTGATCTGGCTGAAGGAGGACTTCTGCTCTGGGTGTGCTCCATTGCCCCAGAGCTGAAAGGCACAACGTGCAGGCTTCTTTCCAAAGGGCGAGTTGGGCCCCACAGCATCTTGCTTCCAGCTCTTTGGGAAGCTAAGAAACAACTCGCTCTGCACAGTGCTCTTACAGCCTACCGGGAACATCTCTTCCAAAGGCCTGTGAAACGCAGTTTCTTTGCAGGCCTGATCTGGCTGAAGGAGGACTTCTGCTCTGGGTGTGCTCCATTGCCCTAGAGCTGAAAGGCACAACGTGCAGGCTTCTTACCAAAGGGCGAGTTGGGTCCCACGCATCTTGCTTCCAGCTCTTTGGGAAGGTAAGAAACAACTCGCTCTGCACAGTGCTCTTACAGCCTACCGGGAACATCTCTTCCAAAGGCCTGTGAAACGCAGTTTCTTTGCAGGCCTGATCTGGCTGAAGTAGGACTTCTGCTCTGGGTGTGCTCCATTGCCCTAGAGCTGAAAGGCACAACGTGCAGGCTTCGTTCCAAAGGGCGAGTTGGGCCCCACAGCATCTTGCTTCCAGCTCTTTGGGAAGCTAAGAAACAACTCGCTCTGCACAGTGCTCTTACAGCCTACCGGGAACATCTCTTCCAAAGGAATGTGAAACGCAGTTTCTTTGCAGGCCTGATCTGGCTGAAGTAGGACTTCTGCTCTGGGTGTGCTCCATTGCACTAGAGCTGAAAGGCACAACGTGCAGGCTTCTTTCCAAAGGGCGAGTTGGGCCCCTCAGCATCTTGCTTCCAGCTCATTGGGAAGCTAAGAAACAACTCGCTCTGCGCAGTGCTCTTACAGCCTACCGGGAACATCTCTTCGAAAGGCCTGTGAAACGCACTTTCTTTGCAGGCCTGATCTGGCTGAAGTAGGACTTCTGCTCTGGGTGTGCTCCATTGCCCTAGAGCTGAAAGGCACAACGTGCAGGCTCCTTTCCAAAGGGCGAGTTGGGCCCCACAGCATCTTGCTTCCAGCTCTTTGGGAAGCTAAGAAACAACTCGCTCTGCACAGTGCTCTTACAGCCTACCGGGAACATCTCTTCCAAAGACCTGTGAAACGCAGTTTCTTTGCAGGCCTGATCTGGCTGAAGTAGGACTTCTGCTCTGGGTGTGCTACATTGCCCTAGAGCTGAAAGGCACAACGTGCAGGCTTCTTTCCAAAGGGCAGGTTGGGTCCCACAGCATCTTGCTTCCAGCTCTTTGGGAAGCTAAGAAACAACTCGCTCTGCACAGTGCTCTTAGAGCCTACCGGGAACATCTCTTCCAAAGGCCTGAGAAACGCAGATTCTTTGCAGGCCTGATCTAGGTGAAGTAGGACTTCTGCTCTGGGTGTTCTCCATTGCCGTAGAGCTGAAAGGCACAACGTGCAGGCTTCTTTCCAAAGGGCGAGTTGGGCCCCACAGCATCTTGCTTCCAGCTCTTTGGGAAGGTAAGAAACAACTCGCTCTGCACAGTGCTCTTACAGCCTACCGGGAACATCTCTTCCAAAGTCCTGTGAAACGCAGTTTCTTTGAAGGCCTGATCTGGCTGAAGGAGGACTTCTGCTCTGGGTGTGCTCCATTGCCCCAGAGCTGAAAGGCACAACGTGCAGGCTTCTTTCCAAAGGGCGAGTTGGGCCCCACAGCATCTTGCTTCCAGCTCTTTGGGAAGCTAAGAAACAACTCGCTCTGCACAGTGCTCTTACAGCCTACCGGGAACATCTCTTCCAAAGGCCTGTGAAACGCAGTTTCTTTGCAGGCCTGATCTGGCTGAAGGAGGACTTCTGCTCTGGGTGTGCTCCATTGCCCTAGAGCTGAAAGGCACAACGTGCAGGCTTCTTACCAAAGGGCGAGTTGGGTCCCACGCATCTTGCTTCCAGCTCTTTGGGAAGCTAAGAAACAACTCGCTCTGCACAGTGCTCTTACAGCCTACCGGGAACATCTCTTCCAAAGGCCTGTGAAACGCAGTTTCTTTGCAGGCCTGATCTGGCTGAAGTAGGACTTCTGCTCTGGGTGTGCTCCATTGCCCTAGAGCTGAAAGGCACAACGTGCAGGCTTCGTTCCAAAGGGCGAGTTGGGCCCCACAGCATCTTGCTTCCAGCTCTTTGGGAAGCTAAGAAACAACTCGCTCTGCACAGTGCTCTTACAGCCTACCGGGAACATCTCTTCCAAAGGAATGTGAAACGCAGTTTCTTTGCAGGCCTGATCTGGCTGAAGTAGGACTTCTGCTCTGGGTGTGCTCCATTGCACTAGAGCTGAAAGGCACAACGTGCAGGCTTCTTTCCAAAGGGCGAGTTGGGCCCCTCAGCATCTTGCTTCCAGCTCATTGGGAAGCTAAGAAACAACTCGCTCTGCGCAGTGCTCTTACAGCCTACCGGGAACATCTCTTCGAAAGGCCTGTGAAACGCACTTTCTTTGCAGGCCTGATCTGGCTGAAGTAGGACTTCTGCTCTGGGTGTGCTCCATTGCCCTAGAGCTGAAAGGCACAACGTGCAGGCTTCTTTCCAAAGGGCGAGTTGGGCCCCACAGCATCTTGCTTCCAGCTCTTTGGGAAGCTAAGAAACAACTCGCTCTGCACAGTGCTCTTACAGCCTACCGGGAACATCTCTTCCAAAGACCTGTGAAACGCAGTTTCTTTGCAGGCCTGATCTGGCTGAAGTAGGACTTCTGCTCTGGGTGTGCTCCATTGCCCTAGAGCTGAAAGGCACAACGTGCAGGCTTCTTTCCAAAGGGCGAGTTGGGCCCCACAGCATCTTGCTTCCAGCTCTTTGGGAAGCTAAGAAACAACTCGCTCTGCACAGTGCTCTTACAGCCTACCGGGAACATCTCTTCCAAAGGCCTGTGAAACGCAGTTTCTTTGCAGGCCTGATCTGGCTGAAGTAGGACTTCTGCTCTGGGTGTGCTACATTGCCCTAGAGCTGAAAGGCACAACGTGCAGGCTTCTTTCCAAAGGGCGAGTTGGGCCCCAAAGCATCTTGCTTCCAGCTCTTTGGGAAGCTAAGAAACAACTCGCTCTGCACAGTGCTCTTACAGCCTACCGGGAACATCTCTTCCAAAGGCCTGTGAAACGCAGTTTCTTTGCAGGCCTGATCTGGCTGAAGTAGGACTTCTGCTCTGGGTGTGCTACATTGCCCTAGAGCTGAAAGGCACAACGTGCAGGCTTCTTTCCAAAGGGCGAGTTGGGCCCCACAGCATCTTGCTTCCAGCTCTTTGGGAAGCTAAGAAACAACTCGCTCTGCACAGTGCTCTTACAGCCTACCGGGAACATCTCTTCCAAAGGCCTGAGAAACGCAGATTCTTTGCAGGCCTGATCTGGGTGAAGTAGGACTTCTGCTCTGGCTGTGCTCCATTCCCGTAGAGCTGAAAGGCACAACGTGCAGGCTTCTTTCCAAAGGGCGAGTTGGGCCCCACAGCATCTTGCTTCCAGCTCTTTGGGAAGCTAAGAAACAACTCGCTCTGCACAGTGCTCTTACAGCCTACCGGGAACATCTCTTCCAAAGGCCTGTGAAACGCAGTTTCTTTGCAGGCCTGATCTGGCTGAAGGAGGACTTCTGCTCTGGGTGTGCTCCATTGCCCTAGAGCTGAAAGGCACAACGTGCAGGCTTCTTTCCAAAGGGCGAGTTGGGCCCCACAGCATCTTGCTTCCAGCTCTTTGGAAAGCTAAGAAACAACTCGCTCTGCACAGTGCTCTTACAGCCTACCGGGAACATCTCTTCCAAAGGCCTGAGAAACGCAGATTCTTTGCAGGCCTGATCTGGGTGAAGTAGGACTTCTGCTCTGGCTGTGCTCCATTCCCGTAGAGCTGAAACGCACAACGTGCAGGCTTCTTTCCAAAGGGCGAGTTGGGCCCCACAGCATCTTGCTTCCAGCTCTTTGGGAAGGTAAGAAACAACTCGCTCTGCACAGTGCTCTTACAGCCTACCGGGAACATCTCTTCCAAAGGCCTGTGAAACGCAGTTTCTTTGCAGGCCTGATCTGGCTGAAGGAGGACTTCTGCTCTGGGTGTGCTACATTGCCCTAGAGCTGAAAGGCACAACGTGCAGGCTTCTTTCCAAAGGGCGAGTTGGGCCCCACAGCATCTTGCTTCCAGCTCTTTGGGAAGCTAAGAAACAACTCGCTCTGCACAGTGCTCTTACAGCCTACCGGGAACATCTCTTCGAAAGGCCTGTGAAACGCAGTTTCTTTGCAGGCCTGATCTGGCTGAAGTAGGACTTCTGCTCTGGGTGTGCTACATTGCCCTAGAGCTGAAAGGCACAACGTGCAGGCTTCTTTCCAAAGGGCGAGTTGGGTCCCACAGCATCTTGCTTCCAGCTCTTTGGGAAGCTAAGAAACAACTCGCTCTGCACAGTGCTCTTACAGCCTACCGGGAACATCTCTTCCAAAGGCCTGTGAAACGCAGTTTCTTTGCAGGCCTGAGCTGGCTGAAGTAGGACTTCTGCTCTGGGTGTGCTCCATTGCCCTAGAGCTGAAAGGCACAACGTGCAGGCTTCTTTCCAAAGGGCGAGTTGGGCCCCACAGCATCTTGATTCCAGATCTTTGGGAAGCTAAGAAACAACTCGCTCTGCACAGTGCTCTTACAGCCTACCGGGAGCATCTCTTCCAAAGGCCTGTGAAACGCAGTTTCTTTGCAGGCCTGATCTGGCTGAAGTAGGACTTCTGCTCTGGGTGTGCTCCATTGCCCTAGAGCTGAAAGGCACAACGTGCAGGCTTCTTTCCAAAGGGCGAGTTGGGCCCCACAGCATCTTGCTTCCAGCTCTTTGGGACGCTAAGAAACAACTCTCTCTGCAAAGTGCTCTTACAGCCTACCGGGAACATCTCTTCCAAAGGCCTGTGAAACGCAGTTTCTTTGCAGGCCTGATCTGGCTGAAGTAGGACTTCTGCTCTGGGTGTGCTACATTGCCCTAGAGCTGAAAGGCACAACGTGCAGGCTTCTTTCCAAAGGGCGAGTTGGGTCCCACAGCATCTTGCTTCCAGCTCTTTGGGAAGGTAAGAAACAACTCGCTCTGCACAGTGCTCTTACAGCCTACCGGGAACATCTCTTCCAAAGGCCTGTGAAACGCAGTTTCTTTGCAGGCCTGATCTGGCTGAAGTAGGACTTCTGCTCTGGGTGTGCTCCATTGCCCTAGAGCTGAAAGGCACAACGTGCAGGCTTCTTTCCAAAGGGCGAGTTGGGCCCCACAGCATCTTGCTTCCAGATCTTTGGGAAGCTAAGAAACAACTCGCTCTGCACAGTGCTCTTACAGCCTACCGGGAGCATCTCTTCCAAAGGCCTGTGAAACGCAGTTTCTTTGCAGGCCTGATCTGGCTGAAGTAGGACTTCTGCTCTGGGTGTGCTACATTGCCCTAGAGCTGAAAGGCACAACGTGCAGGCTTCGTTCCAAAGGGCGAGTTGGGCCCCACAGCATCTTGCTTCCAGCTCTTTGGGAAGCTAAGAAACAACTCGCTCTGCACAGTGCTCTTACAGCCTACCGGGAACATCTCTTTCAAAGGAATGTGAAACGCAGTTTCTTTGCAGGCCTGATCTGGCTGAAGTAGGACTTCTGCTCTGGGTGTGCTCCATTGCACTAGAGCTGAAAGGCACAACGTGCAGGCTTCTTTCCAAAGGGCGAGTTGGGCCCCACAGCATCTTGCTTCCAGCTCTTTGGGAAGCTAAGAAACAACTCGCTCTGCACAGTGCTCTTACAGCCTACCGGGAACATCTCTTCCAAAGGCCTGTGAAACGCACTTTCTTTGCAGGCCTGATCTGGCTGAAGTAGGACTTCTGCTCTGGGTGTGCTCCATTGCCCTAGAGCTGAAAGGCACAACGTGCAGGCTCCTTTCCAAAGGGCGAGTTGGGCCCCACAGCATCTTGCTTCCAGCTCTTTGGGAAGCTAAGAAACAACTCGCTCTGCACAGTGCTCTTACAGCCTACCGGGAACATCTCTTCCAAAGGCCTGTGAAACGCAGTTTCTTTGCAGGCCTGATCTGGCTGAAGTAGCACTTCTGCTCTGGGTGTGCTACATTGCCCTAGAGCTGAAAGGCACAACGTGCAGGCTTCTTTCCAAAGGGCGAGTTGGGCCCCACAGCACCTTGCTTCCAGCTCTTTGGGAAGCTAAGAAACAACTCGCTCTGCACAGTGCTCTTACACTCTACCGGGAACATCTCCTCCGAAAGCCTGTGAAACGCAGTTTCTTTGCAGGCCTGATCTGGCTGAAGTAGGACTTCTGCTCTGGGTGTGCTCCATTGCCCTAGAGCTGAAAGGCACAACGTGCAGGCTGCATTGCAAAGGGCGAGTTGGGCCCCACAGCATCTTGCTTCCAGCTTTTTGGAAGCTAAGAAACAACTCGCTCTGCTCAGTGCTCTTACAGCCTACCGGGAACATCTCTTCCAAAGGCCTGTGAAACGCAGTTTCTTTGCAGGCCTGATCTGGCTGAAGTAGGACTTCTGCTCTGGGTGTGCTCCATTGCCCTAGAGCTGAAAGGCACAACGTGCAGGCTTCTTTCCAAAGGCGAGTTGGGCCCCACATCATCTTGCTTCCAGTTCTTTGGGAAGCTAAGAAACAACTCGCTCTGCACAGTGCTCTTACAGCCTACCGGGAGCATCTCTTCCAAAGGCCTGTGAAACGCAGTTTCTTTGCAGGCCTGATCTGGCTGAAGTAGGACTTCTGCTCTGGGTGTGCTCCATTGCCCTAGAGCTGAAATGCACAACGTGCAGGCTTCTTTACAAAGGCGAGTTGGGCCCCACAGCATCTTGCTTCCAGCTCTTTGGGAAGGTAAGAAACAACTCGCTCTGCACAGTGCTCTTACAGCCTACCGGGAACATCTCTTCCAAAGGCCTGTGAAACGCAGTTTCTTTGCAGGCCTGATCTGGCTGAAGGAGGACTTCTGCTCTGGGTGTGCTCCATTGCCCTAGAGCTGAAAGGCACAACGTGCAGGCTTCTTTCCAAAGGGCGAGTTGGGCCCCACAGCATCTTGCTTCCAGCTCTTTGGGAAGCTAAGAAACAACTCGCTCTGCACAGTGCTCTTACAGCCTACCGGGAACATCTCTTCCAAAGGCCTGAGAAACGCAGATTCTTTGCAGGCCTGATCTGGGTGAAGTAGGACTTCTGCTCTGGCTGTGCTCCATTCCCGTAGAGCTGAAAGGCACAACGTGCAGGCTTCTTTCCAAAGGGCCAGTTGGGCCCCACAGCATCTTGCTTCCAGCTCTTTGGGAAGGTAAGAAACAACTCGCTCTGCACAGTGCTCTTACAGCCTACCGGGAACATCTCTTCCAAAGGCCTGTGAAACGCAGTTTCTTTGCAGGCCTGATCTGGCTGAAGGAGGACTTCTGCTCTGGGTGTGCTCCATTGCCCTAGAGCTGAAAGGCACAGCGTGCAGGCTTCTTTCCAAAGGGCGAGTTGGGCCCCACAGCATCTTGCTTCCAGCTCTTTGGGAAGCTAAGAAACAACTCGCTCTGCACAGTGCTCTTACAGCCTACCGGGAACATCTCTTCGAAAGGCCTGTGAAACGCAGTTTCTTTGCAGGCCTGATCTGGCTGAAGTAGGACTTCTGCTCTGGGTGTGCTCCATTGCCCAAGAGCTGAAAGGCACAAGGTGCAGGCTTCTTTCCAAAGGGCGAGTTGGGTCCCACAGCATCTTGCTTCCAGCTCTTTGGGAAGGTAAGAAACAACTCGCTCTGCACAGTGCTCTTACAGCCTACCGGGAACATCTCTTCCAAAGGCCTGTGAAACGCAGTTTCTTTGCAGGCCTGAGCTGGCTGAAGTAGGACTTCTGCTCTGGGTGTGCTCCATTGCCCTAGAGCTGAAAGGCACAACGTGCAGGCTTCTTTCCAAAGGGCGAGTTGGGCCCCACAGCATCTTGATTCCAGATCTTTGGGAAGCTAAGAAACAACTCGCTCTGCACAGTGCTCTTACAGCCTACCGGGAGCATCTCTTCCAAAGGCCTGTGAAACGCAGTTTCTTTGCAGGCCTGATCTGGCTGAAGTAGGACTTCTGCTCTGGGTGTGCTCCATTGCCCTAGAGCTGAAAGGCACAACGTGCAGGCTTCTTTCCAAAGGGCAAGTTGGGCCCCACAGCATCTTGCTTCCAGCTCTTTGGGAAGCTAAGAAACAACTCGCTCTGCACAGTGCTCTTACAGCCTACCGTGAACATCTCTTCCAAAGGCCTGTGAAATGCAGTTTCTTTGCAGGCCTGATCTGGCTGAAGTAGGACTTCTGCTCTGGGTGTGCTCCATTGCCCTAGAGCTGAAAGGCACAACGTGCAGGCTTCTTTCCAAAGGGCGAGTTGGGCCCCACAGCATCTTGCTTCCAGCTCTTTGGGACGCTAAGAAACAACTCTCTCTGCAAAGTGCTCTTACAGCCAACCGGGAACATCTCTTCCAAAGTCCTGTGAAACGCAGTTTCTTTGCAGGCCTAATCTGGCTGAAGTAGGACTTTTGCTCTGGGTGTGCTCCATTGCCGTAGAGCTGAAAGGCACAACGTGCAGTTCTTTCCAAAGGGTGAGTTGGGCCCCTCAGCATCTTCCTTCCAGCTCTTTGGGAAGCTAAGAAACAACTCGCTCTGCACAGTGCTCTTACAGCCTACCGGGAACATCTCTTCCAAAGGCCTGTGAAACGCAGTTTCTTTGCAGGCCTGATCTGGCTGAAGTAGGACTTCTGCTCTGGGTGTGCTCCATTGCCCTAGAGCTGAAAGCCACAACGTGCAGCTTTCTTTCCAAATGGCGAGTTGGGCCCCACAGCATCTTGCTTCCAGCTCTTTGGGAAGCTAAGAAACAACTCGCTCTGCACAGTGCTCTTACAGCCAACCGGGAACATCTCTTCCAAAGGCCTGTGAAACGCAGTTTCTTTGCAGGCCTGATCTGGCTGAAGTAGGACTTCTGCTCTGGGTGTGCTCCATTGCCCTAGAGCTGAAAGGCACAACGTGCAGGCTTCGTTCCAAAGGGCGAGTTGGGCCCCACAGCATCTTGCTTCCAGCTCTTTGGGAAGCTAAGAAACAACTCGCTCTGCACAGTGCTCTTACAGCCTACCGGGAACATCTCTTCCAAAGGAATGTGAAACGCAGTTTCTTTGCAGGCCTGATCTGGCTGAAGTAGGACTTCTGCTCTGGGTGTGCTCCATTGCACTAGAGCTGAAAGGCACAACGTGCAGGCTTCTTTCCAAAGGGCGAGTTGGGCCCCACAGCATCTTGCTTCCAGCTCTTTGGGAAGCTAAGAAACAACTCGCTCTGCACAGTGCTCTTACAGCCTACCGGGAACATCTCTTCAAAAGGCCTGTGAAACGCACTTTCTTTGCAGGCCTGATCTGGCTGAAGTAGGACTTCTGCTCTGGCTGTGCTCCATTGCCCTAGAGCTGAAAGGCACAACGTGCAGGCTCCTTTCCAAAGGGCGAGTTGGGCCCCACAGCATCTTGCTTCCAGCTCTTTGGGAAGCTAAGAAACAACTCGCTCTGCACAGTGCTCTTACAGCCTACCGGGAACATCTCTTCCAAAGGCCTGTGAAACGCAGTTTCTTTGCAGGCCTGATCTGGCTGAAGTAGGACTTCTGCTCTGGGTGTGCTCCATTGCCCTAGAGCTGAAAGGCACAACGTGCAGGCTTCTTTCCAAAGGGCGAGTTGGGCCCCAAAGCATCTTGCTTCCAGCTCTTTGTGAAGCTAAGAAACAACTCGCTCTGCACAGTGCTCTTACAGCCTACCGGGAACATCTCTTCCAAAGGCCTGTGAAACGCAGTTTCTTTGCAGGCCTGATCTGGCTGAAGTAGCACTTCTGCTCTGGTTGTGCTCCATTGCCCTAGAGCTGAAAGGCACAACGTGCAGGCTTCTTTCCAAAGGGCGAGTTGGGCCCCACAGCATCTTGCTTCCAGCTCTTTGGGAAGCTAAGAAACAACTCGCTCTGCACAGTGCTCTTACAGACTACCGGGAACATCTCTTCCAAAGGCCTGTGAAACGCAGTTTCTTTGCAGGCCTGATCTGGCTGAAGTAGGACTTCTGCTCTGGCTGTGCTCCATTGCCCTAGAGCTGAAAGGCACAACGTGCAGGCTTCTTTCCAAAGGGCGAGTTGGGCCCCACAGCATCTTGCTTCCAGCTCTTTGGGAAGCTAAGAAACAACTCGCTCTGCACAGTGCTCTTACACTCTACCGGGAACATCTCCTCCGAAAGCCTGTGAAACGCAGTTTCTTTGCAGGCCTGATCTGGCTGAAGTAGGACTTCTGCTCTGGGTGTGCTCCATTGCCCTAGAGCTGAAAGGCTCAACGTGCAGGCTGCATTGCAAAGGGCTAGTTGGGCCCCACAGCATCTTGCTTCCAGCTTTTTGGAAGCTAAGAAACAACTCGCTCTGCTCAGTGCTCTTACAGCCTACCGGGAACATCTCTTCCAAAGGCCTGTGAAACGCAGTTTCTTTGCAGGCCTGATCTGGCTGAAGTAGGACTTCTGCTCTGGGTGTGCTCCATTGCCCTAGAGCTGAAAGGCACAACGTGCAGGCTTCTTTCCAAAGGCGAGTTGGGCCCCACATCATCTTGCTTCCAGTTCTTTGGGAAGCTAAGAAACAACTCGCTCTGCACAGTGCTCTTACAGCCTACCGGGAGCATCTCTTCCAAAGGCCTGTGAAACGCAGTTTCTTTGCAGGCCTGATCTGGCTGAAGTAGGACTTCTGCTCTGGGTGTGCTCCATTGCCCTAGAGCTGAAATGCACAACGTGCAGGCTTCTTTACAAAGGCGAGTTGGGCCCCACAGCATCTTGCTTCCAGCTCTTTGGGAAGGTAAGAAACAACTCGCTCTGCACAGTGCTCTTACAGCCTACCGGGAACATCTCTTCCAAAGGCCTGTGAAACGCAGTTTCTTTGCAGGCCTGATCTGGCTGAAGGAGGACTTCTGCTCTGGGTGTGCTCCATTGCCCTAGAGCTGAAAGGCACAACGTGCAGGCTTCTTTCCAAAGGGCGAGTTGGGCCCCACAGCATCTTGCTTCCAGCTCTTTGGGAAGCTAAGAAACAACTCGCTCTGCACAGTGCTCTTACAGCCTACCGGGAACATCTCTTCCAAAGGCCTGAGAAACGCAGATTCTTTGCAGGCCTGATCTGGGTGAAGTAGGACTTCTGCTCTGGCTGTGCTCCATTCCCGTAGAGCTGAAAGGCACAACGTGCAGGCTTCTTTCCAAAGGGCGAGTTGGGCCCCACAGCATCTTGCTTCCAGCTCTTTGGGAAGGTAAGAAACAACTCGCTCTGCACAGTGCTCTTACAGCCAACCGGGAACATCTCTTCCAAAGGCCTGTGAAACGCAGTTTCTTTGCAGGCCTGATCTGGCTGAAGTAGCACTTCTGCTCTGGGTGTGCTCCATTGCCCTAGAGCTGAAAGGCACAACGTGCAGGCTTCTTTCCAAAGGGCGAGTTGGGCCCCACAGCACCTTGCTTCCAGCTCTTTGGGAAGCTAAGAAACAACTCGCTCTGCACAGTGCTCTTACACTCTACCGGGAACATCTCCTCCGAAAGCCTGTGAAACGCAGTTTCTTTGCAGGCCTGATCTGGCTGAAGTAGGACTTCTGCTCTGGGTGTGCTCCATTGCCCTAGAGCTGAAAGGCACAACGTGCAGGCTGCATTGCAAAGGGCGAGTTGGGCCCCACAGCATCTTGCTTCCAGCTTTTTGGAAGCTAAGAAACAACTCGCTCTGCTCAGTGCTCTTACAGCCTACCGGGAACATCTCTTCCAAAGGCCTGTGAAACGCAGTTTCTTTGCAGGCCTGATCTGGCTGAAGTAGGACTTCTGCTCTGGGTGTGCTCCATTGCCCTAGAGCTGAAAGGCACAACGTGCAGGCTTCTTTCCAAAGGCGAGTTGGGCCCCACATCATCTTGCTTCCAGTTCTTTGGGAAGCTAAGAAACAACTCGCTCTGCACAGTGCTCTTACAGCCTACCGGGAGCATCTCTTCCAAAGGCCTGTGAAACGCAGTTTCTTTGCAGGCCTGATCTGGCTGAAGTAGGACTTCTGCTCTGGGTGTGCTCCATTGCCCTAGAGCTGAAATGCACAACGTGCAGGCTTCTTTACAAAGGCGAGTTGGGCCCCACAGCATCTTGCTTCCAGCTCTTTGGGAAGGTAAGAAACAACTCGCTCTGCACAGTGCTCTTACAGCCTACCGGGAACATCTCTTCCAAAGGCCTGTGAAACGCAGTTTCTTTGCAGGCCTGATCTGGCTGAAGGAGGACTTCTGCTCTGGGTGTGCTCCATTGCCCTAGAGCTGAAAGGCACAACGTGCAGGCTTCTTTCCAAAGGGCGAGTTGGGCCCCACAGCATCTTGCTTCCAGCTCTTTGGGAAGCTAAGAAACAACTCGCTCTGCACAGTGCTCTTACAGCCTACCGGGAACATCTCTTCCAAAGGCCTGAGAAACGCAGATTCTTTGCAGGCCTGATCTGGGTGAAGTAGGACTTCTGCTCTGGCTGTGCTCCATTCCCGTAGAGCTGAAAGGCACAACGTGCAGGCTTCTTTCCAAAGGGCCAGTTGGGCCCCACAGCATCTTGCTTCCAGCTCTTTGGGAAGGTAAGAAACAACTCGCTCTGCACAGTGCTCTTACAGCCTACCGGGAACATCTCTTCCAAAGGCCTGTGAAACGCAGTTTCTTTGCAGGCCTGATCTGGCTGAAGGAGGACTTCTGCTCTGGGTGTGCTCCATTGCCCTAGAGCTGAAAGGCACAGCGTGCAGGCTTCTTTCCAAAGGGCGAGTTGGGCCCCACAGCATCTTGCTTCCAGCTCTTTGGGAAGCTAAGAAACAACTCGCTCTGCACAGTGCTCTTACAGCCTACCGGGAACATCTCTTCGAAAGGCCTGTGAAACGCAGTTTCTTTGCAGGCCTGATCTGGCTGAAGTAGGACTTCTGCTCTGGGTGTGCTCCATTGCCCAAGAGCTGAAAGGCACAAGGTGCAGGCTTCTTTCCAAAGGGCGAGTTGGGTCCCACAGCATCTTGCTTCCAGCTCTTTGGGAAGGTAAGAAACAACTCGCTCTGCACAGTGCTCTTACAGCCTACCGGGAACATCTCTTCCAAAGGCCTGTGAAACGCAGTTTCTTTGCAGGCCTGAGCTGGCTGAAGTAGGACTTCTGCTCTGGGTGTGCTCCATTGCCCTAGAGCTGAAAGGCACAACGTGCAGGCTTCTTTCCAAAGGGCGAGTTGGGCCCCACAGCATCTTGATTCCAGATCTTTGGGAAGCTAAGAAACAACTCGCTCTGCACAGTGCTCTTACAGCCTACCGGGAGCATCTCTTCCAAAGGCCTGTGAAACGCAGTTTCTTTGCAGGCCTGATCTGGCTGAAGTAGGACTTCTGCTCTGGGTGTGCTCCATTGCCCTAGAGCTGAAAGGCACAACGTGCAGGCTTCTTTCCAAAGGGCAAGTTGGGCCCCACAGCATCTTGCTTCCAGCTCTTTGGGAAGCTAAGAAACAACTCGCTCTGCACAGTGCTCTTACAGCCTACCGTGAACATCTCTTCCAAAGGCCTGTGAAATGCAGTTTCTTTGCAGGCCTGATCTGGCTGAAGTAGGACTTCTGCTCTGGGTGTGCTCCATTGCCCTAGAGCTGAAAGGCACAACGTGCAGGCTTCTTTCCAAAGGGCGAGTTGGGCCCCACAGCATCTTGCTTCCAGCTCTTTGGGACGCTAAGAAACAACTCTCTCTGCAAAGTGCTCTTACAGCCAACCGGGAACATCTCTTCCAAAGTCCTGTGAAACGCAGTTTCTTTGCAGGCCTAATCTGGCTGAAGTAGGACTTTTGCTCTGGGTGTGCTCCATTGCCGTAGAGCTGAAAGGCACAACGTGCAGTTCTTTCCAAAGGGTGAGGTGGGCCCCTCAGCATCTTCCTTCCAGCTCTTTGGGAAGCTAAGAAACAACTCGCTCTGCACAGTGCTCTTACAGCCTACCGGGAACATCTCTTCCAAAGGCCTGTGAAACGCAGTTTCTTTGCAGGCCTGATCTGGCTGAAGTAGGACTTCTGCTCTGGGTGTGCTCCATTGCCCTAGAGCTGAAAGCCACAACGTGCAGCTTTCTTTCCAAATGGCGAGTTGGGCCCCACAGCATCTTGCTTCCAGCTCTTTGGGAAGCTAAGAAACAACTCGCTCTGCACAGTGCTCTTACAGCCAACCGGGAACATCTCTTCCAAAGGCCTGTGAAACGCAGTTTCTTTGCAGGCCTGATCTGGCTGAAGTAGGACTTCTGCTCTGGGTGTGCTCCATTGCCCTAGAGCTGAAAGGCACAACGTGCAGGCTTCGTTCCAAAGGGCGAGTTGGGCCCCACAGCATCTTGCTTCCAGCTCTTTGGGAAGCTAAGAAACAACTCGCTCTGCACAGTGCTCTTACAGCCTACCGGGAACATCTCTTCCAAAGGAATGTGAAACGCAGTTTCTTTGCAGGCCTGATCTGGCTGAAGTAGGACTTCTGCTCTGGGTGTGCTCCATTGCACTAGAGCTGAAAGGCACAACGTGCAGGCTTCTTTCCAAAGGGCGAGTTGGGCCCCACAGCATCTTGCTTCCAGCTCTTTGGGAAGCTAAGAAACAACTCGCTCTGCACAGTGCTCTTACAGCCTACCGGGAACATCTCTTCAAAAGGCCTGTGAAACGCACTTTCTTTGCAGGCCTGATCTGGCTGAAGTAGGACTTCTGCTCTGGCTGTGCTCCATTGCCCTAGAGCTGAAAGGCACAACGTGCAGGCTCCTTTCCAAAGGGCGAGTTGGGCCCCACAGCATCTTGCTTCCAGCTCTTTGGGAAGCTAAGAAACAACTCGCTCTGCACAGTGCTCTTACAGCCTACCGGGAACATCTCTTCCAAAGGCCTGTGAAACGCAGTTTCTTTGCAGGCCTGATCTGGCTGAAGTAGGACTTCTGCTCTGGGTGTGCTCCATTGCCCTAGAGCTGAAAGGCACAACGTGCAGGCTTCTTTCCAAAGGGCGAGTTGGGCCCCAAAGCATCTTGCTTCCAGCTCTTTGTGAAGCTAAGAAACAACTCGCTCTGCACAGTGCTCTTACAGCCTACCGGGAACATCTCTTCCAAAGGCCTGTGAAACGCAGTTTCTTTGCAGGCCTGATCTGGCTGAAGTAGCACTTCTGCTCTGGTTGTGCTCCATTGCCCTAGAGCTGAAAGGCACAACGTGCAGGCTTCTTTCCAAAGGGCGAGTTGGGCCCCACAGCATCTTGCTTCCAGCTCTTTGGGAAGCTAAGAAACAACTCGCTCTGCACAGTGCTCTTACAGACTACCGGGAACATCTCTTCCAAAGGCCTGTGAAACGCAGTTTCTTTGCAGGCCTGATCTGGCTGAAGTAGGACTTCTGCTCTGGCTGTGCTCCATTGCCCTAGAGCTGAAAGGCACAACGTGCAGGCTTCTTTCCAAAGGGCGAGTTGGGCCCCACAGCATCTTGCTTCCAGCTCTTTGGGAAGCTAAGAAACAACTCGCTCTGCACAGTGCTCTTACACTCTACCGGGAACATCTCCTCCGAAAGCCTGTGAAACGCAGTTTCTTTGCAGGCCTGATCTGGCTGAAGTAGGACTTCTGCTCTGGGTGTGCTCCATTGCCCTAGAGCTGAAAGGCTCAACGTGCAGGCTGCATTGCAAAGGGCTAGTTGGGCCCCACAGCATCTTGCTTCCAGCTTTTTGGAAGCTAAGAAACAACTCGCTCTGCTCAGTGCTCTTACAGCCTACCGGGAACATCTCTTCCAAAGGCCTGTGAAACGCAGTTTCTTTGCAGGCCTGATCTGGCTGAAGTAGGACTTCTGCTCTGGGTGTGCTCCATTGCCCTAGAGCTGAAAGGCACAACGTGCAGGCTTCTTTCCAAAGGCGAGTTGGGCCCCACATCATCTTGCTTCCAGTTCTTTGGGAAGCTAAGAAACAACTCGCTCTGCACAGTGCTCTTACAGCCTACCGGGAGCATCTCTTCCAAAGGCCTGTGAAACGCAGTTTCTTTGCAGGCCTGATCTGGCTGAAGTAGGACTTCTGCTCTGGGTGTGCTCCATTGCCCTAGAGCTGAAATGCACAACGTGCAGGCTTCTTTACAAAGGCGAGTTGGGCCCCACAGCATCTTGCTTCCAGCTCTTTGGGAAGGTAAGAAACAACTCGCTCTGCACAGTGCTCTTACAGCCTACCGGGAACATCTCTTCCAAAGGCCTGTGAAACGCAGTTTCTTTGCAGGCCTGATCTGGCTGAAGGAGGACTTCTGCTCTGGGTGTGCTCCATTGCCCTAGAGCTGAAAGGCACAACGTGCAGGCTTCTTTCCAAAGGGCGAGTTGGGCCCCACAGCATCTTGCTTCCAGCTCTTTGGGAAGCTAAGAAACAACTCGCTCTGCACAGTGCTCTTACAGCCTACCGGGAACATCTCTTCCAAAGGCCTGAGAAACGCAGATTCTTTGCAGGCCTGATCTGGGTGAAGTAGGACTTCTGCTCTGGCTGTGCTCCATTCCCGTAGAGCTGAAAGGCACAACGTGCAGGCTTCTTTCCAAAGGGCGAGTTGGGCCCCACAGCATCTTGCTTCCAGCTCTTTGGGAAGGTAAGAAACAACTCGCTCTGCACAGTGCTCTTACAGCCAACCGGGAACATCTCTTCCAAAGGCCTGTGAAACGCAGTTTCTTTGCAGGCCTGATCTGGCTGAAGGAGGACTTCTGCTCTGGGTGTGCTCCATTGCCCTAGAGCTGAAAGGCACAGCGTGCAGGCTTCTTTCCAAAGGGCGAGTTGGGCCCCACAGCATCTTGCTTCCAGCTCTTTGGGAAGCTAAGAAACAACTCGCTCTGCACAGTGCTCTTACAGCCTACCGGGAACATCTCTTCGAAAGGCCTGTGAAACGCAGTTTCTTTGCAGGCCTGATCTGGCTGAAGTAGGACTTCTGCTCTGGGTGTGCTCCATTGCCCAAGAGCTGAAAGGCACAACGTGCAGGCTTCTTTCCAAAGGGCGAGTTGGGTCCCACAGCATCTTGCTTCCAGCTCTTTGGGAAGGTAAGAAACAACTCGCTCTGCACAGTGCTCTTACAGCCTACCGGGAACATCTCTTCCAAAGGCCTGTGAAACGCAGTTTCTTTGCAGGCCTGAGCTGGCTGAAGTAGGACTTCTGCTCTGGGTGTGCTCCATTGCCCTAGAGCTGAAAGGCACAACGTGCAGGCTTCTTTCCAAAGGGCGAGTTGGGCCCCACAGCATCTTGATTCCAGATCTTTGGGAAGCTAAGAAACAACTCGCTCTGCTCAGTGCTCTTACAGCCTACCGGGAACATCTCTTCCAAAGGCCTGTGAAACGCAGTTTCTTTGCAGGCCTGATCTGGCTGAAGTAGGACTTCTGCTCTGGGTGTGCTCCATTGCCCTAGAGCTGAAAGGCACAACGTGCAGGCTTCTTTCCAAAGGCGAGTTGGGCCCCACATCATCTTGCTTCCAGTTCTTTGGGAAGCTAAGAAACAACTCGCTCTGCACAGTGCTCTTACAGCCTACCGGGAGCATCTCTTCCAAAGGCCTGTGAAACGCAGTTTCTTTGCAGGCCTGATCTGGCTGAAGTAGGACTTCTGCTCTGGGTGTGCTCCATTGCCCTAGAGCTGAAATGCACAACGTGCAGGCTTCTTTACAAAGGCGAGTTGGGCCCCACAGCATCTTGCTTCCAGCTCTTTGGGAAGGTAAGAAACAACTCGCTCTGCACAGTGCTCTTACAGCCTACCGGGAACATCTCTTCCAAAGGCCTGTGAAACGCAGTTTCTTTGCAGGCCTGATCTGGCTGAAGGAGGACTTCTGCTCTGGGTGTGCTCCATTGCCCTAGAGCTGAAAGGCACAACGTGCAGGCTTCTTTCCAAAGGGCGAGTTGGGCCCCACAGCATCTTGCTTCCAGCTCTTTGGGAAGCTAAGAAACAACTCGCTCTGCACAGTGCTCTTACAGCCTACCGGGAACATCTCTTCCAAAGGCCTGAGAAACGCAGATTCTTTGCAGGCCTGATCTGGGTGAAGTAGGACTTCTGCTCTGGCTGTGCTCCATTCCCGTAGAGCTGAAAGGCACAACGTGCAGGCTTCTTTCCAAAGGGCGAGTTGGGCCCCACAGCATCTTGCTTCCAGCTCTTTGGGACGCTAAGAAACAACTCTCTCTGCAAAGTGCTCTTACAGCCAACCGGGAACATCTCTTCCAAAGTCCTGTGAAACGCAGTTTCTTTGCAGGCCTAATCTGGCTGAAGTAGGACTTTTGCTCTGGGTGTGCTCCATTGCCGTAGAGCTGAAAGGCACAACGTGCAGGTCTTTCCAAAGGGTGAGTTGGGCCCCTCAGCATCTTCCTTCCAGCTCTTTGGGAAGCTAAGAAACAACTCGCTCTGCACAGTGCTCTTACAGCCTACCGGGAACATCTCTTCCAAAGGCCTGTGAAACGCAGTTTCTTTGCAGGCCTGATCTGGCTGAAGTAGGACTTCTGCTCTGGGTGTGCTCCATTGCCCTAGAGCTGAAAGCCACAACGTGCAGCTTTCTTTCCAAATGGCGAGTTGGGCCCCACAGCATCTTGCTTCCAGCTCTTTGGGAAGCTAAGAAACAACTCGCTCTGCACAGTGCTCTTACAGCCAACCGGGAACATCTCTTCCAAAGGCCTGTGAAACGCAGTTTCTTTGCAGGCCTGATCTGGCTGAAGTAGGACTTCTGCTCTGGGTGTGCTCCATTGCCCTAGAGCTGAAAGGCACAACGTGCAGGCTTCGTTCCAAAGGGCGAGTTGGGCCCCACAGCATCTTGCTTCCAGCTCTTTGGGAAGCTAAGAAACAACTCGCTCTGCACAGTGCTCTTACAGCCTACCGGGAACATCTCTTCCAAAGGAATGTGAAACGCAGTTTCTTTGCAGGCCTGATCTGGCTGAAGTAGGACTTCTGCTCTGGGTGTGCTCCATTGCACTAGAGCTGAAAGGCACAACGTGCAGGCTTCTTTCCAAAGGGCGAGTTGGGCCCCACAGCATCTTGCTTCCAGCTCTTTGGGAAGCTAAGAAACAACTCGCTCTGCACAGTGCTCTTACAGCCTACCGGGAACATCTCTTCAAAAGGCCTGTGAAACGCACTTTCTTTGCAGGCCTGATCTGGCTGAAGTAGGACTTCTGCTCTGGGTGTGCTCCATTGCCCTAGAGCTGAAAGGCACAACGTGCAGGCTCCTTTCCAAAGGGCGAGTTGGGCCCCACAGCATCTTGCTTCCAGCTCTTTGGGAAGCTAAGAAACAACTCGCTCTGCACAGTGCTCTTACAGCCTACCGGGAACATCTCTTCCAAAGGCCTGTGAAACGCAGTTTCTTTGCAGGCCTGATCTGGCTGAAGTAGGACTTCTGCTCTGGGTGTGCTCCATTGTCCTAGAGCTGAAAGGCACAACGTGCAGGCTTCTTTCCAAAGGGCGAGTTGGGCCCCAAAGCATCTTGCTTCCAGCTCTTTGTGAAGCTAAGAAACAACTCGCTCTGCACAGTGCTCTTACAGCCTACCGGGAACATCTCTTCCAAAGGCCTGTGAAACGCAGTTTCTTTGCAGGCCTGATCTGGCTGAAGTAGCACTTCTGCTCTGGTTGTGCTCCATTGCCCTAGAGCTGAAAGGCACAACGTGCAGGCTTCTTTCCAAAGGGCGAGTTGGGCCCCACAGCATCTTGCTTCCAGCTCTTTGGGAAGCTAAGAAACAACTCGCTCTGCACAGTGCTCTTACAGACTACCGGGAACATCTCTTCCAAAGGCCTGTGAAACGCAGTTTCTTTGCAGGCCTGATCTGGCTGAAGTAGGACTTCTGCTCTGGGTGTGCTCCATTGCCCTAGAGCTGAAAGGCACAACGTGCAGGCTTCTTTCCAAAGGGCGAGTTGGGCCCCACAGCATCTTGCTTCCAGCTCTTTGGGAAGCTAAGAAACAACTCGCTCTGCACAGTGCTCTTACACTCTACCGGGAACATCTCCTCCGAAAGCCTGTGAAACGCAGTTTCTTTGCAGGCCTGATCTGGCTGAAGTAGGACTTCTGCTCTGGGTGTGCTCCATTGCCCTAGAGCTGAAAGGCTCAACGTGCAGGCTGCATTGCAAAGGGCGAGTTGGGCCCCACAGCATCTTGCTTCCAGCTTTTTGGAAGCTAAGAAACAACTCGCTCTGCTCAGTGCTCTTACAGCCTACCGGGAACATCTGTTCCAAAGGCCTGTGAAACGCAGTTTCTTTGCAGGCCTGATCTGGCTGAAGTAGGACTTCTGCTCTGGGTGTGCTCCATTGCCCTAGAGCTGAAAGGCACAACGTGCAGGCTTCTTTCCAAAGGCGAGTTGGGCCCCACATCATCTTGCTTCCAGTTCTTTGGGAAGCTAAGAAACAACTCGCTCTGCACAGTGCTCTTACAGCCTACCGGGAGCATCTCTTCCAAAGGCCTGTGAAACGCAGTTTCTTTGCAGGCCTGATCTGGCTGAAGTAGGACTTCTGCTCTGGGTGTGCTCCATTGCCCTAGAGCTGAAATGCACAACGTGCAGGCTTCTTTACAAAGGCGAGTTGGGCCCCACAGCATCTTGCTTCCAGCTCTTTGGGAAGGTAAGAAACAACTCGCTCTGCACAGTGCTCTTACAGCCTACCGGGAACATCTCTTCCAAAGGCCTGTGAAACGCAGTTTCTTTCCAGGCCTGATCTGGCTGAAGTAGGACTTCTGCTCTGGGTGTGCTCCATTGCCCTAGAGCTGAAAGGCACAACGTGCAGGCTTCTTTCCAAAGGGCGAGTTGGGCCCCACAGCATCTTGCTTCCAGCTCTTTGGGAAGCTAAGAAACAACTCGCTCTGCACAGTGCTCTTACAGCCTACCGGGAACATCTCTTCCAAAGGCCTGTGAAACGCAGTTTCTTTGCAGGCCTGATCTGGCTGAAGGAGGACTTCTGCTCTGGGTGTGCTCCACTGCCCTAGAGCTGAAAGGCACAACGTGCAGGCTTCTTTCCAAAGGGCGAGTTGGGCCCCTCAGCATCTTGCTTCCAGCTCTTTGGGAAGCTAAGAAACAACTCGCTCTGCGCAGTGCTCTTACAGCCTACCGGGAACATCTCTTCCAAAGGCCTGTGAAACGCAGTTTCTTTGCAGGCCTGATCTGGCTGAAGTAGGACTTCTGCTCTGGGTGTGCTCCATTGCCCTAGAGCTGAAAGGCACAACGTGCAGGCTTCTTTCCAAAGGGCGAGTTGGGCCCAACAGCATCTTGCTTACAGCTCTTTGGGAAGGTAAGAAACAACTCGCTCTGCACAGTGCTCTTACAGCCTACCGGGAACATCTCTTCCAAAGGCCTGTGAAACGCAGTTTCTTTGCAGGCCTGATCTGTCTGAAGTAGGACTTCTGCTCTGGGTGTGCTCCATTGCCCTAGAGCTGAAAGGCACAACGTGCAGGCTTCTTTCAAAGCGCGAGTTGGGCCCCACAGCATCTTGATTCCAGATTTGGGAAGCTAAGAAACAACTCGCTCTGCACAGTGCTCTTACAGCCTACCGGGAGCATCTCTTCCAAAGGCCTCTGAAACGCAGTTTCTTTGCAGGCCTGATCTGGCTGAAGTAGGACTTCTGCTCTGGGTGTGCTCCATTGCCCTAGAGCTGAAAGGCACAAGGTGCAGGCTTCTTTCCAAAGGGCAAGTTGGGCCCCACAGCATCTTGATTCCAGCTCTTTGGGAAGCTAAGAAACAACTCGCTCTGCACAGTGCTCTTACAGCCTACCGGGAACATCTCTTCCAAAGGCCTGTGAAACGCAGTTTCTTTGCAGGCCTGATCTGGGTGAAGTAGGACTTCTGCTGTGGGTGTGCTCCTTTGCCCTAGAGCTGAAAGGCACAACGTGCAGGCTTCTTTCCAAAGGGCAAGTTGGGCCCCACAGCATCTTGCTTCCAGCTCTTTGGGACGCTAAGAAACAACTCTCTGTGCAAAGTGCTCTTACAGCCAACCGGGAACATCTCTTCCAAAGTCCTGTGAAACGCAGTTTCTTTGCAGGCCTGATCTGGCTGAAGTAGAATGCACAATGCACTGGCTCCCCCCCTCAAGGGGCGACAAGCCACAGACCATCTTCCTTCCATCTCTTTAGGAAGCTGAGCAAGAACTCGCTTTCGACAGTGCTCTTTCTGTGTCCTGGCAACATCTCATACAAAGGCAGCTGATATGCCATTTCTTTTCAGCGCTTAACTCGTAGATTTGGAACATCTGCTCCTCCCACATTTCCACCTTGCCAATCCGGCTCTGTCGAAATGTCTACGTCTTCCCCTTCAGCAACGGGGACGAGGCCCAGATGACTGTGCTTCCGCATGCTTAGCAGGAGCAGACAATAGGCTTTTTACAAACCGCCATTGTGCACTGGGTCAGAGAGTGTCAGAATGCACCTATGTCAGAAAGGGCCCTTTGCTGTCAGCCGTGCCCTCCATTGCTCTTGAGGTGGAAGGCACAAAGCACTGCCTCGATCCTTCATTTGGAGACAAGCCAGCAACTGTCCTGCTTCCAGCTCTTTAGGAAGCTGGGAAAGCACTCGCATTCCACTGTGCTCTTACAGCGCCCTTGGAACGTCTCATACAAAGGCAGCTGCACACCGTGTCTTTTCAGCCCTTAACTCACCAATCTGCAACATCTTCTTCTGCCGCATTTCCACCTTGCCAACCCCGCTCAGACGAAATGCCTTCATCTTCCACTGAAGGAACTGTGCTGATTCCCAAATGATTGAGCATCCACATGCTTAGAAGGCGATAAACTGCATGCCTTTTTCCAACCACCATTTTACACTGCTTAGAGAGCGTCGGAAAGCAGGTATGTCAGAAAGGCCCCTTTGCTCTCAGCCATGCCCTCCATTGCTCTCGAGCTGGAAGGCACAAGGCACTGGTTCTGGATCCACCCCTCAATGGGAGACAAACCACATCTTGTCCAGCTTCCAGCTCTTTAGGAAGTGGAGAAAAACTCCCTTTCCACAGTGCTCTTACAGCGTCCTGGGAACATCTCATACAAAGGAGGCTGAACGCCGTTTTTTTTCAGCACTTCACTCGCCAGTCTGGGACATCTGCATCCTGCACGTTTCCACCTTGCCAACCCGGCTCAGACGAAATGCCTACATCTTCCCCTTGAGCAATGGGGATGAGGCACATAGGATTGTGGTTCCACAGGCTGAGGAGGAGAGAGACAATAGGCTTTAAACTAACCACGAAGTGCAATGGTTGGGATAGTGTCAGAAAGCACCAACGGCAGAAAGACCCCTTTACTCTCAGCCGCGCCCTCCATTGCTGTAGAGGTGGAAGGCACAAAGCACTGCCTCCATCCTTCCATTGGAGACAAGCCATAAACTGCCTTGCCTCCAGCTCTTTAGGAAGCTGACAAACAACTCGCTTGCCACAGTCCTGTTACAGCAGACCGGGGAACTTCTCATACAAAGGCAGCTCAAATGGCATTTCTTCCCAGCCCTTAACTCGCAGCTTTAGGACTCCTGCTTCTGCCGCAATTCCACCTTGCCAACCCGGCTCAGACGAAATGCCTACATCTTCCCCTGAAGCAACTGGGCTGAGTCCCAAATGATCGAGCGTCCACGTGCTAAGGAGGCGATAGACTGCACGCCTTTTTCCAACCACCATTGTGCACTGCTGGAGAGAGTGTCGGAAAGCAGCTATGTCAGAAAGACCCCTTTGCTCTCAGCCGTGCCCTTCATTGCTCTAGACGTGGAATGCACAATGCACTCTCTCCCCCCCTCAAGGGGCGACAAGCCACAGACCATCTTCCTTCCATCTCTTTACAAAGCTGAGCAAGAACTCGCTTTCAACAGTGCTCTTTATGTGTCCTGGCAACATCTCATACAAAGGCAGCTGATATGCCATTTCTTTTCGGCGCTTAACTCGCAGTTTTGGAACTTCTGCTCCTGCCACATTTCCACCTTGCCAACCCGGCTCAGACGAAATGTCTACATCTTCCCCTTCAGCAACGGGGACGAGGCCCAGATGACTGTGCTTCCGCATGCTTAGCAGGAGCAGACAATAGGCTTTTTACAAACCGCCATTGTGCACTGGGTCAGAGAGTGTCAGAATGCACCTATATTCAGAAAGAGACCTTTGATCTCAGCCGTGCCCTCCATTGCTCTAGATATGGAAGGCACAAAGCACTGCCTCCATCCTTCAATTGGAGACAAGCCAGCAACTGGCCTGCTTCCAGCTCTTTAGGAAGCTGGGAAAGCACTCGCATTCCACAGTGCTCTTACAGCGTCCTGGGAACGTCTCATACAAAGGCAGCTGCACACCGTGTCTTTTCAGCCCTTAACTCACCAATCTGCAACAACTGCTTCTGCCGCATTTCCACCTTGCCAACCCGGCTCAGGCGAAATGCCTACATCTTCCCCTGAAGGAACTGTGCTGATTCCCAAATGATTGATCATCCACATGCTTAGGAGGCGATAAACTGCATGCCTTTTTCCAACCACCATTTTACACTGCTTAGAGAGCATCGGAAAGCAGCTATGTCAGAAAGGCCCCTTTGCTCTCAGCCATGCCCTCCATTGCTCTCGAGGTGGAAGGCACAAGGCACTGGTTCCGGATCCACCCCTCAATGGGAGACAAACCACATCTTGGCCTGCTTCCAGCTCTTTAGGAATTGGAGAAGAATCTCCCTTTCCAAATTGCTCTTACAGCGTCCTGGGAACATCTCATACAAAGGAGGCTGAACGCCGTTTCTTTTCAGCACTTCACTCGCCAGTCTGGGACATCTGCATCCTGCACGTTTCCACCTTGCCAACCCGGCTCAGACGAAATGCCTACATCTTCCCCTTGAGCAATTGGGATGAGGCCAATAGGATTGTGGTTCCACATGCTGAGGAGGAGAGAGATGATAGGCTTTTAACTAACCACGAAGTGCAACGGTTGGGAGAGTGTCAGAAAGCACCAATGGCAGAAAGACCCCTTTAGTCTCAGACGCGCCCTCCATTGCTGTAGAGGTGCAAGGCACAAAGCACTGCCTCCATCCTTCAATTGGAGACAAGCCATAAACTGTCTTGCCTCCAGCTCTTTAGGAAGCTGGGACATGCCAAAATAACCTGCTGGTGATGCCAGAACCACTTGGTGGACACCCACGAATCACCTGCCAGTAATGCCTGAAGCACATCGCAGACGTGCCAGAACCACATTCCGGACATGCCAGAAACACCTCCGGGACAGACCGTAACCACCTGCCCAACAAGCTGGAACCACCTCTCAGACGTACCAGAACCACTTGCCGGACAAGCTGGAAACATGTACTGCACAGACTGGAACCACGTGCTGAGCATGCCGGAACCACCTGCCAGACACGCCAAAATCACCTCCCGGCTACACCAGAACCACTTCGAATACAAGCCAGAATAATGTTTTGGGCATGATGGCACAACCTCTCAGACGTGCCAGAACCTCGTACTGGACACCCCAGAACCACCTGCCGGACAGACTGAAACCACCTGCCGGACACGCCAGAACAAGCGGCTCGACTCGCCGGAACCACCGCCGTACATGCAAAATCACCTGCCGGCTATGCCAGAACCACTTGGCGAACACTCTGCAATCACCTGCCGGGCATGCCGGAACCACCTCTCAGACATGCCAGAACCACATGCCAATGACACCGGAAGCACCTGCCGAGCACGCTGGAACCACCTGCTCGACTCACCAGAATCACCTGATGGACACGCAAAAATCACCTGCCGGCTACGCCACAACCAGTTGGTGAACACTTCGGAATCACCTGCCGGGCTTGCTGGAACCACCTGCCGGTCACGCCAAAATCACCTGCCAACTACGCCCGAAGCACTTGGCGGACACTCCAGAAACACCTGTCGTGGTGGCCAGAACCAACTCTCAGATGTGCCAAAACCATGTGCCTGAGATGCCGGAACCACACCCCGAACAGACCGAAACCACCTGCCAGACCCACCTGAACCCCCGGGCGAGCACCCCGGAACCACCTACCTGAGACGCCAAAATCACCTGCTGGGTATGCCAGAAGCACGTGGCTGACAGTCCGGGTTCAAATGCCGGGCATGCCGGACCAACCTGATCCATTCCCCAGAACCACCTGCCGGACACGCCAAAATCACCTGCCTGCTGCGCCAGAACCACTTGGCACACAATCCGGAATCACATGCCGGTCATGCCGGAACCACCTCTCAAACGTGCAAGAACCACACACTGGAGACGCCGGAAGCACGTGCTGAGCATGCCATAACCACCTGTGCCACTCCACAGAACCACCTGCCGGGCACGCCAAAATCACCTGCCAGCTATGCCAGAACCCTCTGCAATCAGCTGCCAGGCATGCTGGAACCACCTCTCAGACATGCCAGAACCACATGCCAGTGACACCGGAAGCACCTGCCGACCACACCGGAACCACCTGCTCGACTCGCCAGAACCACCTGATGTACACGCCAAAATCACCTGCCGGCTATGCCAGAACCACTTGGCGGACACTCCGGAATCACCTGCCGGGCATGCAGGAATCACCTCTCAGACGTGCCAGCACCACGTGCCGGACATGCGGGAACCACCTACCGGACAGAAGGGAACCACCTGCCGGACACGCCGGAAGCACCTGCCCGCTAAGTCAGAACCACTTTGCGTACAAGCCGTAATAATGTTTTGGGCATGATGGCACAACCTCTCAGATGTGCCAGAATCATGTGCCGGACACGCGGGTACCACCTCCAGGACAGACCGGACCCACCTGCCGCACATGCTGGAAGCACCTCTCAGACGTGCCGGAAGCACATGCCGGACACGCAGGAAACACCTACCGCACAGACCGAAACCACCTGCCAGACATGCCTGAACCACCTGCCGAGCACACCGGAGCCACCTGCTCGACTCACCGGAACCACCTGCCAGACAGGCCAAAATCAACTGCCGGCTATGCCACAACCACCTGGGGGACAGTCCGGTATCACCTGCCAGCCATGCCGGAACCACCTCTCAGACGTACCAGAAGCACGTGCCGGACAAGCTGGAAACATGTACTGCACAGACTGGAACCACCACCCGGCCACGACTGAACCACCTGCCGAGCACGCCGGAACCAACTGCCGGACACGCAAAAATCACCTGCCGGCTACGCCAGAACCACTTGGTGAACACTTCAGAATCACCTGCCGGGCTTGCTGGAACCACCTGCCGGTCACGCCAACATCACCTGCCAACGACGCCAGAACCACTTGGCGTACACTCCGGAAACACCAGTCGGGCTGGCCGGAAACACCTCTCAGACGTGCCAGAACCATTTGCCTGAGATGCCGGAACCACACCACGAGCAGACCGAAACCACCTGCCAGACACGCCTGAACCACCTGCCAAGCACGTCGGAACCACCTTCTCGACTTGCCGGAACCACCTGCTGGACACGCCAAAATAACTGCTGGCTATGAGAGAACCACCTGGCGGACAGTCCGGAATCACCTGCCGGGCATGCAGGGACCACCTCTCAGACGTACCAGAACTGCATGCCGGACATGCTGGAACCACATCCTGGACAGACTGGAACCACCTGCCGGACACGCCTGGACCACCTGCCAAGCACGCCGGAATTACCTCCTTGACTCGCAGGACCCACCTGCCGGACACACCAAAATGAACTGCAAGCTACACCAGAACGACTTACCGGACACTACGCAATCACCTGCTGGTCATGCCAGAACCACCTCTCAGATGTGCCAGAAGCACGTGCCGGACATGCCGGAACAACCTACCGGACAGAACAGAACCACCTGCCAGACACGCCAGAACCACCTGCCGAACAAGCCGGAGCCACCTGCTCGACTCGCCGGAACCACCTGCCGGACAGGCCAAAATCAACTGCCGGCTATGCCACAACCACCTGGGGGACAGTCCAGTATCACCTGCCAGCCATGCCGGAACCACCTCTCAGACATACCGGAACCACGTGCCGGACAAGCTGGAAACATGTATTGCACAGACTGGAACCACCTCGCGGCCATGCCTGAACCACCCGCCGAGCACGCTGGAACCACCTGCCGAACACGCCAAAATCACCTGCCGGCTACGCCAGAACCACTTGGAGGTCTCTCCGGGATGACCTGCCGGGCATGCCGGAATCACCTCTCAGACGTGCCAGAACTACATGGCGGACAGTCCGGAATCACCTGTTGGGCATGCGTATCCACCTCTGAGACGTCCCAGAACCACGTGCCGTAAACGCCGGAACCACCTACCGGACAGACCGGAAGCACCTGCCGGACACACCGGAACCATCTGCCGAGCACGCCGGAAACAACTGCTCGACTCACCGTAACCAGATCCCTGACATGCCAAAATCACCTGCTGGGTATGCCAGAAGCACGTGGCTGACAGTCCGGCTTCAAATGCCGGGCATGCCGGAACCACCTGATCCACTCCCCAGAACCACCTGACGGACACGCCAAAATCCCCTGCCAGCTGCGCCATAACCACTTGGCACACAATCCGGAATCATATGCCAGTCATGCCGGAACCACATCTCAAATGTGCAAGAACCACACACTGGAGACGCCGGAATCACGTGCCGAGCATGCCAGAACCACCTGTGCCACTCCAGAGAACCACCTGCCGGACACGCCAAAATCACCTGCCGGCTACGCCAGAACCACTTGCCGGACACTCCAGAATCACATGCAGGGCATGCCGGAACCACCTCTCAGCCATGCCAGAACCACATGCCAGAGAAACCAGATGCACCTGCCAAGCACGCCAGAACCTCCTTCTCGACTCGCCGGAACCACCTGCCGGAGATGCCAAAATCACCTGCCGGCTAGGCCAGAACCACGTGGCGCAATCTATGAAATCACATGCTGGGCATGCCGGAACGACCTCTCAGACGTGCCAGAAGCATGTGTGGGACACGCCGGAACCACCTAATGGACAGACCGGAACCTCCTGGAGGACCCACCTGAAACACCTGCTTAGCACTAGGGAACAACCTGCTCGACTCATTCGAGCCACCTGCTGGAAACGCCAAAATCACCAGCCAGCTATGCCAGAACCACTTGCCGGACACTCCGGAATCACGTGCCGGGCATGCCGGAACCACCTCTCAAATCTGCCAAAATCAAGTGCCGGAGACGCCAGAAGCACCTGCCGAGCTAGCCGGCAGCACCTACTCGAATCATCGGAACCACCTGTGGGACACACCAAAATCACCTGCCGGCTACATCAGAACCACTTGGTGGACAATCTGGAATCACCTGCCGGACATGTCAGAACCACCTGTCAGACGTGCCGGAACCACGTGCCGCACACGCCGGAACCAACTCCCGGACAGACCAGAACCACCTACCGGACCTGCCTGAACCACCTGCCGAGCATGCCGGAACCACCTGCCGGACAAGCCAAAATCACCTGCCAGGTATACCAGAACCACTTGGTGGACACTCCGGAATCATCTGCCGGACATGCCAGAACCAGCTCTCAGAGACACCAGAATCACGTGCCGGTCACGCCGGAAGCACCTGCTGACCATGCCTGAGCCACATGCTCGACTTGCCACAAACACCTGCCAGACACGCCAAAATCACCTGCCGGGTACGCCAGAACCACGTGGCGGACACTCCGGAATCACCTGTCGGGCATGCCGGAACCACCTCTCAGACATGCCAGAACCACATGCCAATGACACTGGAAGCACCTGCCGAGCACAGCGGAACCACCTGCTCGACTCGCCAGAGCCACCTGCCGGACACACCAGAAACACCTGGGGGGTACGCCAGAACCACTTGGAGGACTCTCCGGGATCACCTGCCGGGCATGCCGGAACCACCTCTCAGACGTGCGAGAACCTCGTGCCGGACACGCCAAAATCAACTGCCGGCTACGCCACAACCAGTTGGTGAACACTTCGGAATCACCTGCCGGGCTTGCTGGAACCACCTGTCGGTCACGCCAAAATCACCTGCCAGCTAAGCCAGAACCACTTGGCGGACACTCCGGAATCACCTGTTGGGCATGCCGGAACCACCTCTCAGACGTGCCAGAACCTCGTGCTGGACACGCCAGAACCAGCTTCCGGACAGACCGGAACCAGCTTCCGGACACGCTGGAACCACCGGCTCGACTCACCGGAACCACCAGCGGACATGGTAAATCACCTGCCGGTTACGCCAGAGCCACTTGGCGAACACTCTGGAATCACCTGCCGGGCATGCCGGAACCACCTCTCAGACATGCCAGAACCATGTGCCTGAGATGCCGGAACCACACCCCAAACAGACCGAAGCTACCTGTCAGACACGCCGGAACCACCTGCCGAGCACGCTGGAACCACCTGATCGAATCGACAGAACCACCTACCTGACACACCAAAATCACCTGCCGGGTATGCCAGAACCACTTGGTGGACACTCAAGTATCATCTGCTGGACTTGCCAGAACCAGCTCTCAGACACACCAGAACCACGTGCCGGACACGCCGGAAGCACCAGCTGAGCATGGCTGAGCCACCTGCTCGACTCGCAAGAAACACCTGCCGGACAAGCCAAAATCATCCGCCGGGTACGCCAGAACCACTTGGGGGACTCTCCGGAATCACCTGTCGGGCATGCCGGAAGCACCTCTCAGACTTGCCAGAACCATGTTCCGGACACGCCGGTACCAACTGCCGAGTGTGCCGGAACCACCTGATCCACTCCCCAGAACCACCTGCTGGACACGCCAAAATCACCTGCCGGCTATGCCAGAACCACTCGGCAGAAAGTCAGGAATCACCTGCCGGCATGCCGGAACCACCTCTCATACGTGCCAGAACCACGTGCAGGACACGCCGGAACCACCTGCCGAGCATGCAGGAACCACCTGCTCGACTCGCAGGACCCACCTGCCGGACACGCAAAGATCACCTGCTGGCTATGCCAGAACCACTTGCCAGACTTTCCAGAATCCCCTGCCGGGAATGCCGGACCCACCTCTCAAATGTGCCAAAATCAAGTGCCGGAGACGCCAGAAGCACCTGCCAACCTAGCTGGAAGCACCTGCTTGAATCGTCGGAACCACCTGTGGGACACGCCAAAATCACCAGCCAGCTACGCCAGAAACACTTGGTGGACAATCCGGAATCAACTGCAGGACATGTCAGAAAAACCTGTCAGACGTGGTGGAACCACGTGCCTGGCACGGCGGAACCACCTCCCGGACAGACCGGAACCACCTACCGGACCTGCCTGAATCACCTGCTGAGCATGCCGGAACCACCTGCCGCACATGCCAAAATCACCTGCGGGCTAGGCCAGAACCACTTGGAGGACTCTCCGGGATCACCTGATGTGCATGCCAGTAACACCTCTCAGACGTACCAGAACCACGTGCGGGACACGCCGGAACCCACTACCGGACAGACTGGAACCACCTGCCGGACACGCCAGAATCACCTGCCGAGAACGCCGGAATCACCTGAACAGCTCGCCAGAAACACCTGCCGGACACGTCAAAATCACCTGCCGGACATGTCAAAATCACCTGCCAGCTACGCCAGAACCACTTGCCGGACACTCCAGAATCACCTGTCGGGCATGCCAGAACCACCTCTCAGACGTGCCAGAACCACGTGCCAGAGACACTGGATGCACCAGCTGAGTACTCCGAAACCTCCTGCTCGACTCGCCGAAACCACCTGCCGGAGATGCCAAAATCACCTGCCGGCTAGGCCAGAACCACGTGGCGGACCCTATGGAATCACCTGCAGGGCATGCTGGAACCACATCTCAGACGTGCCAGAACCACATGTCTGACACTCCAGAATCACCTGCTGGGCATGCCAGAACCACCTCTCAGACGTGCCACAACCACGTGCCGCAGAGACCGGAAGCACCTTCCGAGCTCGCCGGAACCACCTGCTGGACACCCAGGAACCACCTGCCTGACACGCCAAAATCACGTGACGGCTACGCCAAAACCACTTGGTGGACACTCCAGAATCACCTTCCGAGCATGCTGGAACCACGTCATGGACAGACTGCAAACACCTTCCAGACCTGCCTGAACCACCTGCAGAGCACGCCGGAACCACCTGATCCACTCCCCAGAACCACCTGCCACACATGCCAAAATCAACTGCCGGCTGCGCCAGAACCGCTTGGCACATACTCCAGAATCACATGCCGGTCATGCCGGAACCACCTCTCAAACCTGCAAGAACCACATACCGGAGACGCCGGAAGCACGTGCTGAGCATGCCAGAACCACCTGTGCCACTCCACAGAACCACCTGCCGGTCACGCCAAAATCACCTGCCGGCTACGACAGAACCACTTGGCAAACACTCCGGAATCACCTGCCGGGCATGCCGGAAACACCTCTCAGACATGCCAGAACCACATGCAAATGACACTGGAAGCACCTGCCAAACACGCTGGAACCACCTGCTCGACTCGCCAGAACCACCTGCCGGACACGCCAAAATCAACTGCCGGCAATGCCACAACCAGTTGGTGAACACTTCGGAATCACCTGCCGGGCTTGCTGGAACCACCTGCCGGTCACGCCAACATCACCTGCCAGCTACGCCAGAACCACTTGGCAGACACTCCGGAATCACCTGTCGGGCATGCCGGAACCACCACTCAGACTTGCCAGAACCATGTTCCGGACATACCGGTACCACCTGCTGAGTATGCCGGAATCACCTTATCCACTCCCCAGAACCACCTGCTGGACACGCCAAAATCACCTGCCGGCTACTCCAGAACCACTCGTCAGACACTCCGCAACCACCTCTAGGACAGACCGGAACCACCTGCAGGACACGCCGGAACCACTGGCTCGACTCTCCGGAACCACCGCCGGACATGCAAAATCACCTGCCACCTACGCCAGAACCACTTGGCGAACACTCTGAAATCACCTGTCGGGCATGCCGGAACCACCTCTCAGACTTGCCAGAACCATGTTGTGGACACGCCGGTACCAACTGCCGAGTTTGCCGGAAGCACCTGAGCCACTCCCCAGGAACAGCTGCTGGACACGCCAAAATCACCTGCCAGCTACACCAGAACCACTCGGCAGGCATTCCGCAACCAACTCCAGGACATACCGGAACCACCTTCCGGACAGACCGGAACCACTGGAAACACTCGCAGGAACAACCTGCTTGACTCACTGGTCCCACCTGCCGGACACGCCAAAGTCACCTGCTCGCTACACCAGAACCACTTGGCGGACAAGCTGGAATCACATGAAGGGCATGCAGACACAGCCTCTCAAACGTGCCAGAACCTCGTGCCGGACACCCCAGAACCACCTGCCGGACAGACTGGAACCACCTGCCGGACACGCCGGATCCATCGGCTCAAGTCGCCGGAACCACCGCGGGACATGCAAAATCACCTGCCAGCTACGCCAGAACCATTTGGCGAACACACCAGAATCACCTTCCGGGCATGCCGGAACCACCTCTCAGACATGCCAGGACCACATGCCATTGACACCGGAAGCACCTGCCGAGCACGCCGGAACCACCTGCTCGACTCGCCACAGCCACCTGCTGGACACGCCAAAATCACCTGCCGGCTACGCCACAACCAGTTGGTGAACAATTCGGGATCACCTGCCGGGCTTGCTGGAACAACCTGCCGGTCACCCCAACATCACCTGCCAGCTACGGCAGAACCACTTGCGGACACTCCAGAAACACCTGTCGGGCCGGCCGGAACCACCTCTCAGACGTGCCAGAACCATGTGCCGGAGATGCCGGAACCAAACCCTGAACAGACCCAAACCATCTGCCACACCCGCCTGAACCACCTGCCGAGCACGCCGGGACCACCTGCTCGACTCGCTGGAACCACCTACCTGACACGCCAAAATCACCTGCCGGCTATGCCAGAACAACTTGGCGAACACTCCGGAATCACCTGCCGGGCATGCCGGAACCACTCTCAGACATGCCAGAACCACATGCCAATGACACCGGAAGGACCTGCCGAGCATGCCGGAACGACCTGCTCGACTCGCCAGAACCCCCTGCCGGACACGCCAAAATCACCTGCCAGGTATGCCAGAACCACTTGGCGGACACTCCAGGATCACCTGCTGGGCATGCGAGCACAACCTCTCAGAAGTGCCAGAAGCACGTGAGGGCCAGGCCGGAACCATCTCCCGGACAGACCGGAACCACAGGAAACACTCGCCGGAGCAACCTGCCGGACACGCCAAAATCACCTGCCCGCTACACCAGAACCACTTGGCGGACATGCCGGAATCACCTGAACGGCATGCCGACACAACCTCTCAGACGTGCCAGAACCTCGTGCCGGACACCCCAGAACAACCTGCCGGACACACCGGAACCACCTGCCGGACACGCCGGAACCACCGGCTCGACTCGCCGGAACCACCGCTGGACATGCAAAATCACCTGTCAGCTATGCCAGAACCACTTGGCGGACACTACGGAAACACCTGTCTGGCCGGGCGGAACCACCTCTCAGACGTGCCAGAACCATGTGCCTGAGATGCTGGAAGCACACCCCAACAGATGGAAACCACCTGCCAGGCATGCCTGAACCACCTGCCGAGCACGCCGGAACCACCTGCTCGACTCACCAGAGCCACCTGCCGGACACACCAGAAACACCTGCCGGCTACACAAGTACCACTCAGCAGACACTCCGGAACCACCTCCAGGACAGACCGGAACCACCTGCCGGACACACTGGCACCACCTGCTTGACTCGCCAGCACCACCAGCCGGATACGCCAATATCACCTGCCGGCTACGCCGGAACCACTTGGCAGACACTCTGGAATCACCTGCCAGGCATGCCGGAACCACCTCTCAGAGGTGCCAGAACCACATGACGGAGACTCCGGAATCACCCGCTGGGCATGCTGCAACCATCTCTCAGACGTGCCACAACCACGTGCAGGAGAGAGCATAAGCACATGCCAAGCTCGCGGGAACCACCTGCTGGACATGCCAGAACCACCTGCCTGACAGGCCAGAATAATATGCCGGCTACGCCAAAACCACTTGGTGCACACTCCAGAATCACCTTGCGGGCATGCCGGAACCACCTCTCAGAGGTGCCAGAACCACATGCCGGAGACTCCGGGATCACCTGCTGGGCATGCCGGAACCATCTCTCAAACGTGCCACAGCCACGTGCTGGAGAGACCGGAAGCACCTGCCAAACTTGCCTGAACCACCTGCTGGACATGACGGAACCACCTGCGTGACAGGCCAAAATCATATGCAGGCTAAGCCCAAACCCCTTGGTGGACACACCAGAATCACCTTGCAGGCATGCCAGAACCACGTCATGGACAGACTGCAAACACCTACCAAACTTGACTGAACCACCTGCCGAGATTTCCAGAACCACCTGCCGGTCACGCCAACATCACCTGCCAGCTACGCCAGAACCACTTGGAGGACACTCCGTAATCACCTGCCAGGCATGCTGGAACCACCTCTCAGAGGTGCCACAAACACATGCCGGAGACGGCGTAAGCACCTGCAGAAAGTGCCTAAAGTTCATGAGCCACTCCACAGAACCACCTGCTGGATACGCCAAAATAACCAGCTGGCAACGCCAGAATCACTTGGCGGACACTCCGTAATCACCTGCCGGGCATACCGGAACCACCTGCACGACTCCCCAGAACCACCTGCCGGACACGCCAAAATCACCTGCCGGCTACGCCACAACCAGTTGGTGAACACTTCGGAATCACCCGCTGGGCATGCTGGAACCACCTCTCAGAGGTGCCACAAACACATGCCGTAGACGGTGGAAGCACCTGTCGAGAATGCCAGAAGTTCCTGATCCACTCCACAGAACCACCTGCCGGACACGCCAAAATCACCTGCCGGCTACGCCAGAACCACTTGGCGGACACTCCAGAATCACCTGCCAGACATGCCAGCACAACCTCTCAGAAGTGCCAGAAGCACATGCCGGACAGGCCGGAACCATCTCCTGGACAGTCCGGAAACACAGGAAACACTCGCCGGAACCACCTGCTTGACTCACCGGTCCCACCTGCCGGACACGCCAAACTCACCTGCCAGGTACGCCAGAACCACTTGGCGGACACTCCGGAATCACCTGTCGGGCATGCCGGAACCACCTCTCAGACGTGCGAGAACCTCATGCCAGACACGCCAGACCCACCTGCCGGACACACCGGAACCACCTGCCGGACATGCCGGAACCACCGGCTCGACTCGCCGGAACCACCACGGGACATGCAAAATCACCTGCCGGCTACGCCAGAACCACTTGGCGAACAATCCGGAATCGCCTGCCGGACATGCCGGAACCACCTCTCAGACATGCCAGAACCACATGCCAATGACACTGGAAGCACCTGCCGAGCACGGCGGAACCACCTGCTCGACTCGCCAGAACCACCTGCCGGACATGCCAAAATCAACTGCCGGCTACGCCACAACCAGTTGGTGAACACTTCGGAATCACCTGCCGGGCTTGCTGGAACCACCAGCTCGACTTGCCGGAACGACCGCCGGACATGGAAAATCACCTGCCGGTTACGCCAGAGCCACTTGGCGAACACTCTGGAATCACCTGCCGGGCATGCCGGAACCACCTCTCAGACATGCCAGAACCATGTGCCTGAGATGCCGGAACCACACCCCGAACAGGCCGAAGCTACCTGCCAGACCCGCCTGAACCACCTGCCGAACACGCCGGAACCACCCGCTCGACTCGCCGGAACCACCTACCTGACACACCAAAATCACCTGCCGGGTATGCCAGAACCACTTGGTGGACACTCAAGTATCATCTGCTGGACATGCCAGAACCAGCTCTCAGACACACCAGAACCATGTGCCGGACACGCCGGAAGCACCAGCTGAGCATCCCTGAGCCACCTGCTTGACTCGCAAGAAACACCTGCCGGACACGCCAAAATCACCTGCCGGGTACGCCAGAACCACTTGGCGGACACTCCGGAATCACCTGTCGGGCATGCCGGACGCACCTCTCAGACTTGCCAGAACCATGTTCTGGACACGCCGGTGCCACCTCCCGAGTATGCCGGAACCAGCTGATCCACTCCCCAGAACCACCTGCTAGACACGCCAAATCACCTGCCGGCTACGCCAGAACCACTCGGCAGACACTCCGGAATCACCTGCCAGGCATGCCGGAACCACCTCTCAGAGGTGCCAGAACCACATGCCGGAGACTCCATAATCACCTGCCGGGCATGCTGGAACCATCTCTCAGACATGCCACAACCACGTACAGGAGAGACAGGAAGCACCTGCCGAGCTCGCCAGAAACACCTGCTGGACAGACGGGAACCACCTGCCTGACACGCCGGATCCACCGGCTCAAGTCGCCGCAACCACCGCGGGACATGCAAAATCACCTGCCGGCTACGCCAGAACCATTTGGCGAACACACCGGAATCACCTTCCGGGCATTCCGGAACCACCTCTCAGACATGCCAGGACCACATGCCATTGACACCGGAAGCACCTGCCGAGCACGCCGGAACCACCTGCTCGACTCGCCACAGCCACCTGACGGACACGCCAAAATCACCTGCCGGCTACGCCACAACCATTTGGTGAACAATTCGGAATCACCTGCCGGGCTTGCTGGAACAACCTGCCGGTCACCCCAACATCACCTGCCAGCTACGGCAGAACCACTTGCGGACACTCCAGAAACACCTGTCGGGCCGGCCGGAACCACCTCTCAGACGTGCCAGAACCATGTGCCGGAGATGCCGGAACCAAACCCTGAACAGACCCAAACCATCTGCCACACCCGCCTGAACCACCTGCCGAGCACGCCGGGACCACCTGCTCGACTCGCCGGAACCACCTACCTGACACGCCAAAATCCCCTGCCGGCTATGCCAGAACCACTTGGCGAACACACCGGAATCACCTGCCGGGCATGCCAGAACCAACTCTCAGACATGCCAGAACCACATGCCAATGACACCGGAAGGACCTGCCGAGCATGCCGAAACGACCTGCTCGACTTGCCAGAACCCCCTGCCGGACATGCCAAAATCACCTGCCGGGTACGCCAGAATCACTCGGCGGACACTCCGGAATCACCTGTCGGGCATGCCGGAAGCACCTCTCAGACTTGCCAGAACCATGTTCCGGACATATCGGTACCAACTGCTGAGTATGCCGGAATCACCTTATCCACTCCCCAGAACCACCTGCTGTACACGCCAGAATCACCTGCCTCACAGGCCAAAATCATATGCCGGCTACGCCAAAACCACTTGGTGGACACTCCAGAATCACCTTGCGGGCATGCCGGAACCACGTCATGGACAGACGGCAAGCACCTGCCGGACCTGCCGGAACCACCTGCCGAGCACGCCGGAACCTCCTGCTCAACTCGCACGAACCACCTGCCGGAGATGACAAAATCACCTGCCGGCTAGTCCAGAACCACGTGGCCGACTCTATTGAATCACCCGCCGGGCATGCCAGGAACCCCTCTCAGACGTGCCAGAAGCACGTGCCGGACACGCCAGAACCACCTACTGGACAGACCGGAACTACCTGCCGGACCCGCCGGAACCACCTGCTGAGCATGCCGGAACAACCTGCTCGACTCTCTGGAGTCACCTGCCGGACATGCCAAAATCAGCTGCAGGCTATGCCAGAACCACTTGCCGGACACTCCAAAATCACCTGCCTGGCGTGCCGGAACCACCTCTCATACGTACCAGAACCACGTGCAGGAGACGCCGGAAGCACCTGCCGAACATGCCAGAACCACCTGATCCACTCTCCAGAACCACCTGCTGGACCCGCCTGAACCACCTGCCGGCTACGCGGGAACCACTTGGCGGACACTCCGGAATCACCTGCCGTGCATGCCGGAACCACCCCTCAGACGTGCCTGAAAAATGTGCCGGACACGCCAGAACCACCTCCCGGACTAACCGGAACCACCTTTCGGACATGCCTGAACCAGCTTACGAGCACGCTGGAACCACCTGCTCGACTCAGTGGAACCATCTGCTGGATACACCAAAATCACCTGCCGGCTACGCCAGAACGACTTGCCAACACTCCAGAATAACCTGCCATTCATCCCGGAATCGCCCCTCAGATGTGCCAGAACCAGGTGCTGGACGCCCCAGACCACTTCCATGAAAGACTGGAACAACCTGCTGAGCATACTGGAAACACCTGCTCGAATCCCGGGAACCGCCTCTGGGGAAACTGTCATAGAAATGCAGGTAAAACGGCCTTTCTTGCCAGCCCTTAACTCGCCACTTTAGAACTTCTGCTTCTGCCACACTTGCACCTTGCCAACCCGGCTCAGACGAAATGCCTACATCTTCCCCTGAAGCAACTGGGCTGAGTCCCAAATGATTGAGCGTCCACGTGCTTAGGAGGCAATAGACTGCACGCCTTTTTCGAAACACCATTGTGCACTGCTGGAGAGAGTGTCGGAAAGCAGCTATGTCAGAAAGACCCCTTTGCTCTCAGCCGTGCCCTCCATTGCTCTAGACGTGGAATGCACAATGCACTGGCTGCCCCCCTCAAGGGGCGACAAGCCAAGGACCACCTTGCTTCCATCTCTTTAGGAAGCTGAGAAGGAACTCGCTTTCAACAGTGATCTTACAGAGCCCAGGGAACATGTCATACAAAGGCAGCTGAAACGCCGTTACTTCCAGCACTTCACTCGCCGATCTGGAACATCTGCATGTGCCACATTTCCACCTTGTCAACCCGGCTCAGACGAAATGCCTACAACTTCCCCTTAAGCAATGGGGACGAGGCCCGAATGATTGTGGTTCCACATGCTGAGGAGGAGACAGACAATAGGCTTTGAACAAACTGCCTTTGAGCAATGGTTGGGGGAGTGTCAGAAAGCACCAATGTCAGAAAGGCCCTTTACTCTCGGCCGTGCCCTCCATTGCTCTAGAGGCAGGAGGCACAAGGCACTGGCACCACCCCTGAAGGGGATCAGAAAGCACCTATGGCAGAAAGCCCCCTTTGCTCTCTGCCGTGCCCTCCATTGCTCTACAGGTGGAAGGCACAAAGCACTGCCTCCATCCTTCAATGGGAGACAAGCCATAAACTGTCTTGCCCCCAGTTCTTTAGGAAGCTGACAAACAACTCGCTTTCCAAAGTCAAGTTACAGCACACCAGGAACCTCTCATACAAAGGCAGCTGAAACGGCATTTCTTCCCAGCCCTTCACTCGCAGCTTTAGGACTTCTGCTTCTGCCGCAATTACACCTTGCCAACCCGGCTCAGACGAAATGCCTACAACTTCCCCAGAAGCAACTGGGCTGAGTCCCAAATGATTGAGCGTCCACGTGCTTAGGAGGCGATAGACTGCACGCCTTTTTCCAACCACCATTGTGCACTGCTGGAGAGAGTGTTGGAAAGCAGCTATGTCAGAAAGACCCCTTTGCTCTCAGCCGTGACCTTCATTGCTCTAGACGTGGAATGCACAATGCACTGGCTCCCCCCCTCAATGGGCGACAAGCCACAGACCATCGTCCTTCCATCTCTTTAGGAAGCTGAGAAAGAACTCGCTTTCACCAGTGCTCTTTCTGTGTCCTGGCAACATCTCATACAAAGGCAGCTGATATGCCATTTCTTTTCAGTGCTTAACTCGCAGATTTGGAACTTTTGCTCCTGCCACATTTCCACCTTGCCAACCCAGCTCAGACGAAATGTCTACATCTTCCCCTTCAGCAACGGGGACGAGGCCCAGATGACTGTGCTTCCGCATGCTTAGCAGGAGCAGACAATAGGCTTTTTACAAACCGCCATTGTGCACTGGGTCAGAGAGTGTCAGAATGCACCTATGTCAGAAAGGGCCCTTTGCTCTCAGCCGTGCCCTCCATTGCTCTAGAGGTGGAAGGCACAAAGCACTGCCTCCATCCTTCAATGGGAGACTAGCCATAAACTGTCTTGCCTCCAGCTCTTTAGGAAGCTGACAAACAACTCGCTTTCCACAGTCCTGTTACAGCAGACCGGGAACTTCTCATACAAAGGCAGCTCAAATGGCATTTCTTCCCAGCCCTTCACTCGCAGCTTTAGAACTTCTGCTTCTGCCGCAATGCCACCTTGCCAACCCAGCTCAGACAAAATGCCTACATCTTCCCCTTAAGCAACTGGGCTGAGTCCCAAATGATTGTGCAACCATGTGTTTAGCAGGAGAGAGACAATGCGCCTTTCACCAACCACAGTTGACCACTGGTGGAGAGAGTGTCAGAAAACACCTATGTCAGAAAGGACCCTTTCCTTTCATTTTTGCCCTCCATTGGTCTAGACGTTGAATGCACAATGCATTGGCTCCACCCCTCTAGGGGCGACAAGCCACAGACCATCTTTCTTCCGTCTCTTTAGGAAATTGAGAACCAACTCACCTGACGCATAAAAAGGAATCATGCCCCTTAGATGCCAGAAAACCCCGGGAGACATGCCAAAAACACCCTCCGCACATTCTCAAAGAACCACACATTCATGGCTGAACGACCCAACTGGTACACCAGAAGCACCCACGTTGCATGCCAGAACCACCTGTAACCACCTGCTGAACACAGTGGAACAACAATTCTGACACTGCAGAACCATCTCTTCAACATGCCAGCTGCACACACAGACACGACGGAACCAGATTCCAAACGCAGCACAACGACATGCCAGACACATTGGAAACACCTGATGGATATGCCGCAAACAGGTGCAAGAAACACTGAAACCACCTGCGGAGTATGTCAGAACCGGGGGCCAGAAATGCCACCAACACCTGTCTTACAAGCCAGAGCCACGAGCCCAAAAAGCAGGAAAGACCTGCTGGACATGCCAAAATAACCTGCTGGGGATGCCAGAACCACTTGGTGGACACCCAGGAATCACCTGCCAGGCATGCCCGAAGCGCCTCGCAGACGTGCCAGAACCACGTTCCGGACATGCCAGAAACACCTCCGGGACTGACCGGAACCACCTGCCAGACTAGCCGGAACCACCTCTCAGACGTACCAGAACCACTTGCCGGACAAGCTGGAAACATGTACTGCACAGACTGCAACCACCTGCTGAGCACGCCGGAACCAGCTGCCGGACACGCCAAAATCACCTGCCGGCTACACCAGAACCACTTTGAGTACAATCCGGAATAATGTTTTGGGCATGATGGCACAACCTCTCAGACGTGCCAGAACCTCGTGCTGGACACCCCAGAACCACCTGCCGGACAGACCGGAACCACCTGCTGGACACGCCAGAACAAGCAGCTCGACTCGCCGGAACCACCGCCGGACATGCAAAATCTCCTGCCGGGCATGCCGGAACCACCTCTCAGACATGCCAGACCCACATCCCAATGACACCGGATGCACCTGCCGAGCATGCCGGAACCACCTGCTCGAACGCCAGAACCACCTAGCGGACAAGCCAAAGTCACCTGCCGGCTGCGCCACAACCCCTTGGTGAACACTTCGGAATCACCTGCCGGGCTTGCTGGAACCACCTGCCGGTCACGCCAACGTCACCTGCCAGCTATGCCAGAACCACTTGGCGGAAACTCCGGAAACACCAGTCAGGCCGGCCGGAAACACCTCTCAGACGTGCCAGACCATTTGCCTGAGATGCTGGAACCACACCCCGAGCAGACCGAAACCACCTGCCACATACGCCTGAAACACCTGCCAAGCACGTCGGAACCCCCTGCTCGACTTGCCGGAACCACCTGCTGGACACGCCAAAATAACTGCTGGCTATGAGAGAACCACCTGGCGGACAGTCCGGAATCACCTGCCGGGCATGCAGGAACCTCCTCTCAGACGTACCAGAACTGCATGCCAGACATGCTGGAACCACGTCCTGGACAGACTGGAACCATCTGCCGGACAGGCCTGGACCACCTACCGAGCACGCCGGAAGCGCCTGCTTGACTCGCAGGACCCACCTGCCGGACACATCAAAATGAACTGCGGGGTACACCAGAACCACTTACCGGAAACTCCGGAATCACCTACCGCGCATGCCGGAACCACCTCTCAGACGTGCCAGAAGCACGTGCCAGACACGACGGAAACACCTACTGCACAGACCGGAACCACCTGCGTGACATGCCGGAACCACATGCCGAGCACGCCGGAGCCACCTGCTCGACTCGCAGGAACCACCTGCCGGACAGGCCAAAATCAACTGCCGGCTATGCCACAACCACCTGGTGGAAAGTCCGGAATCACCTGCCACCGATGCCGGAAACACCTCTCAGACATACCAGAACCATGTGCCTGAAATGCCGGAAACACACCCCGAACAGACCGAAACCAACTGCCAGACACGTCCGGACCACCGGGTGAGCACCCCAGAACCACCTGCTCGACTCGCTGGAGCCACCAACCTGACATGCCAAAATCAACTGCCGGCTATGCCAGAACCACTCGGCAGACACTCCGGAATCACATGCCAGGCATTACGGAACCACCTATCAGACGTGCCAGAACAACATGCTGGAGACTCCGGAATCACCTGCCGGGCATGCCGGAACCACCTCTCAGAGGTGCCACAACCACATGCCTGAGATTCCTGAATCACCTGCCGAGTATGCCGGAACCACCTGCTCCACTCCCCAGAACCACCTGCTGGACACGCCAAAATCACCTGCCAGCTACGCCAGAACCACTCGGCAGACACACCGGAACAACCTGCAGGACAGACCGGAACCACCTGCCAGACACGCCGAGACCACCTGCTTGACTCGCCAGAACCACCACCCGGACACGCCAGAATCACCAGCCGGCTACGCCACAACCACTTGTCGGACACTCCGGAATCACCTGCCGGGCATGCTGGAACCACCTCTCACAGGTGCCACAACCACATGCCGGAGACGGCGGAAGCACCTGCCGAGAATGCCGGAAGTTCCTGATCCACTCCCCAGAACCACGTGCCGGACAGGCCGGAAGCACCTGCCGGGCATGCCGGAACCATCTCTCAGACGTGCCAGAACCATGTTCCTGAGATGCCGGAACCACACCCCGAACAGACTGAAACCACCTGCCAGACCCGCCTGAACCCCCTGGCGAGCACGCCTGATCCACCTGCTCAACTAGCCGGAACCACCTTCCTGACATGCCAAAATCACCTGCCAGTTATACCAGAACCACTTGGTGGACACTCCGGAATCATCTGCCGGACATGCCATGACCAGCTCTCAGACACACCAGAACCACGTGCCAGAGACGCCGGAAGCACCAGCTGAGCATGCCTGAGCCACCTGCTCGACTCGCAAGAAACACCTGTCGGACATGCCAAAATCACCTGCCGGGTACACCAGAAACACTTGGCGGACACTCCGGAATGACCTGTCGGGCATGCCGGAACCACCTCTCAGACTTGCCAGAACCGTGTTCTGGACACACCGGTACCACCTGCCGAGTATGCCGCAACCAGCGGATCCACTTCCCAGAACCATCTACTGGACACGCCAAAATCAACTGCCGGCTACGCCAGAACCACTCGGCAGACACTCCGGAATCACATGCCAGGCATTCCGGAACCACCTCTCAGAGGTGCCAGAACCACATACCGGACACTCCGGAATCACCTGCCGGGCATGCCGGAACCACCTCTCAGACGTGCCAGAACCACATGCCCGACACTCCGGAACCACCTGCTGGACATGCCGGAACCTCCTGCCTCACAGGCCAAAATCATATGCCGGCTACGCCAAAACCACTTGGTGGACACTCCAGAATCACCTTGCGGGCATGCCTGAACCACGTCAAGCACAGACGGCAAACACCTGCCGGACCTGCCGGAACCACCTGCCGAGCACGCCGGAACCACCTGCTCGACTCACCAGAGCCACCGGCCGGACACACCAGAAACACCTGCGGGTTACGCCAGAACCACTCGGCAGACGCTCCGGAACCACCTCCAGGACAGACCGGAACCACCACCCGGACACGCCGGGACCACCTGCTTGACTCGCCAGAACCACCTGCCGGACACGCCAGAATCACCAGCCGGCTACTCCACAACCACTTGACAGACACTCCGGAATCACCTGCCGGGCATGCTGTAACCACCTCTCAGAGATGCCACAACCACATGCCGGAGACGGCGGAAGCACCTGCCGAGAATGCCGGAAGATCCTGATCCACGCCCCAGAACCACCTGCCGGACACGCCAAACTCACCTGCCGGCTACGCCAGAACCACTTGGCGGACACTCCAGGATCACCTTCCGGGCATGCCAGCACAACCTCTCAGAAGTGCCAGAAGCACGTGCCGGACAGGCCGGAACCATCTCCCGGACAGACCGGAAACACAGGAAACACTCGCCGGAACCACCTGCTTGACTCACCGGTCCCACCTGCCAGAAATGACAAAATCACCTGCCTGCTACAACAGAACCACTTGGCGGACAAGCCGGAAACACGTGAAGTGCATGCCGACACAACCTCTCAGACGTGCCAGAACCTCGTGCCGGGCACCCCAGAACCACCTGCCGGACACACCGGAACCACCTGCCGGACATGCCGGAACCACCGGCTCGACTCGCCGGAACCATTGCCAGACATGCAAAATCACCTGCCGGCTATGCCAGAACCACTTGGCGAACACTCCGCAATCACCTGCCGGGGATGGCGGAACCACCTCTCAGACATGCCGGAACCACTTGCAAATGACACCGGAAGCACCTGCCGAGCACGCCAGAACCACCTGCCGGACACGCCAAAATCACCTGCCGGCTATGCCACAACCAGTTGGTGAACACTTAGTAATCACCTGCCAGGCTTGCTGGAACCACCTGCCCGTCACACCAACATCACCTGCCAGCTATGTCAGAACCACTTGGCGGACACTCCGGAAACACCTGTCGGGCCCGCCGTAACCACCTCTCAGACGAGCCAGGACCATGTGCCTGAGATGCCGGAACCAGACCCCGAACAGGCCGAAACCACCTGCCAGACCCGCCTGAACCACCTGCCGAGCACGCCGGAACGACCTCCTCGACTCGCCGGAACCACCTACCTGACACGCCAAAAACACCTGCCGGGTATGCCAGAACCACTTGGTGGACACTCTGGAATCATCTGCCGGACATGCCAGAACCAGCTCTCAGAGACACCAGAATCACGTGCCGGACACACCGGAAGCACCTGCTGAGCATGCCTGAGCCACCTGCTCGACTTGCAAGAAACACCTGCCGGACACGCCAAAATCACCTTCCAGGTACGCCAGAACCACTTGGCGGACACTCCGGAATCACCTGTCGGGTATGCCGGAACCACCTCTCAGACTTGCCAGAACCATGTTTTGGACACGCCAGTACCACATGCCCAGTATGCCGGAACAACCTGATCCACTCCCCAGAAACACCTGCTGGACACGCCAAAATCACCTGCCGGCTACGCCAGAACCACTCGGCAGACACTCCGCAACCACCTACAGGACAGACCGGAACCATCTCCAGGACAGACCGGAACCACAGGAAACACTCGCCGGAAGCACCTGCTTGACTCACTGGTCCCACCTGCCGGACACGCCAAAATCACCTGTCCGCTACACCAGAACCACTTGGGGACAAGCCAGAATCACGTGAGGGGCATGCCGGCACAGCCTCTCAGACGTGCCAGAACCTCGTGCCGGACACCCCAGAACCACCTGCCGGACAGACCAGAACCACCTGCTGAGCACGCCGGAGCCACCTGCTCGACTCGCTGGAACCTCCTGCCGGACAGGCCAAAATCAACAGCTGGCTATGCCGGAACCACCTGGCGGACAGTCCGGAATCACCTGCTGGGCATGCAGGAACCACCTCTCAGACGTAACACAACCACGTGCCGGACACGCTGGAACCACATCCTGGACAGACTGGAACCACCTGCCAGACACGCCTGGACCACCTGCCGAGCACGCTGGATCCACCTGCTCGACTCGCAGGACCCTCGTGCCGGACATGCCAAAATGAACTGCTGGGTGCACAAGAACCACTTACCCGACACTCTGGAATCAACTGCCTGGCATGCCAGAACCACCTCTCAGACGTGCCAGAAGCACGTTCCGGACATGCTGGAATGACCTATCGGACAGAACGGAACCACCTGCCAGACACGCCGGAACCACCTGCCGAACATGCCACAGCCACCTGCTCGTCTCGCTGGAACCACCTGCCGGACAGGCCAATATCAACTGCTGGCTATGCCAGAACCACCTGGGGGACAGTCTGGAATCACCTGCCAGCCATGGCGAAACACCACTCAGACGTACCAGAACCACGTGCCAGACAAGCTGGAAACACGTACTGGACAGACTGGAACCACCCGCCGGCCACGACTGAACCACCTGCCGAGCATGCCAGAACCACCTACTCTACTCGCCAGAACCACCTACCGGACACGCCAAAATCACCTGCCTGCTAGGCCAGAACCACTTGTCGGACTCTCCGGGATCACCTGGCGGGTATGCCGGAACCATGTCTCAGACCTGCCAGAACCAAGTGCTGGACACGCTGGAACCACCTCCCGGACATACAGGAACCACCTGCCGAACAGGCAGGAACCACCAGCCGAACATGCCAAAATCACCTGCCGGTTACACCAGAATCACTTGGAGGACTCTCCGGGATCACGAGCCGGGCATGCCGGAACCACCCCTGAGACATACCAGAACCACGTGCCAGACACGCTGGAACCACATCCTGGACAGACTGGAACCACCTGCCGGACATGCACGAACCTCCTGCCGAGAATGCCAGAAACACCTGCTGGGCTCCTGGGAAAAACCTACGGGGAAACTGTGATAGAATTGAAGGTCAAACGGCCTTTCTTGCCAGACCTTACCACGCCACTTTAGAACTTCTGCTTCTGCCACAATTCCACCTTGCCAACCCGGCTCAGACAAAATGCCTAAATCATCCCCTTGAGCAATGGGGACCAGGCCCGGATGATTGTGGTTCCACATGCTGAAGTGGAGACAGACAATAGGCTTTTAACTAACCACCAAGAGCAATGGTTAGGAGAGTGTCAGAAAGCACCAATGGCAGAAAGACCCCTTTAATTTACTCTCAGCCGTGCCCTCCATTGCTCTAGAGGTGGAAGGCACAAAGCACTGTCTCCATCCTTCAATGGGAGACAAGCCATAAAATGTCTTGCTTCCAGCTCTCTAGGAAGCTGAGAAAGAACTCGCTTTCCACAGTGCTGTTACAGCATACGAGGAAACTCTCACACAAAGGCAGCTCAAACGCCATTCCTTCCCAGCACTTAACATGCCACTTTAGGACTTCTGCTTCTGCTGCAATTCCACCTTGTCAACCCAGCTCAGACGAAATCACTACATCTTCCCCTGAAGCAATTGGGCTGAGTCCCAATGATTGAGCGTCCACGTGCTTAGGAGGCTAAGAATGTACGCCTTTTTCCAACCACCATTGTGCACTGGTGGAGAGAGTGTCAGAAAGACCCCTTTGCTCGCAGCCGTGCCCTCTATTGCTGTAGACGTGGAATGCACAATGCACTTGCTCCACCCCTCAAGAGGTGACAAGCCACAGACCGTCTTGCTTCCATCTCTTTAGGAATCCTAGAAAGAAATCGCTTTCAACACTGCTCTTTCTGTGTCCTGGCAAGATCTCATACAAAGGCAGCTAATATGCCATTTCTTTTCAGCGCTTAGCTCCCCGATTTGGAACTTCAGCTTCTGCCAGATTTCCACCTTGCCAACCCGGCTCAGACGAAATGCCTACATCTTCCCTGTCAGCAATGGAGATGATGCCCAGATGATTGTGCTCCCACATGCTTAGCAGGAGCAGACAATAGGCTTTTAACCAACCGCTCTTGAGCAATGTTTGGCTGAGTGTCAGAAAGCAGCAACATCAGAAAGGCCCTTTACTCTCGGCCGTGCCCTCCATTCCTCTAGAGGTAGGAGGCACAATGCACTGGCACAACCCCTGAAGGGTATCAGAAAGCACCTATGGCAGAAAGCCCCCTTGGCTCTCAGCCCTGCCCTCCATTGCTCTGCAGGCAGAAGGCACAAAGCACTGCCTCCATCCTTCAATGGGAGACAAGCCATAAACTGTTTTGCCTCCAGCTCTTTAGGAAGCTGACGAACAACTCGCTTTCCAAAGTCCTGTTACAGCATACCAGGAACCTCTCATACAAACACAGCTCAAATGCCATTTTGTCCCAGCCCTTAACTCGCAGCTTTAGGACTTCTGCTTCTGCTGCAATTACACCTTGCCAACCGGGCTCAGACGAAATGCCTACACCTTCCCCTGAAGCAACTGGGCTGAGTACCAAATGATAGAGCATCCACGTTTTTAGGAGGCAATGGACTGCACGCCCTTTTCCAACCACCATTGTGCACTGCTGGAGATAGTGTCGGAAAGCAGCTATGTCAGAAAGACCCCTTTGTTGTCAGCCGTGCCCTCCATTGCTCTAGAGCTGGAAGGCACAAATCACTGACTCCATCCTTCAATGGGAGACAAGCCATAAACTGTCTTGCTTCCAGCTCTTTAGGAAGCTGAGAAAGAACTCGCTTTCCACAGTGCTGTTACAGGATACGGGGAAATTCTCATACAAAGGCAGATGAAACTCCCTTTCTTCCCAGCAATTAACTCGCCGCTTTAGGACTTCTGCTTCTGCCACAATTCCACCTTGCCAACCAGGCTGAGACGAAATGCGTACATCTTCCCTTGAAGCAACTGGGCTGAGTCCCCAATGATTGAGCGTCCACCTGCTTAGCAAATGATAGACTGTACACCTTTTTCCAACCACCATTGTGCACTGGTGGACAGAGTGTCGGAAAGCAGCTATGTCAGAAAGACCCATTTGCTCTCAGCCTTGCCCAGCATTGCTGTAGACGTGGAATGCACAATGCACTTGCTCCACCCACACGGGGCGATGAGCCACAGACCATCTTCCTTCCATCTCTTTAGGAAGCTGAGAAAGAACTCGCATTCCTCATTGTTCTTACAGCATCCTGGGAACATCTCATACAAAGAAGCTGAATGCCATGTCTTTTCAGCCCTTAACTTGCCCATCTGCAACATCTGCTTCTACCGCATTTCCACCTTGCCAACCCAGCTCAGACGATATGCCTACATCTTCCCCTTGAGCAATGGGGACGAGGCCCGGATGATTGTGGTTCCACATGCTGAGGAGGAGACAGAAAATAGGCTTTTAACCAACCGCCCTTGAGCAATGGTTGGGGCAGTGTCAGAAACCACCAATGTCAGAAAGTCCCTTTACTCTCGGTCGTGCCCTCCATTCCTCTAGAAGTAGGAGGCACAAGGCACTGGCACCTCCCCTGATGGGTATCAGAAAGCACCTATGGCAGAAAGCCCCTTTGGCTCTCAGCCATGCCCTCCATTGCTCTAGACGTGGAATGCACAATGCATTGGCTCCACCCCTCAAAGGGCAATAAGCCACAGACCATCTTTCTTCCATCTCTTTAGGAAGCTGAAAACAAACTCACCTGATGTATAAAAAGGAATCATGCCCCTTATGTGCCAGAAAACCCTGGGAGACATGCCAAAAACACCCTCCACTCACTCTCAAAGACCCACACATTCATGCCAGTACGACCTAACCGGCATACCAGAAGCACCCACGTTGCATGCCAGAACCACCTGTAACCACCTGCTGGACACAGTGGAACAACGATTCTGAGACTGCAGAACCATCTCTTCAACATGCCAGCAGCACACAATGACATGACAGAACCAGATTCCAAACATAGCACAACGACATGCCAGACACATTGTAAACACCTGTTGGATATGCTGCAAACAGGTACCAGAACACTGAAGCCAGCTGAGGAGTATGTAAGAACGGGGGCCAGAAATGCCACAAGCACCTGTCTTACAAGCCAGAGCCACGAGACCAAAAAGCAGGAAAGACCTGCCGGACACACCAAAATAACAGGCTGGTGACGCCAGAACCACTTGGCGAACACCCAGGAATCACCTGCCGGGCACGCCCGAAGCACCTCACAGACGTGCCAGAACCACGTGCCGGCCATGCTGGAACCAGCTCCTGGACAGACCAGAAGCACCTGCCGGACACGCCGGAACCACTTGCCGAGCATGCAGGAACAACCTGCTCGACATGCTGGATCCACCTGCTGGACATGCCAAAATCACCTGCCGGCTCCACCAGAACCACTTGGTGGACACTCTGGAATCTCCTGCGGGCATGCAGGAACCACCTCTCAAACTTGCCGCAACCACATTCCTGACACGCCGGAACCACCACCCAAAAACACCAGAAGCACATGCCGAGCACGCCGGAATAACCTGCTCGACTCGCTGGAACCATGTGCCAGACACACGATAATCACCTGCTGGCTATGCCAGAACAACATGGCAGACAGTCCGAAATCACCTGCCAGCCATGCCGGAACTGCATCTCAGACATACCAGAACCACGTGCCGGACATGCAGGAATCATGTCCTGGACAGACTGGAACCACCTGCAGGACACCCCTGAACCAAGAGCCGAGCATGCCGGAACCACCGGCTCGACTCACAGGACCCCCCTAACGGACACGCCAAAATCACCTGCGGGCTGCGCCAGAACCACTTGTCGGACACTCTGGAATCACCTGCAGGGCATGCCAGAACCACCTCTCAGAAGTGCCAGAACCACATGTCGGACACTCGGGAATCACCTGCCGGGCATGCCAGAACCACCTCTCAGACATGCCACAACCACGTGCTGGAGAGACTGGAAGCGCCTGCCAAGCTCGCCGGAACCACCTGCCTGACATGCCAAAATCACGTTCCGGCTACACCAAAACCACTTGGTGGACACTCCAGAATCATCTTCCGGGCATGCCGGAACCACATCATGGACAGACTGCAAACACCTGCCGGACCTCCCTGAACCACCTGCCGAGCACGCCGGAAACACCTGCTCGACACGCCAGAACCACCTGCCGGACACACCAAAATCACCTCCGGGTACGCCAGAACCACTTGCCGGACACTCCAGAATCACCTGTTGGGCATGCCGGAACCACCTCTCAGACGTGCCAGAACCACGTGAAAGAGACACCGGATGCACCTGCTGAGCACGCCGAAACCTCCTGCTCGAATTGCCGGGACAACCTGCCGGAGACACCAAAATCACCTGCCAGCTACGCCAGAACCACGTTGGGGACAGTCTGGTATCCCCTGCCAGGCAAGCCAGAACCAACTCTCAGACATGGCAGAACCATGTGTGGGACACGCCAAAAACACCTATAGGAAAGACTGGAACCACCTGCCCAAAACGCCTGAACCACCTGCTGAGCCCGCCAGAACCACAAGCTCGACTTGCTGGAAGCACCAGCCCAACACGCCCAAATCACCAGCTGGCTACGCCAGAACCACTTGCTGGATACTCTGGAATCACCTGCCAGGCATGCCGGAACCACCTCTCAGACAGGCCAAACCATGTGCCAAAGACACCGGAAGCACCTCCCGCGCAGACGGGACCACCTGCTCAACTCGCCTGAACCACTTGTTGGACACGCCAAAATCACCTGCAGGTTACGCCAGAACCACTTCGCGGACTCTCTGGAATCACCTGCTGGGCATGCCAGAACCACCTCTCCTACGTGCCAGAACCACGTGCCTTACACACCAGAACCACCTCCCAGACAGACCGGCACCACCTGCCGGACATGCCTGAACCACCAGCCGAGCACGCCGGAACCACCTGCCAGACATGCCAAAATCACCTGCGGGCTATGCCAGAACAACTTGGAGGACTCTCCGGGATCAGATGCCGGACATGCCGGAACCAGGTCTCGGACACACCAGAACCACGTGCCGGAGACGCCGGAAGCACCTGCCGAGCATACCGCAGCAACCTGCTCGACTCGGCAGAAACACCTGTAGGACACGCCAAAATCACCTGCCGGCTACGCCAAACCAGTTGGTGAACACTTCGGAATCACCTGCCGGGCTGCTGGAACCACCTGCTCGTCACACCAACATCACCTGCCAGCTACGACAGAACCACTTGGCGGACACTCCGGAAACACCTGTCGGGCCGGCCAGAACCACCTCTCAGACGTGCCAGAACCATGTGCCTGAGATGCCAGAATCACACCCCGAACAGACCGAAACCTCCTGCCAGACCCGCCTGAACCACGGCCGAGCACGCCGGAACCACCTGCTCAACTCGCCGGAACCACCTACCTGACATGCCAAAATCACCTTCCGGGTATGCCAGAACCACTTGGTGGACACTCCGGAATCATCTGCCGGACATGCCAGAACCAGCTCTCAGACACACCAGAACCAGGTGCCGGACACGCCGGAAGCACCTGCTGAGCATGCCTGAGCCACCTGCTCGACTCACAAGAAACACCTGCCGGACGCGCCAAAATCACCTGCCGGGTACGCCAGAACCACTTGGCGGACACTCTGGAATCAACTGTCGGGCCTTCCAGAACCACCTCTCAGAGGTGCCAGAACCATGTTCCGGACACGCCGGTACCACCTGCCCGTATGCCGGAAACACCTGATCCACTCCCCAGAACCACCTGCTGGACACGCCAAAATCACCTGGCGGCTACACCAGAACCACTCGGCAGACACTCCGGAATCACCTGCCGGGCATGCCGGAACCACCTCTCAGAGGTGCCAGAACCACATGCCAGAGACTCCGGAATCACCTGCCGGGCATGCCAGAACCATCTCTCAGAAGTGCCACAACCACGTGTCGGAGAGACCGGAGCACCTGCCGAGCTCACCGGAAACACCTGCTGGCCATGCCGGAACCACCTGCCTGACAGGCCAAAATCATATGCCTGCTATGCCAAAACCACTTGTTGGACACTCCAGAATCACCTTGTGGGCATGCCGGAACCTCGTCATGGACAGACTGCAAACACCTGACGGACCTGCCTGAACCACCTGCCGAGCACGCCGGAACCACCTGCTCGACTCACCAGAGTCACCTGCCAGACACACCAGAAACACCTGCGGGGTACGCCAGAACCACTTGGAGGACTCTCCGGGATCACCTGCCGGGCATGCTGGAACCAACTCTCAGACGTGCCAGAACCATGTGCCGGACATGCCGGAACCACCTGCCGAGTATGCCAGGACCTCCTGATCCACTCCCCAGAACCACCTGCTGGACACGCGAAAATCACCTTTCGGATACGCCAGAACCACTCGGCAGACACTCTGGAACCACCTCCAGGACAGACCAGAACCACCTGCCGGACATACCGGGACCACCTGCTTGACTTGCCTGAACCACCTGCCAGACACGCCAAAATCACCAGCCGGCTCCACCACATCCACTTGTCGGACACTCCGGAATCACCTGCCGGGCATGCTGGAACCACCTCTCAGAGGTGCAACAACTACCTGCCGAGCACGCCGGAACCACCTGATCCACTCCCCAGAACCACCTGCTGGACATGCCAAAATCACCTGCCGGCTATGCCACAACCAGTTGGTGAACACTTCGGAATCACCTGCCGGGCTGCTGGAACCACCTGCCGGTCACGCCAACATCACCTGCCAGCTACGCCAGAACCACTTGTTGGACACTCCGGAAACACCTGGCGGGCCGCCCGGAACCACCCTCAGACGTGCCAGCACCATGTGCCTGAGATGCCGGAACCACACCCCACACAGACCGAAACCACCTGCCAGACCCGCCTGAACCACCTGCCGTGCACTCCGGAACCACCTGCTCAACTCACCAGAGCCACCTGCCGGACACACCAGAAACACCTGCGGGGTATGCCAGAACCACTTGGCGGACTCTCCGGGATCACCCGCCGGGCATGCCGGATCCACCTCTCAGTCCTGTCAGAACCATGTACTGGACTCGCCAGAACCACCTGCCGAGGATGCCGGAACCACCTGATCCACTCCGCAGAACCACCTTCTGGACATGTCAGAATCACCTGCCGGCTACACCACAACCACTCGGCAGACACTCCGAAATCACATGCCAGGCATGCCGGAACCACCTCTCAGATATGCGAGAAGGATGTGCCGGACACGCCGGAACCACCTGCAGAGCATGCAGGAACCACCTGCTCGACTCGCAGGACCCACCGCCGCACACGCAAAAATCACCTGCTGGCTATGCCAGAACCACTAGCCAGACTTTCCGGAATCACCTGCCGGGAATGCCGGACCCAACTCTCAAATGTGCCCAAATCAAGTGCGGGAGAAGTCAGAAGCACCTGCCGAGCTAGCCGGAAGCACCTGCTCGAATCGTTGGAACCACCTGTGGGAGACACGAAAATCACCTGCCGGCTACGCCAGAACGACTTGGTGGACAATCCGGAATCACCTGCCGGACATGCCAGAACCACCTGTCAGACGTGCTGGAACCACGTGCCGGACATGCTGGAACCACCTCCCGGACAGACAAGAACCACCTACGGGACCTGCCTGAACCACCTGCCGAGCACACCGGAACCACCTGCCGGACACGCCAAAATCACCTGCCAGACACGCCAAAATCACCTGCCGACTACGCCAGAACAACTTGTGGGAGACTGCAAAATCACCTGTGGGGCATGCTGGAACCACCTCTCAGACGTGCCAGAACCATGTGGCGGACAGTCCGGAATCACCTGTTGGGCATGCGCAACCACCACTGAGACGTAACACAACCACATGCCGTAGACGCCGGTACCACCTCGCGGACAGACCAGAATCACCTTTTGGGCATGCTGGAACCACATGTCAGATGCGCCAGAAACAAGTGCCGGAGACGCCGGAAGCACCTGCCGAGCACGTCGGAACCACCTGATCAACCCGCCTGAACCACCTGCCAGAGACACCAAAATCACCTGCCGGCTCCACCAGAACCACTTGGCGGACACTCCGGAATCATGTGCCGGACATGCCGGAACCAGCTCTCAGACACACCAGAACCACGTGCCGGAGACGCCGGAAGCACCTGCCGAGCTTGCCGGATCCACCTGCTTGACTCACCAGAAACACATGCCGGACTCACCAAAATCACCTGCCGTGTACGCCAGAACCACCTGGCGGACACTCCGGAATCACCTCCCGCACATGGCGGAACCACCTCTCAGACGTGCTGGAAGCACGTGCTGGGCATGCCGGAAACACCTACCGGACAGACAGGAACCACCTGCCGAGCACGCCAGAGCCACCTGCTCGACTCGCCGGAACCACCTGCCAGACAGTCCAAAATCAACAGCTGGCTATGCGGGAACCACCTGGCGGACAGTCCGGAATCACCTGCCGGGCATGCAGGAACCACTTCTCAGACATAACAGAACCACATGCCGGACACGCTGGAACCACGTCCTGGACAGACTGGAACCACCTGCCGGACACGCCTGGAACACCTGCCGAGCATGCCGGAACCACCTGCTCGACTTGCAGGACCCACGTGCCGGACATGCCAAAATGATCTGCCAGATACACCAGAACCACTTACCTGACACTCCAGAATCACCTGCCCGGCATGCCAGAACCACCTCTCAGATGTGCCAGAAGCACGTGCCGGACATGCCGGAACGACCTATCGGACAGACCGGAACCACATGCCAGACACGCCAGAACCACCTGCCGAACACGCCACAGCCACCTGCTCGACTCGCTGGAACCACCTGCCGGACAGGCCAATATCAACTGCTGGCTATGCCAGAACCACCTGGGGGACAGTCCGGAATCACCTGCCAGCCATGGCGGAACCACCTCTCAGACATACCTGAACCACGTGCCGGACAAGCGGGAAACAACTCATGGACAGACTGGAACCACCCGCCGGCCACGCCTGAACCACCTGCCGAGCACGGTGGAACCACATGCTCGACTCACTGCAACCACATGCCGGACATGGCAAAATCGCCAGCCGGCTACGCCAGAACCACTTGGCAGACACTCCGGAATCACCAGCGGGGCATGCCAGCACCACCTCTCAGAAGTGCGAGAAGCACGTGCCAGACAGGCCGGAACCATCTCCCTGACAGACTGGAACCACAGGAAACACTCGCCGGAACCACCTGCTTGACTCACCGGTCCCACCTGCCGGACACGCCAAAATCACCTGCCCGCTACACCAGAACCACTTGGGGGACAAGCCGGAATCACGTGAGGGGCATGCCGGCACAGCCTCTCAGATGTGCCAGAACCTCGTGCCGGACACCCCAGAACCACCTGCCAGACAGTCCGCAACCACCTCCCGGGCAGGCCGGAACCACGGGCTCGACCCGCCTGAACCACCACCGGACATGCAAAATCACCTGCCGGCTACACCAGAACCACTAGGTGAACACTCTGGAATCACCTGCCGGGCATGCCGGAACCACCTCTCAGACGTGCCAGAAGCACTTGCCGCACACTCCGGAAACACCTACCGGACACACCAGAACAAACTGCCGAGCACGCCAGAGCCACGTGCTCGACTCGCTTCAACCACATGCTGGACATGGCAAAATCACCTGCGGGCTACGCCAGAACCACTTGGAGGAATTTCTGGGATGACCTGCCGGGCATGCTGGAACCACCTCTCAGACGTGCCAGAACCACGTGGCGGACAGTCCAGAATAACCTGTTGGGCATGCGCAATCACCTCTGAGACCTACCAGAACCACGTGCCGTGCACGCTGGAACGACCTACCGGACAGACCGGAATCACCTTTCGGGCATGCCGGAACCACCTGTCAGATGTGCCAGAAACACGTGCCGGAGACGCCGGAAGCATCTGCCGAGCACATCGGAACCACCTGCTCAACTCGCCTGAACCACCTGCCGGACACGCCAAAATCACCTGCCGGCTACGCCAAAACCACTTGGTGGACTCTCTGGAATCACCTGCCGGACATGATAGAACCGCCTCTCAGACATGCCGGAACCACGTGCCGGACACGCCGGAACCACCTGCCAGACCTGCCTGAACCAACTGTCGAGCATGCCGGAACCACATGCTCGACTCGCTGCAACCACATGCCGGACAGGGCAAAATCACCTGCCGGCTATGCCAGAACCACTTGGCGGACACTCTGGAATCACCTGCCAGGCATGGCGGAACCACCTCTCAAACGTACCAGAACCACGTGCCATACAAGCTGGAAACACATACTGGACAGACTGGAACCACCTGCCGGACACGCCTGGACCACCTGCCGAGCACGCCGGAACCACCTGCTCGACTCGCAGGACCCACGTGCCGGACACGCCAAAATGATCTGCCGGCTACACCAGAACCACTTACCTGACACTCTGGAATCACCTGCCTGGCATGCCAGAACCACCTCTCAGAAGTGCCAGAAGCATGTGCCGGACATTCCGGAACGACCTATCGGACAGAACGGAACCACCTGCCAGACACACCGGAACCACCTGCCGAACACGCCACAGCCACCTGCTCGACTCGCTGGAACCACCTGCCGGACAGGCCAATATCAACTGCTGGGTATGCCAGAACCAACTGGGGGACAGTCCGGAATCACCTGCCAGCAATGGCATAACCACCTCTCAGACGTACCAGAACCACGTGCCGGACAAGCTGGAAACACGTCCTGGACAGACTGGAACCACCTGCCGGCCACGCCTGAACCTCCTCCCGAGCACGGTGGAACCACATGCCGGACACGCCAAAATCACCTGCAGGCTACGCCAGAACCACTTGGAGGACTCTCTGGGATGACCTGCAGGGCATGCTGGAACCACCTCTCAGACGTGCTAGAACCACGTGGCGGACAGTCCGGAATCACCTGTTGGGCATGCGCAACCACCTCTGAGACGGACCAGAGCCACGTGCAGTGCACGCCGTAACCACCTACTTGACAGACCGGAATCTCCTTTCGGGCATGCCGGAACCACCTGTCAGATGTGCCAGAAACACGTGCCGGAGACGCCGGAAGCACCCGCCGAGCACGTCGGAACCACCGGCTCAACTCGCCTGAAGCACGTGCCGGACACGCCGGAACCACCTCCAGGACAGACCGGAACAACCTGCCGGACATGCCTGAACCAACTCTTGAGCACGCCGGAACCACATGCTCGAGTCGCTGCAACCACATGCCGGACACGGCAAAATCACCTGCCGGCTATGCCACAACCACTTGGCAGACACTCCGGAACCACCTGCCGGGCATGCCAGCACAACCTCTCAGAAGTGTCAGAAGCACGTGCCGGACAGGCCGGAACCATCTCCCGGACTGACCGGAAACACAGGAAACACTCGCCGGAACCACCTGCTTCATTCACCGGTCCCGCCTGACGGACACGCCAAAATCATCTGCCAACTACACCAGAACCGCTTGGCGGACACTGCGCAAACACCTGTCGGGCCGGCCGGAACAACATCTCAGACGTGCCAGAACCATGTGCATGAGATCCCGGAACCACACCCCGAACAGATGGAAACCACCTGCCAGACCCACATGAACCACCTGCCGAGCACGCCGGAACGACCTGATCGACTCGCCGGAACCACCTACCTGACGCGCCAAAATCACCTGCCGGGTATGCCAGAACCACTTGGCAGACACTCGGGAATCATCTGCCGGACATGCGGGAACCAGCTCTCAGACACACCAGAACCACGTGCCGGAGACGCTTCAAGCACCTGCCGAGCATGCCGGAGCCACCTGCTCGACTCGACAGAAACAACTGCCGGACACGCCAAAATCACCTGCCCGCTACACCAGAACCACTTGGGGGACAAGCCGGAATCACGTGAAGGGCATGACGGCACAACATCTCAAACATGCCCGAATCATGTGCCAGAAAGGCCAGAACCACATGCGTAGTACACCGGAAGCACCTGATCCACTCCCCAGAACCACCTGCCAGAAACGCCCAAATCACATGCCGGCCACGCCAGTACCACTTGGCGGACTCTCTGCAATCACCTGCTGGGCATGGAGGAGCCAACTCTCAGATGTGCCGCAACCATGTACCAGACACGCCAGAACCACCTCACGGAGAGACAGGAATGACCTGCCGGACCCAACTGAACCACCAGCCGAGCATGCCAGAACCACCAGCTTCACTCGCCAGAAGCACCTACCGGACACGCCAAAATCACCTGCCTGCTAGGCCAGAACCACTTGTCGGACTCTCCGGGATCACCTGGTGGGCATGCCGGAACCATGTCTCAGACGTGCCGGACACGCCAGAACCACCTGCCGACCAGGCTGGAACCACCAGCCGAACACGCAAAATCACCTGCCGGTTATGACAGAATCACTTGGAGGAATCTGCGGGATCACCGGCCTGGCATGCCGGAACCACCTCTGAGACGTACCAGAAGCACGTGCCAGACACGCCGGAACCACCTCTCAGACATGCCAGAACCACATGTCAATGGCACCGGAAGCACCTGCCGAGCATGCCGGAACCACCTGCTCGACTCGCCGGAACCACCTACCTGACACGCCAAAATCACCTGCCGGCTATGCCAGAACCACTTGGCGAACACTCCGGAATCACCTGCCGGGCATGCCGGAACCACCTCTCAGACATGCCAGAACCACATGCCAATGACACCGGAAGGACCTGCCGAGCACTCCGCAACCAACTCCAGGACATACCAGAACCACCTACTGGACACGCCGGGACCACCTGCTTGACTCGGCAGAACCACGTGCCGGACACGCCAAAATCACCAGCCGGCTATGCTACAACCACTTGTCGGACACTCCGGAATCACCTGCTGGGCATGCGGGAACCACCTCTCAGAGGTAACACAAACACATGCCGGAGACGGCGGAAGCACCAGCCGAGAATGCCAGAAGTTCCTGCTCCCCTCCACAGAACCGCCTGCCGGACACACCAAAATCACGTGCTAGCTACGCCAGAACCACTTGGCGGACACTCCAGAATCACCTGCCGGGCATGCCAGCACAAACTCTCAAAAGTGCCAGAAGCACGTGCCGGACAGGCCGGAACCATCTCCCGGACAGACCGGAACCACAGGAAACACTCGCCAGAACCACCTGCTTGACTCACCGGTCCCACCTGCCGGACATGCCAAAATCACCTGCCCGCTACACCAGAACCACTTGGCGGACAAGCCGGAATCACGTGAAGGGCATGCCGACACAACCTCTCGGACGTTCCAGAACTATGTTCCGGACACGCCGGTACCACCTGACGAGTATGACAGAACCACCTGATCCACTCCCCAGAACCACCTGCTGGACACGCCAAAATCACCTGCCGTCTACGCCAAAACCACTCGGTTAGACACTCCGGAAACACCTCCAGGACAGACCGGAACCACGTGCAGGACACGCCGGAACCACCGGCTCGACTCGCCGGAACCACCGCCGGATATGCAAAATCACCTGCCAGCTACGCCAGAAACACTTGGCGATCACTCCGGAATCACCTGCCGGGCATGGCAGAAGCACCTCTCAGACATCCAAGAACCACATGTCAATGGCAGCGGAAGCACCTGCTGAGCACACCAGAACCACCTGCTCGACTCGCCAGAACCACCTGCCGGACATGACAAAATCACCTGTCGGCTACGCCACAACTATTTGGTGAACACTTCGGAATCACCTGCCGGGCTGGCTGGAAACACCTGCCGGTCACGCCCACATCACCTGTCAGCTACGCCAGAACCAGTTGGCGGACACTCTGGTAACTCCTGTCGGTCCGGCCGGAACCAGCTCTCAGACGTGCCAGAGCCATGCGCCTGAGATGCCGGAAGCACACCCCAACAGAGGGAAACCACCTGCCAGACCCACCAGAACCACCTGCCGAGCATGCTGGAACCAGCTGCTCGACTCGCCGGAACCACCTACCTGACACAACAAAATCACCTGCCGGCTACGCCAGAACCACTTGGCGAACACTCCGGAATCACCTGCCGGGCATGCCAGCACAACCTCTCAGAAGTGCCAGAAGCACGTGCCGGACAGACCGGAACCATCTCCCGGACAGACCGGAAACACAGGAAACACTCGCCGGAACCACCTGCTTGACTCACCGGACCCACCTGCCGGACACGCCAAAATCACCTGCCCGCTACCCCAGAACCACTTGGCGGACAAGGCGGAATCACGTGAAGTGCATGCCAACACAACCTCTCAGACGTTCCAGTACAATGTTCCGGACACGCCGGTACCACCTGCCGAGTATGCCGGAAGCAACTGTTCCACACCCAAGAACCACATGCTGGACACGCCAAAATCACCTGCCGGTTACTCCAGAACCCCTCGGCAGACACTCCGAAAACACCTCCAGGACAGACCGGAACCACCTGCCGGACACGCCGGAACCACCGGCTGGACTCGCCGGAACCACCGCCGGACATGCAAAATCACCTGTCGGCTACGCCAGAACCACTTGGCGATCACTCCGGAATCACCTGCCGGGCATGCCGGAACCACCACTCCGACATGCCAGAACCACACGTCAATGGCACCGGAAGCACCTGCCGAGCATGCCGGAACAACCTGCTCGACTCGCCAGAACCACCTGCCGGACATGCAAAAATCACCGGCCGGCTATGGCACAACCAGTTGGTGAACACTTCGGAATCACCTGCCGGGCTGGCTGGAACCACCTGCCGGTCACGCATACATCACCTGTCAGCTACGCCAGAACCACTTGGGGGACATTCCGGAAACACCTGTCTGGCCGGGCGGTACCACCTCTCAGACGTGCCAGAACCATGTTCCTGTGATGCCGGAAGCACACCCCAACTGACGGAAACCACCTGCCAGACCCGCCTGAACCACCTGCCGAGCACGCCGGAACCACAAGCTCGACTCGCCGGAACCACCTACCTGACACGCCAAAATCACATGCCGGGTACGCCAGAACCACTTGGCGGACACTCCGGAATCACCTGTCGGGCATGCCGCAACCACCTCTCAGAATTGCCAGAACCATGTTCCGGACACGCCAGTACCACCTGCAGAGTATGCCGGAACCACCTGATACACTCCGCAGAACCAACTGCTGGACATGCCAAACTCATCTGCCGGCTATGCCAGAACCACTCGGCAGACACTCCGGAACCATCTCCAGGATAGACCGGAACCACCTGCCTGAAACGCCGGGACCACCTGCTGGACTCGCCAGAACCACCTGCCGGACATGCCAAAATCACCAGCCGGCTACGCCACAACCACTTGTCGGACACTCCGGAATCACCAGCAGGGCATGCTGGAACCACCTCTCAGAGGTGCCACAACCACATGCTGGAGATGGCGGAAGCACCTGCCGAGAATGCCGGAAGTTCCTGATCCACTCCACAGAACTACCTACCGGACACGCCAAAATCACCTGCCGGCTATGCCAGAACCACTTGGTAGACTCTCCAGAATCACCTGCCGGGCATGCGAGCACAACCTCTCAGAAGTGCCAGAAGCACGTGAGGGCCAGGCCGGAACCATCTCCCGGAGAGACCGGAACCACAGGAAACACTCGCCAGAGCAACCTGCCGGACACGCCAATATCACCTGCCCGCTTCACCAGAACCACTTGGCGGACAAGCCGGAATCACGTGAAGGGCATGCCGACACAACCTCTCAGACGTGCCAGAACCTCGTGCCGGACACCCCAGAACCACCTGCCGGACACACAGGAACCACCTGCCGGACACGCCGGAACCACCGACTCGATTCGCCGGAACCACCGCTGGACATGAAAAATCACCTGTCAGCTACGCCAGAACCACTTGGCGGACACTGCGGAAACACCTGTCTGGCCGGGCGGAACCACCTCTCAGACGTGCCAGAACCATGTGCCTGAGATGCCGGAAGCACACCCCAACAGATGGAAACCACCTGCCAGACCCGCCTGAACCACCTGCCGAGCACGCCGGAACCACCTGCTCGACTCACCAGAGCCACCTGCCGGACACACCAGAAACACCTGCCGGCTACGCCAGAACCACTCGGCAGAAACTCCGGAACCACCTCCAGGAAAGACCAGAACCACCTGCCGGACACACCGGCACCACCTGCTTGACTCGCCAGCACCAGCAGCCGGATACGCCAAAATCACCTGCAGGCTACGCCGGAACCACTCGCCAGACACTCTGGAATCACCTGCCAGGCATGCCGGAACCACCTCTCAGAGGTGCCACAACCACATGCCGGAGAGACCAGAAGCAACTGCCGAGCTCACCGGAAACACCTGCTGGACATGCCGGAACCACATGCCTTACAGGCCAAAATCATATGCCGGCTATGCCAAAACCACTTGGTGGACACTCCAGAATCACCTGGCGGGCATGCCGGAACCACGTCATGGACAGACTGCAAACACCTGCCGGACACGCCGGAACCACCTGCCGAGTATGCCGGAACCACCTGATGCACTCCCCAGATCCACCTGCTGGACATGCCAAAATCACCCACTGGTTATGCCAGAACCACTCGGCAGACACTCCAGAATCACCTGCCGGGCAGGCCGGAACCACCTCTCAGAGGTGCCACAACCACGTGCTGGAGAGTCCAGAAGCAACTGCTGAGCACGCCGGAACCACCTGCTCGACTCGCCAGAGCCACCTGCCAGACACGCCAAAATCACCTGCCGGCTACACCACAACCAGTTGGTGAACACTTCGGAATCACCTGCCGCGCTTGCTGGAACCACCTGCCGGTCACGCCAAAATATCCTGCCGGCTACGCCAGAACCACTAGGCAGACACTCCGGAACCACCTCCAGGACAGACCGGAATCACCTGGCGGACACGCAGGGACCACCTGCTTGACTCGCCAGAACCACCTGCCGGACACGCCAAAATCACCAGCCGTCTACGCCACAAACACTTGTCGGACACTCCGGAATCACCTGCCGGGCATGTTGGAACCACCTCTCAGAGGTGCCACAACCACATGCCGGAGACGGTGGAAGCACCTGCCGAGAATGCTGGAAGTTCCTGATCCACTCCCCAGAACCAACTGCTGGACACGCCAAAATGACCTGCCAGCTACACCAGAACCACTTAGCGGACACTCCGGAATCACCTGTCGGGCATGCCAGAACCACCTCTCAGACGTGCCAGGACCATGTGCCGGACACGCTGGAACCACCTGCCGACTATGCCGGAACCACCTGATCCACTCCCCAGAACCACCTGCCGGACACGCCAACATCACCTGCCGGGTATGCCAGAACCACTTGGCAGACACTCGGGAATCACCTGGCAGGCAGACAGAACCACCTCTCAGACTTGCCAGAACCATATTCTGGACACGGCGGTACCAGCTGCCGAGTATGCAGGAACCACCTGATCCACTCCCCAGAACCACCTGCTGGACACACCAAAATCACCTGCCGGCTACGCCAGAACCACTCGGCAGACACTCCGGAATCACCTGCCGGGCATGCCGGAACCACCTCTCAGAGGTGCCACAACCACGTGCTGGAGAGTCCAGAAGCAACTGCCAAGCACGCTGGAACCACCTGCTCGACTCGCCAGAAGCACCTGCCTTACACCCCAAAATCACCCGCCTGCTACGCCACAACGAGTTGGTGAACACTTCAGAATCAACTGCCGGGCTTGCTGGAAGCACCTGCCGGTCACGCCAACATCACCTGCCAGCTATGCCAGAACCACTTGGCGGACACTCCGGAAACACCTGTCGGGCCTGCCGGAACCACATCTCAGACGTGCCAGAACCGTGTGCCTGAGATGCCGGGACCACACCCCGAACAGACTGGAACCACCTGCCAGACCCTCCTGAACCACCTGCGGAGCACACTGGAACCACCTGCTCGACTCGCCGGAACCACCTACCTGACACGCAACAACCACCGGCCGGGTATGCCAGAACCACTTGGTGGTCAATCCGGAATCATCTGCCGGTCATGCCAGAACCAGCTCTCAGACACACCAGAACAAACTGCCGGAGACGCCAGAAGCACCTGCTGAGCATGCCTGAGCCACCTGCTCGACTCGCAAGAAACACCTGCCGGACACACAAAAATCACCAGCCGGGTACGCCAGAACCACTTGGCGTACACTCCGGAATCACCTGTCGGGCAGGCGGAACCACCTCGCAGACTTGCCAGAACCATGTTCCGGACACGCCGGAACTACCTGCCAAGTATGCCGGAACCACCTGATCCACTCCCCTGAACCACCTGCTTGACACGCAAAAATCACCCACCGGCTATGCCAGAACCACTCGGCAGACACTCTGGAATCACCTGCGGGGCATGCCGGAACCACCTGCTCGACTCGCCAGAGCCACCTGCCGGACAAGCCAAAATCACATGGCGGCTACGCCACAACCAGTTGGTGAACACTTCGGAATCACCTGCCGCGCTTGCCGGAACCACCTGCCGATCACGCCAAAATCACCTGCCGGCTACGCCAGAACCACTCAGCAGACACACCGGAACCACCTCCAGGACAGACCGGACTCACCTGCCGGACACGCCAGGACCACCTGCTTGACTTGCCAGAACCACCTGCCGGACACCCCAAAATCACCAGCCGGCTAGGACACAACCACTTGTCGGACACTCCGGAATCACCTGCCGGGCATGCTGGAACCACCTCTCAGAGGTGCCACAACCACATGCCGGAGACGGCGGAAGCACCTGCCGAGAATGCCGGAAGCTCCTGATCCACTCCCCAGAACCACCTGCCGGACACGCCAAAATCACCTCCCAGCTAAGCCAGAACCACTTAGCGGACACTCCTGAATCACTGGTCGGGAATGTCGGAACCACCTCTCAGATTTGCCAGGACCATGTTCTGGACATGCTGGTACCAACTGCCGAGTATGCCAGAACCACCTGATCCACTCCCCAGAACCACCTGCCAGACACGCCAACATCACCTGCCGGGTATGCCAGAATCACTTGGCGGACACTCCGGTATCACCTGCCGGGCATGCCAGAACCACCTCTGAGAGGTGCCAGAACCACATGCCAGAGAGACCGGAAGCAATGGTCGAGCTCGCCGGAAACACCTGCTGCTCATGCCAGAACCACCTGCCTGACAGTCCAAAACCATATGCCCTCCATTGCTCTAGACGTGGAATGCACAATGCACTGGCTCCACCCCTCAAGGGGTGACAAGCCACAGACCATCTTCCTTCCATCTCTTTAGGAAGCTGAGAAAGAACTCGCTTTCAACAGTGCTCTTTCTGTGTCCTGGCAACATCTCATACAAAGGCAGCTGATATGCCGTTTCTTTTCAGCGCTTAACTCGCCGATTTAGAACTTCTGCTTCTGCCAGATTTCAACCTTGCCAACCCCGCTCAGACGAAATGCCTACATCTTCCCCTTAAGAAACGGGGATGAGGCCCAGATGATTGTGCCTCCACATGTTTAGCAAGAGAAGACAATAGGCTTTTTACAAACAGCCATTGTGCCCTGGTGCAGTGAGTGTCAGAATGCACCAATGGCAGAAAGACCCCTTTACTTTACTCTCAGCCGTGCCCTCCATTGCTCTGCAGGTGGAAGGCAAAAAGCACTGCCTCCATCCTTCAATGGGAGACAAGCCATAAACTGTCTTGCCTCCAGCTCTTTAGGAAGCTCACGAACAACTCGTTTTGCACAGTCCTGTTACAGCATACAAGGAACCTCTCATACAAAGACAGCTCAAACGCCATTTTGTCCCAGCCCTTAACTCGCAGCTTTAGGACTCTGCTTCTGCCGCAATTCCACCTTTGCAACCCGGCTCAGACGAAATGCCTACACCTTCCCCTGAAGCAACTGGGCTGAGTCCCAAATGATTGAGCGTCCACGTTTTTAGGAGGCAATGGACTGCACGCCTTTTTCCAACCACCATTGTGCACTGCTGGAGAGAGTGTCAGAAAGCAGCTATGTCAGAAAGGCCCCGTTGCTGTCAGCCGTGCCCTCCATTGCTCTGGAGGTGGAAGGCACAAGGCACTGGCTCTGGATCCACCCCTCAATGGGAGACAAACCACATCTTGTCCAATTCCAGCACTTTAGGCAGCTGAGAAAAAACTCCCTTTCCACAGTGCTCTTACAGCGTCCTGGGAACATCTCATACAAAGGAGGCTGAACGCCTTTTCTTTCCAGCACTTCACTCGCCAGTCTGGGACATCTGCATCCTGCACGTTTCCACCTTGCCAACCCGGCTCAGACGAAATGCCTACATCTTCCCCTTGAGAAATTGGGACGAGGCCCGGATGATTGTGGTTCCACATGCTGAGGAGGAGAGAGACAATAGGCATTTATGTAACCACCAAGTGCAATGGTTGGGAGAGTGTCAGAAAGCACCAATGGCAGAAATACCCCTTTACTCTCAGCCGTGCCCTCCATTGCTCTAGAGCTGGCAGGCGCAAACCACTGCCTCCATCCTTCAATGGGAGACAAGCCATAAACTGTCTTGCTTCCAGCTCTTTAGAAAGCTGAGAAACAACTCGCTTTCCACAGTGCTGTTACAGCATACGAGGAAACTCTCATACAAAGGCAGCTCAAACACCATTTCTTCCCAGCGCTTAATTCGCCGCTTTAGGACTTCTGCTTTTGCCGCAATTCCACCTTGGCAAGCCGGCTCTGATGAAATGCCTACATCTTCCCTTTCAGCAACGGGCACGAGGCCCAGATGATTGTGCTTCCACATGCTTAGCAGGAGCAGACAATAGGCATTTCACAAACCGCAATTGTGGACTGGTGCAGAGAGTGTCAGAATGCACCTATGTCAGAAAGGGTCCTTGCTCTCAGCCGTGCCCTCCGTTGCTCCAGAGGTGGAAGGCTCAAATCACTACCTCCATCGTTCAATTGGACACCAGCCATAAACTGTCCTGCTTCCAGCTCTTTAGGAAGCTGGGAAAGCACTCGCATTCCACAGTGCTCTTACAGCATCCGGGAACATCTCATACAAAGGCACCTGAATGCCGTGTCTTTTCAGCCCTTAAATCGCCAATGTGCAACATCCGCTTCTGCCGCATTTCCACCTTGCCAACCCGGCTCAGACGAAATGCCTACATCTTCCCCTTGAGCACTGGGGACGAGGCCCGGATGATTGTGGTTCCACATGCTGAGGAGGAGACAGACAATAAGCTTTTAACCAACCGCACTTGAGCAATGATTGGTGGAGTGTCAGAAAGCACCAATGTCAGTAAGGCCCTTTACTCTCAGCCGTGCCCTCAATTCCTCTAGAGGCAGGAGGCACAAGGCACTGGCACCACCCCTGAAGGTTATCAGAAAGCACCCATGACAGAAAGTCCCCTTTGCTGTCTGCCGTGTCCTCCCTTGCTCTGCAGGTGGAAGGCTCAAAGCACTGCCTCCATCCTTCAATGGGAGACAAGCCGTAAACTGTCTTCCCTCCAGCTCTTTAGGAAGCTGACAAACAACTCGATTTCCAGAGTCCAGTTACAGCATACCAGGAACCTCTCATGCAAAGGCAGCTCAAACGCCATTTATTCCCAGCCCTTAACTCGCCGCTTTAGGACTTCTGCTTCTGCAGCAACCCAGCACCACCTTGCCAACCCGGCTCAGACGAAATGCCTACATCTTCCGCGGCAGCAACTTGGCTGAGTCCCATATGATTGAGCGTCCATGTGCTTAGGAGGCGATAGAATGCACGCCTTTCTCCAACCACCATTTTGCACTGCTGGAGAGAGTGTCGGAAATCAGCTATGTCAGAATGGCCCATTTGCACTCAGCCGTGCTCTCCATTACTGTGGAGGTGGAAGGCACACGGCACTGGCTCTGGATCCACCCCGCAATGGGAGACAAACCACATCTTGTCCTGCTTCCAGCTCTTTAGGAAGCTGAGAAAAAACTCCCTTCCCACAGTGCTCTTACAGCGTCCTGGGAACATCTCATACAAAGGAGGCTGAACGCCGTTCCTTTTCAGCACTTCACACAGCGGTCTGGAACATCTGCATCCTGAACATTTCCACCTTGCCAACCCGGCCCAGACAAAATGCCTACATCTTCCCCTTCAGCAATTGGGACGAGGCACGGATGATTGTGGTTCCACATGCTGAGGAGGAGAGAGACAACAGGCTTTTAACTAACCACGAAGTGCAATGGTTGGGAGAGTGTCAGAAAGCACCAATGGCAGAAATACCCCTTTTCTATACTCTCAGCCATGCCCTCCATTGCTCTAGAGGTGGAAGACACAAAGCACTGCCTCCATCCTTCAATGGGAGACAAGCCATAAACTGTCTTGCCTCCAGCTCTTTAGGAAGCTGACAAACAACTCGCTTGCCAAAGTCCTGTTACAGCAAACCGGGGAACTTCTCATACAAAGGCAGCTCAAATGGCATTTCTTCCCAGTCCTTCACTCGCACCTTTAGAACTTCTGCTTCTGCCGCAATGCCACCTTGCCAACCCAGCTCAGACAAAATGCCTACATCTTCCCCTTAAGCAACTGGGCTGAGTCCCAAATGATTGTGCAACCATGTGTTTAGCAGGAGAGAGACAATACACTTTTCACCAACCACAGTTGACCACTGGTGGAGAGAGTGTCAGAAAACACCTATGTCAGAAAGGCCCCTTTCCTCTCAGTTTTGCCCTCCATTGCTCTAGACGTGGAATGCACAATGCATTGGCTCCACCCCTCTAGGGGCGACAAGCCACAGACCATCTTTCTTCCATCTATTTAGGAAGTGGAGAACCAACTCTCCTGACGCATAAAAAGGAATCATGCCCCTTAGATGCCAGAAAACCCCGGGAGACATGCCAAAAACACCCTCTGCACACTCTCAAAGAACCACACATTCATGCCAGAACGACCCAAGAGGCACACCAGAAGCACCCACGTTGCATGCCAGAACCACCTGTAACCACCTGCTGAACACAGTGGAACAACAATTCTGACACTGCAGAACCATCTCTTCAACATGCCAGCTGCACACAACAGACACGACAGAACCAGATTCCAAAAGCAGCACAACATGCCTGACACATTGGAAACACCTGATGGATATGCCGCAAACAGGTGCCAGAAACACTGAAACCACCTGCGGAGTATGTCAGAACCGGGGGCCAAAAATGCCACCAACACCTGTCTTACAAGCCAGAACCACGAGCCCAAAAAGCAGGAAAGACCTGCTGGACATGCCAAAATAACCTGCTGGTGATGCCAGAATCACTTGGTGGACACCCAGGAATCAGCTGCCAGGCATGCCTGAAGCACGTCGCAGACGTGCCAGAACCACATTACAGACATGCCATAAACACCTCCGGGACAGACCGTAACCACCTGCCCAACAAGCTGGAACCACCTCTCAGACGTACCAGAACCACTTGCCGGACAAGCTGGAAACATGTACTGCACAGACTGGAACCACGTGCTGAGCACGCCAGGACCACCTGCTGGACACGCCAAAATCACCTACTGGCTACGCCAGAACCACTTTGAATACAAGGCGGAATAATGCATTGGGCATGACGGCACAACCTCTCAGACGTGCCAGAACCTCATGCTGGACACCCCAGAACCACCTGCCTGGCATGCCAGCACAACCTCTCAGGAGTGCCAGAAGCACGTGCTGGACAGGCTGGAACCATCTCCCGGACAGACCGGAAACACAGGAAACACTCGCCGGAACCACCTGCTTAACTCACCGGTCCCACCTGCCGGACACTCCAAAATCACCTGCCCGCTACACCAGAACCACTTGGCGGACAAGCCGGAATCACGTGAAGTGCATGCCGACACAACCTCTGAGATGTGCCAGAACCTCGTGCCGGACAGCCCAGTACCACCTGCTGGACAGACCGGAACCACCTGCCGGACACGCCGGAACCACCGGCTCGACTCGCCGGAACCATTAGCGGACATGCAAAATCACCTGCCGGCTACGCCACAACCATTTGGTGAACAATTCGGAATCACTTGCCGGGCTGGCTGGAACCACCTGCCGGTCACGCCAACATCACCTGACAGCTATGCCAGAACCACTTGGCGGACACCATGGAAACACCTGTTGGGCCGGCCGGAACCACCTCTCAGACTTGCCAGAACCATGTTCCGGACACGCCGGTACCACTTGCCTAGTATGCCGTAACCACCTGATCCACTCCCCTGAACCACCTGTTGGACACGCCAAAATCACGTACCGGCTAGGCCAGGACCACTTTGAATACAAGGTGGAATAATGTATTGGGCATGACGGCACAACCTCTCAGACGTGCCGGAACCTCGTGTTGGACACCCCAGAACCACCTGCCTGGCATGCCAGCACAACCTCTCAGAAGTGAGAGAAGCACATACCGGACAGGCAGGAACCATCTCCCGGACAGACCGGAAACACAGGAAACACTCGCTGGAACCACCTGCTTGACTCACCGGTCCCACCTGCCGGACACTCCAAAATCACCTGCCCGCTACACCAGAACCACTTGGCGGACAAGCCGGAATCACGTGAAGTGCATGCCGACACAACCTCTCAGACATGCTAGAACCTCGTGCCGGACACCCCGAACCACCTGCCGGACAGACCGGAACCACCTGCCAGACACGCCGGAACCACCGGCTCGACACGCCGGAACCAATGCCGGACATGCAAAATCACCTGCCGGCTACGCCAGAACCACTTGGCGAACACTCCGGAATCACCTGCCGGGCATGGCGGAACCATCTCTCAGACATGCCGGAACCACATGCCAATGACACCAGAAGCACCTGCCGAGCACGCCAGAACCACCAGCTCGACTCGCCAAAACCACCTGCTGGACACGCCAAAATCACCTGCCGGCTACGCCAAGACAGGTGGTGAACACTTAGGAATCACCTGCCTGGCTGGCTGGAATCACCTGCCGGTCACGCCAACATCCAGAACCACTTGGCGGACACCATGGAAACACCTGTCGGGCCGGCCGGAACCACCTCTCAGACTTGCCAGAACCATGTTCTGGACACGCCGGTACCACTTGCCTAGTATGCCGGAACCACCTGATCCACTCCCCAGAACCACCAGCTGGAAACGCCAAAATCACCTGCCGGCTATGCCAGAACCACTCGGCAGAAACTCCGGAATCACCTGCCGGGCATGCTGGAACCATCTCTCAGACGTGCCACAAACACGTGCCAGAGAGACCGGAAGCACCTGCTGAGCTCGCCAGAACCACTTGCTGGACATGCAAGAACCACCTGCCTGACAGACCAAAATCATATGCCGGCTACGCCAAAACCACTTGGTGGACACTCCAGAATCACCTTGTGGGCATGCCGGAACCACGTCATGGACAGACTGCAAACAACTGCCGGACCTGCCTGAGCCACCTGCCGAGCACGCAGGAACCACTGGCTCGACTCACCAGAGCCACCTGCCAGACACACCAGAAACACCTTCGGGGTACGCCAGAACCACTTGGAGGACTCTCCGGGATCACGGGCTAGGCATGCTGGAACCACCTCTCAGACGTGCCAGAACCATGTGCCTGAGATGCCGGAACCACACCCCGAACAGACCGAAACCACCTGCCAGACCCGCCTGTACCACCTGCCGAGCACGCCGGAACCACCTACTCGACTCACCGGAACCACCTACCTGACACGCCAAAATCACCTGCCGGGTATGCCAGAACCACTTGGTGGACACTCCGGAATCATCTGCCGGACATGCCAGAACCAGCTCTCAGACACACCAGAACCACGTGCCGGACACGCCGGAGCAACCAGCTGAGCATGCCTGAGCCACATGCTCGATTTGCAAGAAACACCTGCCAGACACGCCAAAATCACCTGCCGGGTACGACAGAACCACGTGGCGGACACTCCAGAATCACCGGTTGGGCATGCCGGAACCACCTCGCAGACGTGCTCGAACCTCGTGCTGGACACGCCAGACCCACCTACCGGAAAGACCAGACCCACGTGCCGGAGACGCCGGAATCACCGGCTCAACTCGCCTGAACCACCGCCGGATATGCAAAATCACCTGCCGGCTACGCCAGAACCACTTGGAGAACACTCCGGAATCACCTGCCTGGCATGCCGGAACCACCTCTCAGACTTGCCAGAGCCATGTTCCTGACACGCTGGTACCACCTGCCGAGTATGCCGGAACCACCTGATCCACTCCCCAGAACCACCTGCTGGACACGCCAGAATCACCTGCCGGCTACGCCAGAACCACTCGGCAGACACAACGGAATCACCTGCCGGGCTTGCTGGAACCACCTGCCGGTCACGCCAACATCACCTGCCAGCTATGCCAGAACCACTTGGCGGACACTCCGGAAACACCTGTCGGGCCGGCTGGAACCACCTATCAGACGTGCCAGAACAATGTGCCTGAGATGCCGGAACCTCACCCCGAACAGACCGAAACCACCTGCCAGACCCGCCTGAACCCCCTGGCGAGCACGCCTGATCCACCTGCTCAACTAGCCGGAACCACCTTCCTGACACGCCAAAATCACCTGCCAGGTATACCAGAACCACTTGGTGGACACTCCGGAATCATCTGTAGGACGTGCCAGAACCAGCTCTCAGACACACCAGAACCACGTGCCAGAGACGCCGGAAGCAACAGCTGAGCATTCCTGAGCCACCTGCTCGACACGCAAGAAACACCTGTCGGACATGCCAAAATCACCTGCCGGGTACGCAGAAACACTTGGGGGACACTCCGGAATCACCTGTCGGGCATGCCGGAACCACCTCTCAGACTTGCCAGAACCATGTTCTGGACACACCGGTACCACCTGCCGAGTATGCCGGAACCAGCTGATCCACTCCCCAGAACCACCTACTGGACACGCCAACATCAACTGCCGGCTATGCCAGAACCACTCGGCAGACACTCCGAAATCACATGCCCGGCATTCCGGAACCACCTCTCAGAGGTACCAGAACCACATGCCGGAGACTCCAGAATCACCTGCCGGGCATGCCGGAACCATCTCTCAGCCGTGCCACAACCACATGCCGGAGAGAACGGAAGCACCTGCTGTGAATGCCGGAAGTTCCTGATCCACTCCCCAGAACCACCTGCCGGACACGCCAAGATCACCTGCCGGCTACGCCAGAACCACTTGGCGGACACTCCAGAATCACCTGCCGGGCATGCCAGCACAACCTCTCAGAAGTGCCAGAAGCACGTGTCGGACAGGCCGGAACAATCTCCCAGACAGACCGGAAACACAGGAAACACTCGCCGGAACCACCTGCTTGACTCACCGGTCCCACCTACCGGACACGCCAAAATCAACAGCCCGCTACACCAGAACCGCTTGGCGGACAAGCCGGAATCACGTGAAGTGCATGCCGACACAACCTCTCAGACGTGCCAGAACCTTGTGCCGGACACCTCAGAACCACCTGCTGGACAGACCGGAACCACCTGCGGGCACCCCGGGACCACCGGCTCGACTCGCCGGAACCATTGCCGGACATGCAAAATCACCTGACGGCTACGCCAGAACCACTTGGCGAACACTCTGGAATCACCTGCCGGGCATGGCGGAACCACCTCTCAGACATGCCAGAACCACATGCCAATGACACTGGAAGCACCTGCCGAGCACCCCAGAACCACCTGCTCGACTCACCAGAAGCACCTGACGGACACGCAAAAATCACCTGCCGTCTACGCCACAACCAGTTGGTGAACACTTCGGAATAACCTGCCGGTCTTGCTGGAACCACCTGCAGGTCACGCCAAAATCTCCTGCCAACTATGCCAGAACCCCTTGGCGGACACTCCAGAAACACCTGTCGGGCCGGCCGGAACCACCTCTGAGACGTGCCAGAACCATGTGCCTGAGATGCAGCAACCACACCCCGAACAGAACGAAACCACCTGCTAGACCCGCCTGAACCACCGGGCGAGCACCCCGGAACCACCTGCTCGACTCGCCGGAACCACCTACCTGACACGCCGAAATCACCTGCCGGGTATGCCAGAAGCACGTGGCTGACAGTCTGGGTTCAAATGCCGGGCATGCCGGAACCACGTGGTCCACTCCCCAGAACCACCTGCCGGACACGCCAAAATCACCTGCCTGCTGCGCCAGAACCACTTGGCACACAATCCGGAATCACATGCCGGTCATGCTGGAACCACCTCTCAAACGTGCAAGAACCACAGAACGGAGACGCCAGAAGCACGTGCCGAGCATGCCAGAACCACCTATGCCATTCCACAGAACCACCTGGCAGACACGCCAAAATCACCTGCCGGCTATGCCAGAACCACTTGGCGGACACTCTGGAATCACCTGCTGGGCATGCCGGAACCACCTCTCAGACATGCCAGAACCACATGCCAATGACACAGGAAGCACCTGCCGAGCACGCCGGAACCACCTGCTCGACTCACCAGAACCACCTGACGGACACGCCAAAATCACCTGCTGGCTATGCCAGAACCACTTGGCGGACACTCTGGAATCACCTGCCGGGCATGCAGGAATCACCTCTCAGACGTGCCAGCACCACGTGCCAGACATGCGGGAACCACCTACTGGACAGAAGGGAACCACCTGCCGGACACGCCGGAAGCACCTGCCCGCTAAGTCAGAACCACTTTGCGTACAAGCCGTAATAATGTTTTGGAGATGCGGGAACCACCTCCAGGACAGACCAGAACCATCTGCCGCGCATGCCAGAACCACCTCTCAGACGTGCCAGAAGCACGTGTGGGACACGCCGGAACCACCTAATGGACAGACCGGAACCTCCTGGAGGACCCGCCTGAAACACCTGCTTAGCACACCGCAACAACCTGCTCGACTCACTCGAGCCACCTGCTGGAAATGCCAAAATCACCAGCCGGCTATGCCAGAACCACTTGCCGGACACTCCGGAATCACGTGCCGGGCATGCCGGAACCACCTCTCAAATCTGCCAAAATCAAGTGCCAGAGACACCAGAAGCACCTGCCGAGCTAGCCGGCAGCACCTACTCGAATCATCGGAACCACCTGTGGGACACACCAAAATCACCTGCCGGCTACATCAGAACCACTTGGTGGACAACCCGGAATCACCTGCCGGACATGTCAGAACCACCTGTCAGACGTGCCGGAACCACGTGCCGCACACGCCGGAACCAACTCCCGGACAGACCAGAACCACCTACCGGACCTGCCTGAACCACCTGCCGAGCATGCCGGAACCACCTGCCGGACAAGCCAAAATCACCTGCCAGGTATACCAGAACCACTTGGTGGACACTCCGGAATCATCTGCCGGACCTGCCAGAACCAGCTCTCAGACACACCAGAACCACGTTCCGGAGATGCCGGAAGCACCTGCTGAGCATGCCTGAGCCACCTGCTCGACTCGCAAGAAACACCTGTCGGACAGGCCAAAATCACCTGCCGGGTACGCCAGAAACACTTGACGGACACCCCGGAATCACCTGTCGGGCATGCCGGAACCACCTCTCAGACTTGCCAGAACCATGTTCCGGACACGCCGATACCACCTGCCGAGTATGCTGGAACCACCTGATCCACTCCCCAGAACACCCTGCTGGACACCCCAAAATCACCTGCCGGCTATGCCAGAACCACTCGGGAGACACTCCGGAACCACCTCCAGGACAGACCAGAACCACCTGCCGGACACGCCAGAATCACCAGCTGGCTATGCCACAACCACTTGTCGGACACTCCGGAAGCACCTGCCAGGCATGCTGGAACCACCTCTCAGAGGTGCCACAACCACATGCCAGAGACGGCGGAAGCACTTGCCGAGAGTGCCGGAAGTTCCTGATCCACTGCACAGAACCACCTGCAGTACACTCCAAAATCACCTGCCGGCTACGCCAGAACCACTTGGCGGACACTCCAGAATCACCTGCCGGGCATGCTAGCACAACCTCTCAGGACAGCCAGAAGCACATTACGGACAGGCCGGAACCATCTACCGGACAGACCTGAAACACAGGAAACACTCGCCGGAACCACCTGCTTGACTCACCGGTCCCACCTGCCGGAGACGCCAAAATCACCTGCCCGCTACACCAGAACCACTTGGCGGACAAGCTGGAATTACGTGAAGGGCATGCAGACACAACATCCCAGAGGTGCCAGAACCACATGCCAGAGACTCCGGAATCACCTGCTGGGCATGCCGGAACCACCTGATCCACTCCCCAGAATCACCTGCTGGACACGCCAAAATCACCTGCCGGCTACGCCAGAACCACTTGGCCGACACTCCGGAATCACCTGCTGGGCATGCCAGAACCATCTCTCAGACGTGCCACAAACACGTGCCAGAGAGAACGGAAGCACCTGCCGAGCTCGCCGGAACGACCTGCTGGACATGCCGGAACCACCTGACTGACAGGCCAAAATCATATGCCGGCTATGCCAAAAGCACTTGGCGGACACTCCAGAATCACCTGCAGGGCATGCCAGCACAACCACTCAGAAGTGCCAGAAGCACGTGCCGGACATGCCGGTACCATCTCCCGGACAGACCGGAAACACAGGAAACACTCGACGGAACCACCTGCTTGACTCAGCTGTCCCACCTGCTCGACACGCCAAAATCACCTTCCGGCTACGCCAGAACCACTTGGCCGACACTTCGGAATCACCTGCCGCGCATGCCGGAACCACCTTCATACGTGCAAGAACCACGTACCGGAGACGCCGGAATCACATGCCGCGCATGCCAGAACCACATCTCAGACGTGCCGGAACCACCTGCCTGACATGCCACAACCACGTGCCGGAGAGACCAGAAACACCTGCCGAGCTCGCCGGAAACACCTGCCGGAAACGCCGGAACTACCGGCTCGACTCGCCGGAACCACCGCCGGACATGCAAAATCACCTGCCGGCTATGCCAGAACCACATCTCAGACTTGCCAGAACCGTGTTCTGGACACGCCGGTACCACCTGCCGAGTATGCCGGAACCACCTGATCCACTCCCCAGAACTACCTGCTGGACACGCCAGAATCACCTGCCGGCTACGCCAGAACCACTCGGCAGACACTCCGGAACCACCTGACGGGCATGCCGGAACCACATCTCAGAGGTGCCAGAACCACATGCCGGACACTCCGGAATCACCTGCCGGCCATGCCTGAACCATCTCTCAGACGTGCCAGAACCATGTTCCGGACACGCCGGTACCACATGCCGAGCTTGCCGGAACCACCTGCCGGTCACGCCAACATCACCTGCCAGCTACGCCAGAACCACTTGGCGGACACTCCGGAAACACCTGTCGGGCCGGCCGGAACAACCTCTCAGACGTGCCAGAACCACGTGCCTGAGATGCCGGAACCACACCCCGAACAGACCGAAACCACCTGCCAGACCCGCCTGAACCCCCTGGCGAGCACGCCTGATCCACCTGCTCAACTAGCCGGAACCACCTTCCTGACACGCCAAAATCACCTGCCAGGTATACCAGAACCACTTGGTGGACACTCCGGAATCATCTGCCGGACATGCCAGAACCAGCTCGCAGACACACGAGAACCACGTGCCAGAGACGCCGGAAGCACCAGCTGAGCATGCCTGAGCCACCTGCTCGACTCGCAAGACACATCTGTCTGACATGCCAAAATCACCTTCCGGGTACGCCAGAAACACTTGGGGGACACTCCGGAATCACCTGTCGGGCATGCCGGAACCACCTCTCAGACTTGCCAGAACCATGTTCTGGACACGCCGGTACCATCTGCCGAGTATGCCGTAGCCAGCTGATCCACTACCCAGAACCACCTACTGGACACGCCAAAATCAACTTCCGGCTACGCCAGAACCACTCGGCAGACACTCCGGAACCACCTGCCGGGCATGCCTGAACCACCTTACGAGCACGCTGGAACCACCTGCTCGACTCGCTGGAACCATCTGCTGGATACACCAAAATCACCTGCCGGCTACGCCAGAACCACTTGCCGACACTCCGGAATAACCTGCCATTCATCCCGGAACCGCCCCTCAGATGTGCCAGAACCAGGTGCTAGACGCCCCAGACCAGTTCCGTGAAAGACTGGAACCACCTGCTGAGCATTCTGGAAACACCTGCTCGACTCCCGGGAACCGCATCTGGGGAAACTGTCATAGAAATGCAGGTAAAACGGCCCTTCGTGCCAGCCCATAACTCGCCACTTTAGAACTTCTGCTTCTGCCACAATTGCAGATTGCCAACCCGGCTCAGACGAAATGCCTACATCTTCCCCTGAAGCAACTGGGCTGAGTCCCAAATGATTGAGCGTCCACGTGCTTAGGAGGCGATAGACTGCACGCCTTTTTCCAACCACCATTGTGCACTGCTGGAGAGAGTGTCGGAAAGCAGCTATGTCAGAAAGACCCCTTTGCTCTCAGCGGTGCCCTCCATTGCTCTAGACGTGGAATGCACAATGCACTGGCTCCACCCCTCAAGGGGCGACAAGCCACAGACCATCTTCCTTCCATCTCTTTAGGAAGCTGAGAAGGAACTCGCTTTCAACAGTGATCTTACAGAGTCCAGGGAACATCTCATACAAAGGCAGCTGAAACGCCATTTCTTTTCCGCCATTAACTTGCCGATTTGGAACTTCTGTTTCTGCCACATTTCCACCTTGCCATCCGGGCTCCGACGAAATGCCTACATCTTCCCCTTCAGCAACGGGGACGAGGCCCATATGACTGTGCTTCCACATGCTTAAGAGGAGAGAGACATGCTTTTTACTATCACGATTGTGCACTGGTGGAGAGAGTGTCAGACAGCACATATGTCAGAGAGGTCCCTTTGATCTCAGCCATGCCCTGAATTGCTCTAGAGGAGGAAGGAACAATGCACTGCCTCTGGCTCCATCCCTCAATGGCAGACGAACCACACACCTTCTTGCGTCCAGCTCTTTAGGACGCTGAGAAAGAGCTCGCATTCCATAGTGCTCTTAGAGCGTCCAGGGAACATCTCATACAAGGGCAGCTGAATGCCGTTTCTTCCAGCACTTCACTCGCCGATCTGGAACATCTGCATGTGCCACATTTCCACCTTGTCAACCCGGCTCAGACGAAATGCCCACAACTTCCCCTTAAGCAATGGGGACGAGGCGGGAACGATTGTGGTTCCACGTGCTTAGTAGGAGAGAGAAAATAGGCTTTTAACCACCGCCCTTGAGCAATGGTTGGAGGAGTGACAGAAAGCACCAATGTCAGAAAGGGCCCTTTGCTCTCAGCCGTGCCCTCCATTGCTCTAGAGGTGGAAGGCACAAAGCACTGCCTCCATCCATCAATTGGAGACAAGCCATCAACTGTCCTGCTTCCAGCTCTTTAGGAAGCTGGGAAAGCACTCGCATTCCACAGTGCTCTTACAGCGTCCTGGGAACATCTCTACCAAGGCAGCTGTACGCCGTGTCTTTTCAGCCCTTAACTCGCCAATCTGAAACATCCGCTTCTGCCGCATTTCCACCTTGCAAACCCGGCTCAGAAGAATGCCTACATCGTCCCCTTGAGCAGTGGGGACGAGGACCGGATGATTGTGGTTCCACATGCTGAGGAGGAGACAGATAATAGGCTTTGAAAAAACAGCCTTTGAGCAATGGTTGGGGGAGTGTCAGAAAGCACCAATGTCAGAAAGGCCCTTTACTCTGGGCCGTGCCCTCCATTCCTCTAGAGGCAGGAAGCACAAGGCACTGACACCAGCCTGAAGGGGATCAGAAAGCACGTATGGCAGAAAGCCCCCTTTGCTCTCAGCCGTGCCCTCCATTGCTCTCGAGGTGGAAGGCACAAGGCACTGGTTCTGGATCCACCCCTCAATGGGAGACAAACCACATCTTGTCCTGCTTCCAGCTCTTTAGGAAGTGGAGAAAACACTCCCTTTCCACAGTGCTCTTTCAGCTTCCTGGGAACATCTCATGCAAAGGAGGCTGAACGCCGTTTCTTTTCAGCACTTCACTCGCCAGTCTGGGACATGTGCATCCTGCACGTTTCCACCTGGCCAACCCGGCTCAGACGAAATGCCTACATCTTCCCCTTGAGCAATGGGGATGAGGCCCATAGGATTGTGGTTCCACATGCTGAGGAGGAGAGACACGATAGGCTTTTAACTAACCACGAAGTGCAATGGTTGGGAGAGTGTCAGAAAGCACCAATGGCAGAAAGACCCCTTTACTCTCAGCTGTGCCCTCCATTGCTGTAGAGGTGGAAGGCGCAAAGCACTGCCTCCATCCTTCAATGGGAGACAAGCCATAAACTGTCTTGCCTCCAGCTCTTTAGGAAGCTGAGAAAGAACTCGCTTTCCACAGTGCTGTTACAGCATACGAGGAAACTCTCATACCGAGGCAGCTCAAATGGCATTTCTTCCCAGGGCTTAACTGGCCGCTTTAGGACTTGTGCTTCTGCCACAGTTCCACCTTGCCAACCCGGCTCAGACGAAATGTCTACATCTTCCCCTTCAGCAACGGGGACGAGGCCCAGATGACTGTGCTTCCGCATGCTTAGCAGGAGAAGACAATAGGCTTTTTACCAACCGCCATTTTGCACTGGGTCAGAGACTGTCAGAATGCACCTATGTCAGAAAGGGCCCTTTGCTCTCAGCCGTGACCTCCATTGCCCTAGAGGTGGAAGGCACAAAGCACTGCCTCCATCCTTCAATTGGAGACAATCCATCAACTGTCCTGCTTCCAGCTCTTTAGGAAGCTGGGAAAGCACTCGCATTCCACAGTGCTCTTACAGCGTCCCGGGAACGTCTCATACAAAGGCAGCTGAACACCGTGTCTTTTCAGCCCTTAACTCACCAATCTGCAACACCTGCTTCTGCCGCATTTCCACCTTGCCAACCCGGCTCAGGCGAAATGCCTACATCTTCCCCTGAAGGAACTGTGCTGATTCCCAAATGATTGAGCATCCACATGCTTAGGAGGCGATAAACTGCATGCCTTTTTCCAACCACCATTTTACACTGCTTAGAGAGCGTCGGAAAGCAGCTATGTCAGAAAGGCCCCTTTGCTCTCAGCCATGCCCTCCATTGCTCTCGAGGTGGAAGGCACAAGGCACTGTTTCTGGATCCACCCCTCAATGGGAGACAAACCACATCTTGTCCTGCTTCCAGCTCTTTAGGTAGTGGAGAAAAAACTCCCTTTCCACAGTGCTCTTTCAGGGTCCAGGGAACATCTCATACAAAGGAGGCTGAACGTCGTTTCTTTTCAGCTCTTCACTCGACTGTCTGGGACATCTGCATCCTGCACGTTTCGACCTTGCCAACCCGGCTCAGACGAAATGCGTACATCTTCCCCTTGAGCAATGGGGATGAGGCCCATAGGATTGTGGTTCCACATGCTGAGGAGGAGAGAGACGATAGGCTTTTAACTAACCACGAAGTGCAATGGTTGGGAGAGTGTCAGAAAGCACCAATGGCAGAAAGACCCCTTTACTCTCACCCGCGCCCTCCACTGCTGTAGAGGTGGAAGGCACAAAGCACTGCCTCCATCCTTCAATGGGAGACAAGCCATAAACTGTCTTGCCTCCAGCTCTTTAGGAAGCTGAGAAAGAACCCGCTTTCCACAGTGCTGTTACAGCATACGAGGAAACTCTCATACCGAGGCAGCTCAAATGGCATTTCTTGCCAGTGCTTAACTGGCCGCTTTAGGACTTCCGCTTCTGCCACAGTTCCACCTTGCCAACCCGGCTCAGAAGAAATGCCTACATCTTCCCCTTAAGCAATGGGGACGAGGGCCAGATGACTGTGCTTCCGCATGCTTAGCAGGAGCAGACAATAGGCTTTTTACAAACCGCCATTGTGCAGTGGGTCAGAGAGTGGCAGAATGCACCTATGTCAGAAAGGGCCCTTTGCTCTCAGCCGTGCCCTCCATTGCTCTAGAGGTGGAAGGCACAAAGCACTGCCTCCATCCTTCAATGGGAGACAAGCCATAAACTGTCTTGCCTCCAGCTCTTTAGGACGCTGACAAACAACTCGCTTTCCACAGTCCTGTTACAGCAGACCGGGGAAATTCTCACACAAAGGCAGCTCAAACGGCATTTCTTCCCAGCCCTTAACTCGCAGCTTTACTACTCCTGCTTCTGCCGCAATTCCACCTTGCCAACCCGGCTCAGACGAAATGCCTACCTCTTCCCCTGAAGCAACTGGGTTGAGTCCCGAATGAATCAGCGTCCACGTGCTTAGGAGGCGATAGACTGCACGCCTTTTTCCAACCACCATTGTGCACTGCTGGAAAGAGTGTCGGAAAGCAGCTATGTCAGAAAGACCCCTTTGCTCTCAGCCGTGCCCTTATTTGCTCTAGACGTGGAATGCACAATGCACTGGCTCCCCCGCCTCAAGGGGCAACAAGCCACAGACCATCTTCCTTCCATATCTTTAGGAAGCTGAGCAAGAACTCGCTTTCAACTGTGCTCTCTCCGTGTCCTGGCAAGATCTCATCCAAAGGCAGCTGATATGCCATTTCTTTTCAGCGCTTAACTCGCAGATTTGGAACTTCCGCTCCTGCCACATTTCCACGTTGCCAACCCAGCTCAGACGAAATCTCTACATGTTCCCCTTCAGCAATGGGGACGAGGCCAGATGACTGTGTTTCCGCATGCTTAGCAGGAGCAGACAATAGGCTTTTTACAAACCGCCATTGTGCACTGGGTCAGAGAGTGTCAGAACGCACCTATGTCAGAAAGGGCCCTTTGCTCTCAGCCATGCCCTCCATTGCTCTAGAGGTGGAAGGCACAAAGCACTGCCTCCATCTTTCAATTGGAGACAAGCCAGCAACTGGCCTGCTTCCAGCTCTTTAGGAAGCTGGGAAAGCACTCGCATTCCACAGTGCTCTTACAGCTTCCTGGGAACGTCTCATACAAAGGCAGCTGAACACCGTGTCTTTTCAGCCCTTAACTCACCAATCTGCAACATCTGCTTCTGCCGCATTTACACCTTGCCAACCCGGCTCAGACGAAATGCCTACATCTTCCCCTGAAGGAACTGTGCTGATTCCCAAATGATTGAGCATCCACATGCTTAGGAGGCGATAAACTGCATGCCTTTTTCCAACCACCATTTTACACTGCTTAGAGAGCGTCGGAAAGCAGCTATGTCACAAAGGCCCTTTGCTGTAAGCCGTGCCCTCCATTGCTCTAGAGGTGTAAGGCACAAAGCACTGCCTCCATCCTTCAATTGGACACAAGCCATTAACTGTCTTGCCTCACGCTCTTTAGGAAGCTGACAAACAACTCGCTTTCCACAGTCCTGTTACAGCAGACCGGGGAACTTCTCACACAAAGGCAGCTCAAATGGCATTTCTTCCCAGCCCTTAACTCGCAGCTTTAGGACTCCTGCTTCTGCGGCAATTCCACCTTGAAAATCCGGCTCAGACGAAATGCCTACCTCTTCACCTGAAGCAACTGGGCTGAGTACCAAATGACTGAGCGTCCACGTGCTTAGGAGCCGATAGACCGCACGCCTTTTTCCAACCACCATTGTGCACTGCTGGAGAGAGTGTCGGAAAGCAGCTATGTCAGAAAGACCCCTTTGCTCTCAGACGTGCCCTTCATTGCTCTATACGTGGAATGCACAATGCACTGGCTCCCCACCTCAAGGGGCGACAAGCCACAGACCATCTTCCTTCCATCTCTTTAGGAAGCTGAGCAAGAACTCGCTTTCAACTGTGCTCTTTCTGTGTCCTGGCAACATCTCATACAAAGGCAGCTGCTATGCCATTTCTTTTCAGCGCTTAACTCGCAGATTTGGAACTTCCGCTCCTGCCACATTTCCACCTTGCCAACCCGGCTCAGACGAAATGTCTACATGTTCCCCTTCAGCAACGGGGACGAAGCCCAGATGACTGTGCTTCCGCATGCTTAGCAGGAGCAGACAATAGGCTTTTTACAAACCGCCATTGTGCACTGGGTCAGAGAGTGTCAGAACGCACCTATGTCAGAAAGGGCCCTTTGCTCTCAGCCGTGCCCTCCATTGCTCTAGAGGTGGAAGGCACTAAGCACTGCCTCCATCCTTCAAATGGAGACAAGCCATCAACTGTCCTGCTCCCAGCTCTTTAGGAAGCTGGGAAAGCACTCGCATTTCACAGTGCTCTTACAGCGTCCAGGGAACGTCTCATACAAAGGCAGCTGAACACCGTGTCTTTTCAGCCCTTAACTCACCAAACTGCAACATCTGCTTCTGCCGCATTTCCACCTTGCCCACCCGGCTCAGACGAAATGCCTACATCTTCCCCTGAAGCAACTGTGCTGATTCCCAAATGATTGAGCATCCACATGCTTAGGAGGCGATAAACTGCATGCCTTTTTCCAACCACCATTTTACACTGCTTAGAGAGCGTCGGAAAGCAGCTAAGTCACAAAGGCCCCTTTGCTCTCAGCCATGCCCTCCATTGCTCTCGAGGTGGAAGGCACAAGGCACTGGTTCTGGATCCACCCCTCAATGGGAGACAAACCACATCTTGTCCTGCTTCCAGCTCTTTAGGAAGTGGAGAAAATACTCCCTTTCCACAGTGCTCTTACAGCGTCCCGGGAACATCTCATACAAAGGAGGCTGAACACCGTTTCTTTTCAGCACTTCACTCGCCAGTCTGGGACATCTGCATCCTGCACGTTTCCACCTTGCCAACGCGGCTCAGACGAAATGCCTACATCTCCCCCTTGAGCAAAGGGGATGAGGCCCATATGACTGCGGTTTCACATGCTGAGGAGGAGAGAGACAATAGGCTTTTAACTAACCACGAAGTGCAAATGTTGGGAGAGTGTCAGAAAGCACCAATGGCAGAAAGACCCCTTTACTCTCAGCCGTGCCCTCCATTGCTGTAGACGTGGAAAGCACAAAGCACTGCCTCCATCCTTCAATGGGAGACAAGCCATAAACTGTCTTGCCTCCAGCTCTTTAGGAAACGGAGATAGAACTCGCTGTCCACAGTGCTGTTACAGCATACGAGGAAACTCTCATACCGAGGCAGCTCAAATGCCATTTCTTCCCAGTGCTTAACTGGCCGCTTTAGGACTTCCGCTTCTGACACAGTTCCACCTTGCCAACCTGGCTCAGAGGAAATGCCTACATCTTCCCCTTAAGCAACGGGGCTGAAGCCCACATGATTGTGCTTCCGCATGCTTAGCAGGAGCAGACAATAGGCTTTTTACAAACCGCCATTGTGCACTGGGTCAGAGAGTGTCAGAATGCACCTATGTCAGAAAGGGCCCTTTGCTCTCAGCCGTGCCCTCCATTGCTCTAGAGGTGGAAGGCACAAAGCACTGCCTCCATCCTTCAATTGGACACAAGCCATCAACTGTCTTGCCTCCAGCTCTTTAGGAAGCTGACAAAAAACTTGCTTTCCACAGTCCTGTTACAGCAGACCGGGGCACAGCTAATACAAGGCTGCTCAAATGGCATTTCTTCCCAGCCCTTAACTCGCAGCTTTAGGACTCCTGCTTCTGCCGCAATTCCACCTTGCCAACCGGGCTCAGACGAAATGCCTACATCTTCCCCTAAGGCAACTGGGCTGAGTCCCAAATGATTGAGCGTCCACGTGCTTAGGAGGCGATAGACTGCACGCCTTTTTCCAACCACCATTGTGCACTGCTGGAGAGAGTGTCGGAAAGCAGCTATGACTGAAAGACCCCTTTGCTCTCAGCCGTGCCCTTCATTGCTCTAGACGTGGAATGCACAATACACTGGCTCCCCACCTCAAGGGGCGACAAGCCACAGACCATCTTCCTTCCATCTCTTCAGGAAGCTGAGCAAGAACTAGCTTTCAACTTTGCTCTTTCCGTGTCCTGGCAACATCTCATACAAAGGCAGCTGATATGCCATTTCTATTCAGCGCTTAACTCGCAAATTTGGAACTTCCGCACCTGCCACATTTCCACCTTGCCAACCCGGCTCAGACGAAATGCCTACATCTTCCCCTTCAGCAACTGGGACGAGGCCAAGATGACTGTGCTTCCGCATGCTTAGCAGGAGCAGACAATAGGATTTTTACAAACCGCCATTGTGCACTGGGTCACAGAATGTCAGAACGCACCTATGTGAGAAAGGGCCCTTTGCTCTCAGCCGTGCACTCCATTGCTCTAGAGGTGGAAGGCACAAAGCACTGCCTCCATCCTTCAATTGGAGACAAGCCATCAACTGTCCTGCTCCCAGCTCTTTAGGAAGCTGGGAAAGCACTCACATTCCACAGTGCTCTTACAGCGTCCTGGGAACGTCTCATACAAAGGCAGCTGAACACCGTATCTTTTCAGCCCTTAACTCACCAATCTGCAACATCTGCTTCTGCCGCATTTACACCTTGCCAACCCGGCTCAGACGAAATGCCTATATCTTCCCCTGAAGCAACTGTGCTGATTCCCGATTGATTGAGCATCCACACGCTTAGGAGGCGATAAACTGCATGCCTTTTTCCAACCACCATTTTACACTGCTTAGAGAGCGTCGGAAAGCAGCTATGTCACAAAGGCCCCTTTGCTCTCAGCCATGCCCTCCATTGCTCTCGAGGTGGAAGGCACAAGGCACTGGTTCTGGATCCACCCCTCAATGGGAGACAAACCACATCTTGTCCTGCTTCCAGCTCTTTAGGAAGTGGAGAAAATACTCCCTTTCCACAGTGCTCTTACAGCGTCCCGGGAACATCTCATACAAAGGAAGCTGAACACCGTTTCTTTTCAGCAGTTCACTCGCCAGTCTGGGACATTTGCATCCTGCACGTTTCCACCTTGCCTACCCGGCTCAGACGAAATGCCTACATCTTCCCCTGAAGCAACTCTGCTGATTCCCAAATGATTGAGCATCCACATGCTTAGGAGGCGATAAACTCCATGCCTTTTTCCAACCACCATTTTACACTGCTTAGAGACCGTCGGAAAGCAGCTATGTCAGAAAGGCCCCTTTGCTCTCAGCCATGCCCTCCATTGCTCTCGAGGTGGAAGGCACAAAGCACGGCCTCCATCATTCAATTGGAGACAAGCCATCAACTGTCCTGCTTCCAGCTCTTTAGGAAGCTGGGAAAGCACTCGCATTCCACAGTGCTCTTACAGCGTCCTGGGAACGTCTCATACAAAGGCAGCTGAACACCGTGTCTTTTCAGCCCTTAACTCACCAATCTGCAACACGTGCTTGTGCCGCATTTCCACCTGGCCAACCCGGCTCAGACGAAATGCCTACATCTTCCCTGAAGCAGCTGTGCTGATTCCCAAATGATTGAGCATCCACAGGCTTAGGAGGCGATAAACTGCATGGCTTTTTCCAACCACCATATTACACTGCTTAGAGAGCGTCGGAAAGCAGCTATGTCACAAAGGCCCCTTTGCTCTCAGCCATGCCCTCCATGGCTCTCTAGGTGCAAGGCACAAGGCACTGGTTCTGGATCCACCCCTCAATGGGAGACAAACCACATCTTGTCCTCCTTGTAGCTCTTTAGGAAGTGGAGAAAAATCTTCCTTTCCACAGTGCTGTTACAGTGTCCCGGGAACATCTCATACAAAGGAGGCTGAACGCCGTTTCTTTTCAGCACTTCACTCGCCAGTCTGGGACATCTGCATCCTGCACGTTTCCACCTTGCCAACCCGGCTCAGACGAAATGCCTACATCTTCCCCTTGAACAATGGGGATGAGGCCCATAGGATTGTGGTTCCACATGCTGAGGAGAGAGACAATAGGCTTTTAACTAACCACGAAGTGCAATGGTTGGGAGAGTGTCAGAAAGCACCAATGGCAGAAAGACCCCTTTACTCTCAGCCGCGCCGTCCATTGCTGTAGAGGTGGAAGGCACAAAGCACTGCCTCCATCCTTCCATGGGAGACAAGCCATAAACTGTCTTGCCTCCAGCTCTTTAGGAAACGGAGATAGAACTCGCTGTCCACAGTGCTGTTACAGCATACGAGGAAACTCTCATACCGAGGCAGCTCAAATTCCATTTCTTCCCAGTGCTTAACTGGCCGCTTTAGGACTTCCGCTTCTGACACAGTTCCACCTTGCCAACCCGGTTCAGAGGTAATGCCTACATCTTCCGTTTAAGCAACGGGGACGTGGCCCAGATGACTGTTCTTCCACATGCTTAGCAGGAGCAGACAATAGGCTTTTTACAAACCGCCGTTGTGCACTGGGTCAGAGAGTGTCAGAATGCACCTATGTCAGAAAGGGCCCTTTGCTCTCAGCCGTGCCCCCCATTGCTCTAGAAGTGGAAGGCAAAAAGCACTGCCTCCATCCTTCAATTGGAGACAAGCCATAAACGGTCTTGCCTCCAGCTCTCTATTAAGCTGACAAGCAACTCGCTTTCCACAGTGCTGTTACAGCATACGAGGAAACTCTCATACCGAGGCAGCTCAAATGCCATTTCTTGCCAGTGCTTAAATGGCCGCTTTAGGACTTCCGCTTCTGCCACAGTTCCACCTTGCCAACCTGGCTCAGAGGAAATGCCTACATCTTCCCCTTAAGCAACGGGGCTGAAGCCCACATGATTGTGCTTCCGCATGCTTAGCAGGAGCAGACAATAGGCTTTTTACAAACCGCCATTGTGCACTGGGTCAGAGAGTGTCAGAATGCACCTATGTCAGAAAGGGCCCTTTGCTCTCAGCCGTGCCCTCCATTGCTCTAGAGGTGGAAGGCACAAAGCACTGCCTCCATCCTTCAATTGGACACAAGCCATCAACTGTCTTGCCTCCAGCTCTTTAGGAAGCTGACAAAAAACTTGCTTTCCACAGTCCTGTTACAGCAGACCGGGGCACAGCTAATACAAGGCTGCTCAAATGGCATTTCTTCCCAGCCCTTAACTCGCAGCTTTAGGACTCCTGCTTCTGCCGCAATTCCACCTTGCCAACCGGGCTCAGACGAAATGCCTACATCTTCCCCTAAGGCAACTGGGCTGAGTCCCAAATGATTGAGCGTCCACGTGCTTAGGAGGCGATAGACTGCACGCCTTTTTCCAACCACCATTGTGCACTGCTGGAGAGAGTGTCGGAAAGCAGCTATGACTGAAAGACCCCTTTGCTCTCAGCCGTGCCCTTCATTGCTCTAGACGTGGAATGCACAATACACTGGCTCCCCACCTCAAGGGGCGACAAGCCACAGACCATCTTCCTTCCATCTCTTCAGGAAGCTGAGCAAGAACTAGCTTTCAACTTTGCTCTTTCCGTGTCCTGGCAACATCTCATACAAAGGCAGCTGATATGCCATTTCTATTCAGCGCTTAACTCGCAAATTTGGAACTTCCGCACCTGCCACATTTCCACCTTGCCAACCCGGCTCAGACGAAATGCCTACATCTTCCCCTTCAGCAACTGGGACGAGGCCAAGATGACTGTGCTTCCGCATGCTTAGCAGGAGCAGACAATAGGATTTTTACAAACCGCCATTGTGCACTGGGTCACAGAATGTCAGAACGCACCTATGTGAGAAAGGGCCCTTTGCTCTCAGCCGTGCACTCCATTGCTCTAGAGGTGGAAGGCACAAAGCACTGCCTCCATCCTTCAATTGGAGACAAGCCATCAACTGTCCTGCTCCCAGCTCTTTAGGAAGCTGGGAAAGCACTCACATTCCACAGTGCTCTTACAGCGTCCTGGGAACGTCTCATACAAAGGCAGCTGAACACCGTATCTTTTCAGCCCTTAACTCACCAATCTGCAACATCTGCTTCTGCCGCATTTACACCTTGCCAACCCGGCTCAGACGAAATGCCTATATCTTCCCCTGAAGCAACTGTGCTGATTCCCGATTGATTGAGCATCCACACGCTTAGGAGGCGATAAACTGCATGCCTTTTTCCAACCACCATTTTACACTGCTTAGAGAGCGTCGGAAAGCAGCTATGTCACAAAGGCCCCTTTGCTCTCAGCCATGCCCTCCATTGCTCTCGAGGTGGAAGGCACAAGGCACTGGTTCTGGATCCACCCCTCAATGGGAGACAAACCACATCTTGTCCTGCTTCCAGCTCTTTAGGAAGTGGAGAAAATACTCCCTTTCCACAGTGCTCTTACAGCGTCCCGGGAACATCTCATACAAAGGAAGCTGAACACCGTTTCTTTTCAGCAGTTCACTCGCCAGTCTGGGACATTTGCATCCTGCACGTTTCCACCTTGCCTACCCGGCTCAGACGAAATGCCTACATCTTCCCCTGAAGCAACTCTGCTGATTCCCAAATGATTGAGCATCCACATGCTTAGGAGGCGATAAACTCCATGCCTTTTTCCAACCACCATTTTACACTGCTTAGAGACCGTCGGAAAGCAGCTATGTCAGAAAGGCCCCTTTGCTCTCAGCCATGCCCTCCATTGCTCTCGAGGTGGAAGGCACAAAGCACGGCCTCCATCATTCAATTGGAGACAAGCCATCAACTGTCCTGCTTCCAGCTCTTTAGGAAGCTGGGAAAGCACTCGCATTCCACAGTGCTCTTACAGCGTCCTGGGAACGTCTCATACAAAGGCAGCTGAACACCGTGTCTTTTCAGCCCTTAACTCACCAATCTGCAACACGTGCTTGTGCCGCATTTCCACCTGGCCAACCCGGCTCAGACGAAATGCCTACATCTTCCCTGAAGCAGCTGTGCTGATTCCCAAATGATTGAGCATCCACAGGCTTAGGAGGCGATAAACTGCATGGCTTTTTCCAACCACCATATTACACTGCTTAGAGAGCGTCGGAAAGCAGCTATGTCACAAAGGCCCCTTTGCTCTCAGCCATGCCCTCCATGGCTCTCTAGGTGCAAGGCACAAGGCACTGGTTCTGGATCCACCCCTCAATGGGAGACAAACCACATCTTGTCCTCCTTGTAGCTCTTTAGGAAGTGGAGAAAAATCTTCCTTTCCACAGTGCTGTTACAGTGTCCCGGGAACATCTCATACAAAGGAGGCTGAACGCCGTTTCTTTTCAGCACTTCACTCGCCAGTCTGGGACATCTGCATCCTGCACGTTTCCACCTTGCCAACCCGGCTCAGACGAAATGCCTACATCTTCCCCTTGAACAATGGGGATGAGGCCCATAGGATTGTGGTTCCACATGCTGAGGAGAGAGACAATAGGCTTTTAACTAACCACGAAGTGCAATGGTTGGGAGAGTGTCAGAAAGCACCAATGGCAGAAAGACCCCTTTACTCTCAGCCGCGCCGTCCATTGCTGTAGAGGTGGAAGGCACAAAGCACTGCCTCCATCCTTCCATGGGAGACAAGCCATAAACTGTCTTGCCTCCAGCTCTTTAGGAAACGGAGATAGAACTCGCTGTCCACAGTGCTGTTACAGCATACGAGGAAACTCTCATACCGAGGCAGCTCAAATTCCATTTCTTCCCAGTGCTTAACTGGCCGCTTTAGGACTTCCGCTTCTGACACAGTTCCACCTTGCCAACCCGGTTCAGAGGTAATGCCTACATCTTCCGTTTAAGCAACGGGGACGTGGCCCAGATGACTGTTCTTCCACATGCTTAGCAGGAGCAGACAATAGGCTTTTTACAAACCGCCGTTGTGCACTGGGTCAGAGAGTGTCAGAATGCACCTATGTCAGAAAGGGCCCTTTGCTCTCAGCCGTGCCCCCCATTGCTCTAGAAGTGGAAGGCAAAAAGCACTGCCTCCATCCTTCAATTGGAGACAAGCCATAAACGGTCTTGCCTCCAGCTCTCTATTAAGCTGACAAGCAACTCGCTTTCCACAGTGCTGTTACAGCATACGAGGAAACTCTCATACCGAGGCAGCTCAAATGCCATTTCTTGCCAGTGCTTAAATGGCCGCTTTAGGACTTCCGCTTCTGCCACAGTTCCACCTTGCCAACCTGGCTCAGAGGAAATGCCTACATCTTCCCCTTAAGCAACGGGGCTGAAGCCCACATGATTGTGCTTCCGCATGCTTAGCAGGAGCAGACAATAGGCTTTTTACAAACCGCCATTGTGCACTGGGTCAGAGAGTGTCAGAATGCACCTATGTCAGAAAGGGCCCTTTGCTCTCAGCCGTGCCCTCCATTGCTCTAGAGGTGGAAGGCACAAAGCACTGCCTCCATCCTTCAATTGGACACAAGCCATCAACTGTCTTGCCTCCAGCTCTTTAGGAAGCTGACAAAAAACTTGCTTTCCACAGTCCTGTTACAGCAGACCGGGGCACAGCTAATACAAGGCTGCTCAAATGGCATTTCTTCCCAGCCCTTAACTCGCAGCTTTAGGACTCCTGCTTCTGCCGCAATTCCACCTTGCCAACCGGGCTCAGACGAAATGCCTACATCTTCCCCTAAGGCAACTGGGCTGAGTCCCAAATGATTGAGCGTCCACGTGCTTAGGAGGCGATAGACTGCACGCCTTTTTCCAACCACCATTGTGCACTGCTGGAGAGAGTGTCGGAAAGCAGCTATGACTGAAAGACCCCTTTGCTCTCAGCCGTGCCCTTCATTGCTCTAGACGTGGAATGCACAATACACTGGCTCCCCACCTCAAGGGGCGACAAGCCACAGACCATCTTCCTTCCATCTCTTCAGGAAGCTGAGCAAGAACTAGCTTTCAACTTTGCTCTTTCCGTGTCCTGGCAACATCTCATACAAAGGCAGCTGATATGCCATTTCTATTCAGCGCTTAACTCGCAAATTTGGAACTTCCGCACCTGCCACATTTCCACCTTGCCAACCCGGCTCAGACGAAATGCCTACATCTTCCCCTTCAGCAACTGGGACGAGGCCAAGATGACTGTGCTTCCGCATGCTTAGCAGGAGCAGACAATAGGATTTTTACAAACCGCCATTGTGCACTGGGTCACAGAATGTCAGAACGCACCTATGTGAGAAAGGGCCCTTTGCTCTCAGCCGTGCACTCCATTGCTCTAGAGGTGGAAGGCACAAAGCACTGCCTCCATCCTTCAATTGGAGACAAGCCATCAACTGTCCTGCTCCCAGCTCTTTAGGAAGCTGGGAAAGCACTCACATTCCACAGTGCTCTTACAGCGTCCTGGGAACGTCTCATACAAAGGCAGCTGAACACCGTATCTTTTCAGCCCTTAACTCACCAATCTGCAACATCTGCTTCTGCCGCATTTACACCTTGCCAACCCGGCTCAGACGAAATGCCTATATCTTCCCCTGAAGCAACTGTGCTGATTCCCGATTGATTGAGCATCCACACGCTTAGGAGGCGATAAACTGCATGCCTTTTTCCAACCACCATTTTACACTGCTTAGAGAGCGTCGGAAAGCAGCTATGTCACAAAGGCCCCTTTGCTCTCAGCCATGCCCTCCATTGCTCTCGAGGTGGAAGGCACAAGGCACTGGTTCTGGATCCACCCCTCAATGGGAGACAAACCACATCTTGTCCTGCTTCCAGCTCTTTAGGAAGTGGAGAAAATACTCCCTTTCCACAGTGCTCTTACAGCGTCCCGGGAACATCTCATACAAAGGAAGCTGAACACCGTTTCTTTTCAGCAGTTCACTCGCCAGTCTGGGACATTTGCATCCTGCACGTTTCCACCTTGCCTACCCGGCTCAGACGAAATGCCTACATCTTCCCCTGAAGCAACTCTGCTGATTCCCAAATGATTGAGCATCCACATGCTTAGGAGGCGATAAACTCCATGCCTTTTTCCAACCACCATTTTACACTGCTTAGAGACCGTCGGAAAGCAGCTATGTCAGAAAGGCCCCTTTGCTCTCAGCCATGCCCTCCATTGCTCTCGAGGTGGAAGGCACAAAGCACGGCCTCCATCATTCAATTGGAGACAAGCCATCAACTGTCCTGCTTCCAGCTCTTTAGGAAGCTGGGAAAGCACTCGCATTCCACAGTGCTCTTACAGCGTCCTGGGAACGTCTCATACAAAGGCAGCTGAACACCGTGTCTTTTCAGCCCTTAACTCACCAATCTGCAACACGTGCTTGTGCCGCATTTCCACCTGGCCAACCCGGCTCAGACGAAATGCCTACATCTTCCCTGAAGCAGCTGTGCTGATTCCCAAATGATTGAGCATCCACAGGCTTAGGAGGCGATAAACTGCATGGCTTTTTCCAACCACCATATTACACTGCTTAGAGAGCGTCGGAAAGCAGCTATGTCACAAAGGCCCCTTTGCTCTCAGCCATGCCCTCCATGGCTCTCTAGGTGCAAGGCACAAGGCACTGGTTCTGGATCCACCCCTCAATGGGAGACAAACCACATCTTGTCCTCCTTGTAGCTCTTTAGGAAGTGGAGAAAAATCTTCCTTTCCACAGTGCTGTTACAGTGTCCCGGGAACATCTCATACAAAGGAGGCTGAACGCCGTTTCTTTTCAGCACTTCACTCGCCAGTCTGGGACATCTGCATCCTGCACGTTTCCACCTTGCCAACCCGGCTCAGACGAAATGCCTACATCTTCCCCTTGAACAATGGGGATGAGGCCCATAGGATTGTGGTTCCACATGCTGAGGAGAGAGACAATAGGCTTTTAACTAACCACGAAGTGCAATGGTTGGGAGAGTGTCAGAAAGCACCAATGGCAGAAAGACCCCTTTACTCTCAGCCGCGCCGTCCATTGCTGTAGAGGTGGAAGGCACAAAGCACTGCCTCCATCCTTCCATGGGAGACAAGCCATAAACTGTCTTGCCTCCAGCTCTTTAGGAAGCTGACAAACAACTCGCTTTCCACAGTCCTGTTACAGCAGACTGGGGAACTTCTCATACAAAGGCAGCTCAAATGGCATTTATTCCCAGCCATTAACTCGCAGCTTTAGGACTCCTGCTTCTGCCGCAATTCCACCTTGCCAACCCGGCTCAGACGAAATGCCTACATCTTCCCCTAAGGCAACTGTGCTGAGTCCCAAATGATTGAGCGTCCACGTGCTTAGGAGGCGATAGACTGCACGCCTTTTTCCAACCACCATTGTGCACTGCTGGAGAGAGTGTCGGAAAGCAGCTATGACTGAAAGACCCCTTTGCTCTCAGCCGTGCCCTTCATTGCTCTAGACGTGGAATGCACAATGCACTGGCTCCCCCCCCCATGGGGCGACAAGCCACAGACCATCTTCCTTCCGTCTCTTTAGGAAGCTGAGAAAGATCTCGCTTTCAACAGTGCTCATTCTGTGTCCTGGCAACATCTCATACAAAGGCAGCTGCTATGCCATTTCTTTTTAGCACTTAACTCGCAGGTTTGGAACTTCTGCTCCTGCCACATTTCCACCTTGCCAACCCGGCTCAGACGAAATGCCTACATCTTCCCCTTCAGCAACGGGGACGAGGCCCAGATGACTGTGCTTCTGCATGCTTAGCAGGTGCAGACAATAGGCTTTTTACAAACCGCCATTGTGCACTGGGTCAGAGAGTGTCAGAATGCACCTATGTCAGAAAGGGCCCTTTGCTCTCAGCCGTGCCCTCCATTGCTCTAGAGGTGGAAGGCACAAAGCACTGCCTCCATACTTCAATTGGAGACAAGCCATCAACTGTCCTGCTTAAAGCTCTTTAGGAAGCTGGGAAAGCACTCGCATTCCACAGTGCTCTTACAGCGTCCTGGGAACGTCTCATACAAAGGCAGCTGAACATCGTGTCTTTTCAGCCCTTAACTCACCAATCTGCAACATCTGCTTCTGCCAAATTTCCACCTTGCCAACCCGGCTCAGACGAAATGCCTACATCTTCCCCTGAGGCAACTGTGCTGATTCCCAAATGATTGAGCATCCACATGCTTAGGAAGCGATAAACTGCATGCCTTTTTCCAACCACCATTTTACACTGCTTAGAGAGCGTCGGAAAGCAGCTATGTCAGAAAGGCCCCTTTGCTCTCAGCCATGCCCTCCATTGCTCTCGAGGTGGAAGGCACAAGGCACTGGTTCTGGATCCACCCCTCAATGGGAGCGAAACCACATCTTGTCCTGCTTCCAGCTCTTTAGGAAGTGGAGAAAAATCTCCCTTTCCACAGTGCTCTTTCAGCGTCCTGGGCACATCTCATACAAAGGAGGCTGAACGCCGTTTCTCTTCAGCACTTCACTCGCCAGTCTGGTACGTCTGCATCCTGCACGTTTCCACCTTGCCAACCCGGCTCAGACGAAATGCCTACATCTTCCCCTTGAGCAATGGGGATGAGGCCCATATGATTGTGATTCGACATGCTGAGGAGGAGAGAGACAATAGGCTTTTAACTAACCACGAAGTGCAAATGTTGGGAGAGTGTCAGAAAGCACCAATGGCAGAAATACCCCTTTACTCTCAGCCACGCCCTCCATTGCTGTAGAGGTGGAAGGCACAAAGCTCTGCCTCCATCCCTCAATGGGAGACAAGCCATAAACTGTCTTGCCTCCAGCTCTTTAGGAAGCTGAGAAAGAACTCGCTTTCCACAGTGCTGTTACAGCATACGAGGAAACTCTCATACCGAGGCAGCTCAAATGGCACTTCATCTCAGGGCTTAACTGGCCGGTTTAGGACTTGTGCTTCTGCCACAGTTCCACCTTGCCAACCTGGCTCAGACGAAATGCCTACATCTTCCCCTTAAGCAACGGGGGCGAAGCCCACATGATTGTGCTTCCACATGCTTAGCAGGAGCAGACAATAGGCTTTTTACAAACCGCCTTTGTGTACTGGGTCAGAGAGTGTCAGAATGCACCTATGTCAGAAAGGGCCCTTTGCTCTCAGCCCTGCCCTCCATTGCTCTAGAGGTGGAAGGCACAAAGCACTGCCTCCATCCTTCAATTGGACACAAGCCATCAACTGTCTTGCATCCAGCTCTTTAGGAAGCTGACAAACAACTCGCTTTCCACAGTCCTGTTACAGCAGACCGGGGAACTTCTCATACACAGGCAGCTCAAATGGCATTTCTTCCCAGCCCTTAACTCGCAGCTTTAGGACTCCTGCTTCTGCCGCAATTCCACCTTGCCAACCAGGCTCAGACGAAATGCCTACATCTTCCCCTGAAGCAACTGGGCTGAGTCGCAAATTATTGAGCGTCCACGTGCGTAGGAGGCGATAGACTGCACACCTTTTTCCAACCACCATTGTGCACTGCTGGAGAGAGTGTCGGAAAGCAGCTATGTCAGAAAGACCCCTTTGCTCTCAGCCGTGCCCTTCATTGCTCTAGACGTGGAATGCACAATGCACTGGCTCCCCACCTCAAGGGGCGACAAGCCACAGACCATCTTCCTTCCGACTCTTTAGGAAGCTGAGACAGAACTCACTTTCAACAGTGCTCTTTCTGTGTCCTGGCAACATCTCATACAAAGGCAGCTTCTATGCCATTTCTTTTCAGCGCTTGACTCGCAGATTTTGAACTTCTGCTCCTGCCACATTTCCACCTTGCCAACCCGGCTCAGACGAAATGTCTACATCTTCCCCTTAAGCAACGGGGACGAGGCCCAGATGACTGTGCTTCTGCATGCTTAGCAGGTGCAGACAATAGGCTTTTTACAAACCGCCATTGTGCACTGGGTCAGAGAGTGTCAGAATGAAACTATGTCAGAAAGGGCCCTTTGCGCTCAGCCGTGCCCTCCATTGCTCTAGAGGTGGAAGGCACAAAGCACTGCCTCCATCCTTCAATTGGAGACAAGCCATCAACTGTCCTGCTTCCAGCTCTTTAGGAAGCTGGGAAAGCACTCGCATTCCACAGTGCTGTTACAGCGTCCTGGGAAGGTCTCATACAAAGGCAGCTGAACACCGTGTCTTTTCAGCCCTTAACTCACCAATCAGCAACATCTGCTTCTGCCGCATTTCCACCTTGCCAACCCGGCTCAGACGAAATGCCTACATCTTCCCCTGAAGCAACTGTGCTGATTCCCAAATGATTGAGCATCCACATGCCTCGGAGGTGATAAACTGCACGCCTTTTTCCAACCACAATTGTGCACTGCTGGAGAGAGTGTCGGAAAGCAGCTAAGTCAGAAAGGCCCCTTTGCTCTCAGCCATCCCCTCCATTGCTCTCGAGCTGGAAGGCACAAGGCACTGGTTCTGGATCCACCCCTCAATGGGAGACAAACCACATCTTGTCCTGCTTCCAGCTCTTTAGGAAGTGGAGAAAAAACTAACTTTCCACAGTGCTCTTTCAGCGTCCTGGGAACATCTCAGACAAAGGAGGCTGAACGCCGTTGCTTTTCAGCACTTCAATCGCCAGTCTGGGACATCTGCATCCTGCACGTTTCCACCTTGCCAACCCGGCTCAGACGAAATGCCTACATCTTCCCCTTGAGCAATGGGGATGAGGCCCATATGATTGTGGTTCCACATGCTGAGGAGGAGAAACACGATAGGCTTTTAACTAACCACGAAGTGCAATGGTTGGGTGAGTGTCAGAAAGCACCAATGGCAGAGAGACAACTCTACTCTCAGCCGCAGCCTCCATTGCTGTAGAGGTGGAAGGCACAAGGCACTGCCTCCATTCTTCAATGGGAGACAAGCCATAAACTGTCTTGCCTCCAGCTCTTTAGGAAGCTGAGAAAGAACTCGCTTTCCACAGTGCTGTTACAGCATACGAGGAAACTCTCATACCGAGGCAGCTCAAATGGCATTTCTTCCCAGGGCTTAACTGGCCGCTTTAAAACTTGTGCTTCTGCCACAGTTCCACCTTGCCAACCTGGCTCAGACGAAATGCCTACATCTTCCCCTTCAGCAACGGGGACGAGGCCCAGATGACTGTGCTTCCGCATGCTTAGGAGGCGATAAACTGCATGCCTTTTTCCAACCACCATTTTACACTGCTTAGAGAGCGTCGGAAAGCAGCTATGTCACAAAGGCCTCGTTTCTCTCAGCCATGCCCTCCATTGCTCTCGAGTTGGAAGGCACAAGGCACTGGTTCTGGATCCACCCCTAAATGGGAGACAAACCACATCTTGTCCTGCTTACAGCTCTTTAGGAAGTGGAGAAAAAACTAACTTTCCACAGTGCTCTTTCAGCGTCCTGGGAACATCTCGTACAAAGGAGGCTGAACGCCGTTTCTTTTCAGCACTTCACTCTCCAATCTGGGACATCTGCATCCTGCACGTTTCCACCTTGCCAACCCGGCTCAGAGGAAATGCCTACATCTTCCCCTGAAGCAACTGGGCTGAGTCCCAAATGATTGAGCGTCCACGTGCTTAGGAGGCGATAGACTGCACGCCTTTTTCCAACCACCATTGTGCACTGCTGGAGAGAGTGTCGGAAAGCAGCTATGACAGAAAGACCCCTTTGCTCTCAGCCATGCCCGTCATTGCTCTAGACGTGGAATGCACAATGCACTGGCGCCCCCACCTCAAGTGGCGACAAGCCACAGACCACCTTCCTTCCGTCTCTTTAGGAAGCTGAGAAAGAACTCGCTTTCAACAGTGCTCTTTCTGTGTCCTGGCAACATCTCATACCAAGGCAGCTGCTATGCCATTTCTTTTCAGCGCTTAACTCGCAGATTTGGAACTTCTGCTCCAGCCACATTTCCGCCTTGCCAACCCGGCTCAGACGAAATGCCTACATGTTCCCCTGAAGCAACTCTGCTGATTCCCAAATGATTGAGCATCCACATGCTTAGGAGGCGATAAACTGCATGCCTTTTTCCAACCACCATTTTACACTGCTTAGAGAGCGTCGGAAAGCAGCTATGTCAGAAAGGCCCCTTTGCTCTCAGACATGCCCTCCATTGCTCTCGAGGTGGAAGGCACAAGGCACTGGTTCTGGATCCACCCCTCAATGGGAGCGAAACCACATCTTGTCCTGCTTCCAGCTCTTTAGGAAGTGGAGAAAAATCTCCCTTTCCACAGTGCTCTTTCAGCGTCCTGGGCACATCTCATACAAAGGAGGCTGAACGCCGTTTCTCTTCAGCACTTCACTCGCCAGTCTGCTACGTCTGCATCCTGCACGTTTCCACCTTGCCAACCGGGCTCAGACGAAATGCCTACATCTTCCCCTTGAGCAATGGGGATGAGGCCCATATGATTGTGGTTCGACATGCTGAGGAGGAGAGAGACAATAGGCTTTTAACTAACCACGAAGTGCAAATGTTGGGAGAGTGTCAGAAAGCACCAATGGCAGAAATACCCCTTTACTCTCAGCCACGCCCTCCATTGCTGTAGAGGTGGAAGGCACAAAGCTCTGCCTCCATCCCTCAATGGGAGACAAGCCATAAACTGTCTTGCCTCCAGCTCTTTAGGAAGCTGAGAAAGAACTCGCTTTCCACAGTGCTGTTACAGCATACGAGAAAACTCTCATACCGAGGCAGCTCAAATGGCACTTCATCTCAGGGCTTAACTGGCCGGTTTAGGACTTCTGCTTCTGCCACAGTTCCACCTTGCCAACCTGGCTCAGAGGAAATGCCTACATCTTCCCCTTAAGCAACGGGGGCAAAGCCCACATGATTGTGCTTCCACATGCTTAGCAGGAGCAGACAATAGGCTTTTTACAAACCGCCTTTGTGTACTGGGTCAGAGAGTGTCAGAATGCACCTATGTCAGAAAGGGCCCTTTGCTCTCAGCCGTGCCCTCCATTGCTCTAGAGGTGTAAGGCACAAAGCACTGCCTCCATCCTTCAATTGGACACAAGCCATCAACTGTCCTGCTTCCAGCTCTTTAGGAAGCTGGCAAAGCACTCGCATTCCACAGTGCTGTTACAGCGTCCTGGGAAGGTCTCATACAAAGGCAGCTGGACACCGTGTCTTTTCAGCCCTTAACTCACCAAACTGCAACATCTGCTTCTGCCGAATTTCCACCTTGCCAACCCGGCTCATACGAAATGCCTACATCTTCCCCTGAAGCAACTGTGCTGATTCCCAAATGATTGAGCATCCACATGCCTCGGAGGCGATAAACTGCATGCCTTTTTCCAACCACCATTTTACACTGCTTAGAGAGCGTCGGAAAGCAGCTATGTCAGAAAGGCCCCTTTGCTCTCAGCCATGCCCTCCATTGCTCTCGAGCTGGAAGGCACAAGGCACTGGTTCTGGATCCACCCCTGAATGGGAGACAAACCACATCTTGTCCTGCTTCCAGCTCTTTAGGAAGTGGAGAAAAAACTCCCTTTCCAAAGTGCTCTTTCAGCCTCCTGGGAACATCTCATACAAAGGAGTCTGAACGCCGATTCTTTTCAGTGCTTCACTCGCCAGTCTGGGACATCTGCATCATGCACTTTTCCACCTTGCCAACCCGGCTCAGACGAAATGCCTACATCTTCCCCTTGAGCAATGGGGATGAGGCCCATATGATAGTGGTTCCACATGCTGAGGAGTAGAGAGACGATAGGCTTTTAAGTAACCACGAGGTGCAATGGTTGGGAGAGTGTAAGAAACCACCAATGGCAGAAAGACCCCTTTACTCTCAGCCGCGCCCTCCATTGCTGTAGAGGTGGAAGGCACAAAGCACTGCCTCCATCCTTCAATGGGAGACAAGCCATAAACTGTCTTTCCTCCAGCTCTTTAGGAAGCTGAGAAAGAACTCGCTTTCCACAGTGCTGTTACAGCATACGAGGAAACTCTCATCCCGAGGCAGCTCAAATGCCATTTCTAGCCAGGGCTTAACTGGCCGCTTTAGGACTTGTGCTTCTGGCACAGTTCCACCTTGCCAACCCGGCTCAGACGAAATGCCTACATCTTCCCCTGAAGCAACTGTGCTGATTCCCAAATGATTGAGCATCCACATGCTTAGGAGGCGATAAACTGCATGCCTTTTTCCAACCACAATTTTACACTGCTTAGAGAGCGTCGGAAAGCAGCTATGTCGGAAAGGCCCCTTTGCTCTCAGCCATGCCCTCCATTGCTCTCGAGGTGGAAGGCACAAGGCACTGGTTCTGGATCCACCCCTCAATGGGAGACAAACCACATCTTGTCCTGCTTCCAGCTCTTTAGGAAGTGGAGAAAAAACTCCCTTTCCACAGTGCTCTTTCAGCGTCCTGGGAACATCTCATCCAAAGGAGACTGAACGCCGTTTCTTTTCAGCGCTTCACTCGCCAGTCTGGGACATCTGCATCCTGCACGTTTCCACCTTGCCAACCCGGCTCAGACGAAATGCCTACATCTTCCCCTTGAGCAATGGGGATGAGGCCCATGTGATTGTGGTTCCACATTCTGAGGAGGAGAGAGACGATAGGCTTTTAACTAACCACGAAGTGCAATGGTTGGGAGAGTGTCAGAAAGCTCCAATGGCAGAAAGACCCGTTTACTCTCAGCCTCGCCCTAAATTGCTGTGGAGGTGGAAGGCACAAAGCACTGCCTCCATCCTTCAATGGGAGACAAGCCATAAACTGTCTTGCCTCCAGCTCTTTAGGAATCTTAGAAAAAACTCACTTTCCACAGTGCTGTTACAGCCTACGAGGAAACTCTCGTACCGAGGCAGCTCAAATGGCATTTCTTCCCAGGGCTTAAGTGGCGGTTTTAGAACTTCTGCTTCTGCCACAGTTCCACCATGCCAACCCGGCTCAGACGAAAGGCCTACATCTTCCCCTGAAGCAACGGGGGTGAAGCCCACATGATTGTGCTTCCACATGCTTAGCAGGAGCAGACAATAGGCTTTTTACAAACCGCCCATGTGCACTGGGTCAGAGAGTGTCAGAATGCACCTATGTCAGAAAGGGCCCTTTGCTCTCAGCCGTGCCCTCCATTGCTCTAGAGTGGAAGGCAAAAAGAACTGCCTCCATCCTTCAATTGGAGACAAGCCATCAACTGTCTTGCCTCCAGCTCTTTAGGAAGCTGAAAAACAACTCGCTTTCCACAGTCCTTTTACAACAGACCGGGGAACTTCTCATACAAAGGCAGCTCAAATGGCATTTCTTCCCATCCCGTAACTCGCAGATTTAGGACTCCTGCTTATGCCGCAATTCCACCTTGCCAACCCGGCTCAGACGAAATGCCTACATCTTCCCCTGAAGCAACTGGGCTGAGTCCCAAATGATTGAGCGTCCACGTGCTTATGAGGCGATAGGCTGCACGCCTTTTTCCAACCACCATTGTGCACTGCTGGAGAGAGTGTCAGAAAGCAGCTATGTCAGAAAGACCCCTTTGCTCTCAGCAGTGCACTTCATTGCTCTAGACCTGGAATGCACAATGCACTGGCTCCCCCCTCAAGGGGCGACAAGAAACAGACCATCTTCCTTAAATCTCTTTAGGAAGCTGAGCAAGAACTCACTTTCAACTGTGCTCTTTCTGTGTCCTGGCAACATCTCATACAAAGGCAGCTGCTATGCCATTTCTTTTCAGCGCTTAACTCGCAGATTTGGAACACCTGCTCGGCTAAGAAGAAATGCCTACATCTTCCCCTTCACCAACGGGGACGAGGCCCAGATGACTGTGCTTCGGCATGCTTAGCAGGAGCAGACAATAGGCTTTTTACAAACCGCCATTGTGCACTGGGTCAGAGAGTGTCAGAATGCACCCATGTCAGAAAGGGCCCTTTGCTCTCAGCCGTGCCCTCCATTGCTCTAGAGGTGAAAGGCACAAAGCACTGCCTCCATCCTTCAATTGGAGACAAGCCATCAACTGTCCTGCTTCCAGCTCTTTAGCACGCTGGGAAAGCACTCGCATTCCACAGTGCTCTTACAGCGTCCTGGGAACGTCTCATACAAAGGCAGCTGAACACCGTGTCTTTTCAGCCCTTAACTCACCAATCTGCAACATCTGCTTCTGCCGCATGTCCACCTTGCCAACCCGGCTCAGACGAAATGCCTACATCTTCCCCTGAAGCAACTGTGCTGATTCCCAAATGATTGAGCATCCACATGCTTAGGAGGCGATAAACTGCATGCATTTTTCCAACCACCATTTTACTCTGCTTAGAGAGCGTCGGAAAGCAGCTATGTCAGAAAGGCCCCTTTGCTCTCAGCCATGCCCTCCATTGCTCTTGAGGTGGAAGGCAAAAGGCACTGGTTCTGGATCCACCCCTCAATGGGAGACAAACCACATCTTGTCCTGCTTCCAGCTCTTTAGGAAGTGGAGAAAATCTCCCTTTCCACAGTGCTCTTTCAGCGTCCTGGTAAAATCTCATACAAAGGAGGCTGAACGCCGTTGCTTTTCAGCACTTCACTCGCCAGTCTGGGACATCTGCATCCTGCACGTTTCCACCTTTCCAACCCGGCTCAGGTGAAATGCCTACATCTTCCCCTTGAGCAATGGGGATGAGGCCCATAGGATTGTGGTTCCACATGCTGAGGAGGAGAGAGACGATAGGCTTTTAACTAACCACGAAGTGCAATGTTTGGGAGAGTGTCGGAAAGCACCAATGGCAGAAAGACCCCTTTACTCTCAGCCGTGACCTCCATTGCTGTAGAGGTGGAAGGAACAAAGCACTGCCTCCATCCTTCAATGGGAGACAAGCCATAAAGAGTCTTGCCTCCAGCTCTTTAGGAAGCTGAGAAAGAACTCGCTTTCCACAGTGCTGTTACAGCATACGAGGAAACTCACATACCGAGGCAGCTCAAATGCCATTTCTTCCCAGTGCTTAACTGGTGGCTTTAGGACTTTTGCTTCTGCCACAGTTCCACATTCCCCACCCGGCTCAGACGAAATGCCTACATCTTCCCCTGAGCAACGGGGGCGAAGCCCACATGACTGTGCTTCCACATGCTTAGCAGGAGCAGACAATATGCTTATTACAAACCGCCTTTGTGCACTGGGTCAGAGAGTGTCAGAATGCACCTATGTCAGAAAGGGCACTTTGCTCTCAGCCGTGCCCTCCATTGCTCTAGAGGTGCAAGGCATAAAGCACTGCCTCCATCCTTCTATTGGAGGCAAGCCATCAACTGTCTTGCCTCCAGCTCTTTAGGAAGCTGACAAACAACTCGCTTTCCACAGTCCTGTTACAGAAGACCTGGGAAATTCTCATACAAAGGCAGCTCAAATGGCATTTCTTCCCAGCCCTTAACTCGCAGCTTTAGGACTCCTGCTTCTGCCGCAATTCCACCTTGCCAACCCGGCTCAGACGAAATGCCTACAACTTCCCCTGAAGCAACTGGGCTGAGTCCCAAATGATTGAGCGTCCACGTGCTTAGGAGGCGATAGCCTGCACGCCTTTTTCCAACCACCATTGTGCACTGCTGGAGAGAGTGTCGGAAGGGAGCTATGTCAGAAAGACCCCTTTGCTCTCAGCCGTGCCCTTCATTGCTCTAGACGTGGACTGCACAATGCACTGGCTACCCCCTCAAGGGGCGACAAGCCACAGACCATCTTCCTTCCGTCTCTTTAGGAAGCTGAGAAAGAACTCGCTTTCAACAGTGCTCTTTCTGTGTCCTGGCAACATCTCATACAAAGGCAGCTGCTATGCCATTTCTTTTCAGCGTTTAACTCGCAGATTTGGAACTTCTGCTCCTGCCACATTTCCTCCTTGCCAACCCGGGTCAGAGGAAATGTCTACATCTTCCCCTTCAGCAACGGGGACGAGGCCCAGATGACTGTGCTTCCGCATGCTTAGCAGGAGCAGACAATAGGCTTTTTACAAACCGCCATTGTGCACTGGGTCAGAGAGTGTCAGAATGCACCTATGTCAGAAAGGGCCCTTTGCTCGAAGCCGTGCCCTCCATTGCTCTAGAGGTGGAAGGCACAAAGCACTGCCTCCATCCTTCTATTGGAGACAAGCCGTCAACTGTCCTGCTTCCAGCTCTTTAGGAAGCTGGGAAAGCACTCGCATTCCACAGTGCTCTTGGAGCATCCTGGGAACGTGTCATACAAAGGCAGCTGAACAACGTGTCTTTTCAGCCTTTAACTCAGCAATCTGCAACATCTGCTTCTGCCGCATTTCCACCTTGCCAACCCGGCTCAGACGAAATGCCTACATCTTCCCCTGAAGCAACTGGGCTGAGTCCAAAATGATTGAGCATCCACGTGCTTAGGAGGGGATAGACTGCACGCCTGTTTCCAACCACCATTGTGCACTGCTGAAGAGAGTGTCGGAAAGCAGCTATTTCAGAAAGACCCCTTTGCTCTCAGCCGTGCCCTTCATTGCTCTAGACGTGGAATGCACAATGCACTGGCTCCCCCCCCTCAAGGGGCTACAAGCTACAGACCATCTTCCTTCCGTCTCTTTAGGAAGCTGAGAAAGAACTCGCTTTCAACAGTGCTCTTTCTGTGTCCTGGCAACATCTCATACAAAGGCAGCTGCTATGCCATTTCTTTTCAGCACTTCACTCGCCAGTCTGGGACATCTGCATCCTGCACGTTTCCACCTTGCCAACCCGGCTCAGACGAAATGCCTACATCTTCCCCTTGAGCAATGGGGATGAGGCCCATATGATTGTGGTTCCACATGCTGAGGAGGAGAGAGAAGATAGGCTTTTAACTAACCACGAAGTGCAATGGTTGGGAGAGAGTCAGAAAGCACCAGTGGCAGAAAGACACCTTTACTCTCAGCCGTGCCCTCCATTGCTGTAGAGCTGGAAGGCACAAAGCACTGCCTCCATCCTTCAATGGGAGACAAGCCATAAACTGTCTTGCCTCCAGCTCTTTAGGAATCTGAGAAAGAACTCGCTTTCCACAGTGCTGTTACAGCATACGAGGAAACTCTCATACCGAGGCAGCTCAAATGCCATTTCTTCCCAGGGCTTAACTGGCGGCTTTAGGACTTCTGCTTCTGCCACAGTTACACTAAGCCAACCCGGCTCAGACGAAATGCCTACATCTTCCACTGAAGCAACGGGGTCGAAGCCCACTTGATTTTGCTTCCACATGCTTAGCAGGAGCAGACAATAGGCTTTTAACAAACCGCCGTTGTGCACTGGGTCAGAGACTGTCAGAATGCACCTATGCCAGAAAAGGCCCTTTGCTCTCAGCCGTGTCCTTCATTGCTCTAGAAGTGGAATGCACAATGCACTGGATCCCCCCAGCAAGGGGCGACAAGCCACAGACCATTCCTTCCCTCTCTTCAGGAAGCTGAGAAGGAACTCGCTTTCAACAGTGCTTTTTCTGTGTCCTGGCAACATCTCATACAAAGGCAGCTGCTATGCCATTTCTTTTCAGCGCTTAACTCGCAGATTTGGAACTTCTGCTCCTGCCACATTTCCACCTTGCCAACCCGGCTCAGACGAAATGTCTACATCTTCCCCGTCAGCAACGGTGACGAGGCCCAGATGACTGTGCTTCCGCATGCTTAGCAGGAGCAGACAATAGGCTTTTTACAAACCGCCATTGTGCACTGGGTCAGAGAGTGTCAGAATGCACCTATGTCAGAAAGGGCCCTTTGCTCTCAGCCGTGCCCTCCATTGCTCTAGAGGTGGAAGGCACAATGCACTGCCTCCATCCTTCAATTGGAGACAAGCCATCAACTGTCCTGCTTCCAGCTCTTTAGGAAGCTGGGAAAGCACTCGCATTCCACAGTGCTCTTACAGCGTCCTGGGAACGTCTCATACAAAGGCAGCTGAACACCGTGTCTTTTCAGCCCTTAACTCTCCAATCTGCAGCATCTGCTTCTGCCGCATTTCCACCTTGCCAACCCGGCTCAGACGAAATGCCTACATCTTCCCCTGAAGCAACTGTGCTGATTCACAAATGATTGAGCATCCACATGCTTAGGAGGCGATAAACTGCATGCCTTTTTCCAACCACCATTTTACACTGCTTAGAGAGCGTCGGAAAGCAGCTATGTGAGAAAGGCCCCTTTGCTCTCAGCCATGCCCTCCATTGCTCTCGAGGTGGAAGGCACAAGGCACTGGTTCTGGATCCACCCCTCAATGGGAGACAAACCACATCTTGTCCTGCTTCCAGCTCTTTAGGAAGTGGAGAAGAATCTCCCTTTCCACAGTGCTCTTTCAGCGTCCTGGGAACATCTCATACAAAGGAGACTGAACGCCGTTTCTTTTCAGCACTTCACTCGCCAGTCTGGGACATCTGCATCCTGCACGTTTCCACCTTGCCAACCCGGCTCAGACGAAATGCCTACATCTTCCCCTTGAGCAATGGGGATGAGGCCCATATGATTGTGGTTCCACATGCTGAGGAGGAGAGAGACTATTGGCTTTTAAATAACCACGAAGTGCAATGGTTGGGAGAGTGTCAGAAAGCACCAGTGGCAGAAAGACCCCTTTACTCTCAGCCGTGCCCTCCATTGCTGTAGAGGTGGAAGGCACAAAGCACTGCCTCCATCCTTCAATGGGAGACAAGCCATAAACTGTCTTGCCTCCAGCTCTTTAGGAAGCTGAGAAAGAACTCGCTTTCCACAGTGCTGTTACAGCATACGAGGAAACTCTCATACCGAGGCAGCTCAAATGCCATTTCTTCCCAGTGCTTAACTGGCGGCTTTAGGACTTCTCCTTCTGCCACAGTTCCACCATGCCAACCCGGTTCAGACGAAATGCCTACATCTTCCCCTTAAGCAACTGGGGGCGAACCCCACATGATTGTGCTTCCACATGCTTAGCAGGAGCAGACAATAGGCTTTTTACAAACCGCCATTGTGCACTGGGTCAGAGAGTGTCAGAATGCACCTATGTCAGAAAAGGCCCTTTGCTCTCAGCCGTGCCCTCCATTGCTCTAGAGGTGGAAGGCACAAAGCACTGCCTCCATCCTTAAATTGGAGACAAGCCATCAACTGTCTTGCCTCCAGCTCTTTAGGAAGCTGACAAACAACTCGCTTTCCACAGTCCTGTTACAGCAGACCGAGGAACGTCTCATACAAAGGCAGCTCAAATGGCAATTCTTCCCAGCCCTTAACTCGCAGCTTTGGGTCTCCTGCTTCTGCCGGAATTCCACCTTGCCAACCCGGCTCAGACGAAATGCCTACATCTTCCCCTTGAGCAATGGGGATGACGCCCATATGATTGTGCTTCCACATGCTGAGGAGGAGAGACACGATAGGCTTTTAACTAACCACGGAGTGCAATGTTTGGGAGAGTGTCAGAAAGCACCAATGGCAGAAAGACCCCTTTACTCTCAGCCGTGCCCTCCATTGCAGTAGAGGTGGAAGGAACAAAGAACTGCCTCCATCCTTCTATGGGAGACAAGCCATAAACTGTCTTGCCTCCAGCTCTTTAGGAAGCTGAGAAAGAACTCGCTTTCCACAGTGCTGGTACAGCATACGAGGAAACTCTCATACCGAGGCAGCTCAAATGCCATTTCTTCCCAGGGCTTAACTGGCGGCTTTAGGACTTCTGCTTCTGCCACAGTTCCACCTTGCCAACACGGCTCAGACGAAATGCCTACATCTTCCCCTGAAGCAACGGGGGCGAAGCCCACATGATTGTGCTTCCACATGCTTAGCAGGAGCAGACAATAGGCTTTTTACAAACCGCCATTGTGCACTGGGTCAGAGAGTGTCAGAATGCACCTATGTCAGAAAGGGCCCTTTGCTCTCAGCGGTGCCCTCCATTGCTCTAGAGGTGGAAGGCACAAAGCACTGCCTCCATCCTTCAATTGGAGACAAGCCATCAACTGTCTTGCCTGCAGCTCTTTAGGAAGCTGACAAACAACTCGCTTTCCACAGTCCTGTTACAGCAGACCGAGGAACTTCTCATACAAAGGCAGCTCAAATGGCATTTCTTCCCAGCCCTTAACTCGCAGCTTTAGGACTCCTGCTTCTGCCACAACTCCACCTTGCCAACCCGGCTCAGACCAAATAGCTACATCTTCCCCTGAAGCAACTTCGCTGAGTCCCAAATGATTGAGCGTCCACGTGCTTAGGAGGCGATAGACTGCACGCCTTTTTCCAACCACCATTGTGAACTGCTGGAGAGTTGTCGGAAAGCAGCTATGTCAGAAAGACCCCTTTGCTCTCAGCCGTGCCCTTCATTGCTCTAGACGTGGAATGCACAATGCACTGGCTCACCCCATCAAGGGGCGACAAGCCACAGACCATCTTCCTTCCCTCTCCTTAGGAAGCTGAGAAAGAACTCGTTTTCAACAGTGCTCTTTCTGTGTCCTGGCAACATCTCATACAAAGCCAGCTGCTATGCCATTTCTTTTCAGCGCTTAACTCGCAGATTTGGAACTTCTGCTCCTGCCACATTTCCACCTTGCCAACCCGGCTCAGACGAAATGTCTACATCTTCCCCTTCAGCAACGGGGACGAGGCCCAGATGACTGTGCTTCCGCATGCTTAGCAGGAGCAGACAATAGGCTTTTTACAAACCTCCATTGTGCACTGGGTCAGAGAGTGTCAGAATGCACCTATGTCAGAAAGGGCACTTTGCTCTCAGGCCTGCCCTCCATTGCTCTAGAGGTGGAAGGCACAAAGCACTGCCTCCATCCTTCAATTGGAGACAAGCCATCAACTGTCCTGCTTCCAGCTCTTTAGGAAGCTGGGAAAGCACTCGCATTCCACAGTGCTCTTACAGCGTTTTGGGAACGTCTCTTGCAAAGGCAGCTGAACACCGTGTCTTTCCATCCCTACAGTCACCAATCTGCAACATCTGCTTCTGCCGCATTTCCACCTTGCCAACCCGGCTCAGACGAGATGCCTACATCTTCCCCTGAAGCAACTGGGCTGAGTCCCAAATGATTCAGCGTCCACGTGCTTAGGAGGCGATAGACTGCACGCCTTTTTCCAACCACCATTGTGCACTGCTGGAGAGAGTGTCGGAAAGCGGCTATGTCAGAAAGACCCCTTTGCTCTCAGCCGTGCCCTTCATTGCTCTAGAAGTGGAATGCACAATGCACTGGATCCCCCCCATCAAGAGGCGACAAGCCACAGACCATTCCTTCCCTCTCTTCAGGAAGCTGAGAAAGAACTCGCTTTCAACAGTGCTTTTTCTGTGTCCTGGCAACATCTCATACAAAGGCAGCTGCTATGCCATTTCTTTTCAGCGCTTAACTCGCAGATTTGGAACTTCTGCTCCTGCCACATTTCCACCTTGCCAACCCGGCTCAGACGAAATGTCTACATCTTCCCCGTCAGCAACGGTGACGAGGCCCAGATGACTGTGCTTCCGCATGCTTAGCAGGAGCAGACAATAGGCTTTTTACAAACCGCCATTGTGCACTGGGTCAGAGAGTGTCAGAATGCACCTATGTCAGAAAGGGCCCTTTGCTCTCAGCCGTGCCCTCCATTGCTCTAGAGGTGGAAGGCACAATGCACTGCCTCCATCCTTCAATTGGAGACAAGCCATCAACTGTCCTGCTTCCAGCTCTTTAGGAAGCTGGCAAAGCACTCGCATTCCACAGTGCTCTTACAGCGTCCTGGGAACGTCTCATACAAAGGCAGCTGAACACCGTGTCTTTTCAGCCCTTAACTCTCCAATCTGCAGCATCTTCTTCTGCCGCATTTCCACCTTGCCAACCCGGCTCAGACGAAATGCCTACATCTTCCCCTGAAGCAACTGTGCTGATTCACAAATGATTGAGCATCCACATGCTTAGGAGGCGATAAACTGCATGCCTTTTTCCAACCACCATTTTACACTGCTTAGAGAGCGTCGGAAAGCAGCTATGTGAGAAAGGCCCCTTTGCTCTCAGCCATGCCCTCCATTGCTCTCGAGGTGGAAGGCACAAGGCACTGGTTCTGGATCCACCCCTCAATGGGAGACAAACCACATCTTGTCCTGCTTCCAGCTCTTTAGGAAGCGGAGAAGAATCTCCCTTTCCACAGTGCTCTTTCAGCGTCCTGGGAACATCTCATACAAAGGAGACTGAACACCGTTTCTTTTCAGCGCTTCACTCGCCAGTGTGGGACATCTGCATCCTGCACGTTTCCACCTTGCCAACCCGGCTCAGACGAAATGCCTACATCTTCCCCTTGAGCAATGGGGATGAGGCCCATATGATTGTGCTTCCACATGCTGAGGAGGAGAGACACGATAGGCTTTTAACTAACCACGAAGTGCAATGTTTGGGAGAGTGTCAGAAAGCACCAGTGGCAGAAAGACCCCTTTACTCTCAGCCGTGCCCTCCATTGCTGTAGAGGTGGAAGGCACAAGGAACTGCCTCCATCCTTCTATGGGAGACAAGCCATAAACTGTCTTGCCTCCAGCTCTTTAGGAAGCTGAGAAAGAACTCGCTTTCCACAATGCTGGTACAGCATACGAGGAAACTCTCATACCGAGGCAGCTCAAATGCCATTTCTTCCCAGTGCTTAACTGGCGGCTTTAGGACTTCTGCTTCTGCCACAGTTCCACCTTGCCAACACGGCTCAGACGAAATGCCTACATCTTCCCCTGAAGCAACGGGGGCGAAGCCCACATGATTGTGCTTCCACATGCTTAGCAGGAGCAGACAATAGGCTTTTTACAAACCGCCATTGTGCACTGGGTCAGAGAGTGTCAGAATGCACCTATGTCAGAAAGGGCCCTTTGCTCTCAGCGGTGCCCTCCATTGCTCTAGAGGTGGAAGGCACAAAGCACTGCCTCCATCCTTCAATTGGAGACAAGCCATCAACTGTCTTGCCTGCAGCTCTTTAGGAAGCTGACAAACAACTCGCTTTCCACAGTCCTGTTACAGCAGACCGAGGAACTTCTCATACAAAGGCAGCTCAAATGGCATTTCTTCCCAGCCCTTAACTCGCAGCTTTAGGACTCCTGCTTCTGCCACAACTCCACCTTGCCAACCCGGCTCAGACCAAATAGCTACATCTTCCCCTGAAGCAACTTCGCTGAGTCCCAAATGATTGAGCGTCCACGTGCTTAGGAGGCGATAGACTGCACGCCTTTTTCCAACCACCATTGTGAACTGCTGGAGAGTTGTCGGAAAGCAGCTATGTCAGAAAGACCCCTTTGCTCTCAGCCGTGCCCTTCATTGCTCTAGACGTGGAATGCACAATGCACTGGCTCACCCCATCAAGGGGCGACAAGCCACAGACCATCTTCCTTCCCTCTCCTTAGGAAGCTGAGAAAGAACTCGTTTTCAACAGTGCTCTTTCTGTGTCCTGGCAACATCTCATACAAAGCCAGCTGCTATGCCATTTCTTTTCAGCGCTTAACTCGCAGATTTGGAACTTCTGCTCCTGCCACATTTCCACCTTGCCAACCCGGCTCAGACGAAATGTCTACATCTTCCCCTTCAGCAACGGGGACGAGGCCCAGATGACTGTGCTTCCGCATGCTTAGCAGGAGCAGACAATAGGCTTTTTACAAACCTCCATTGTGCACTGGGTCAGAGAGTGTCAGAATGCACCTATGTCAGAAAGGGCACTTTGCTCTCAGGCCTGCCCTCCATTGCTCTAGAGGTGGAAGGCACAAAGCACTGCCTCCATCCTTCAATTGGAGACAAGCCATCAACTGTCCTGCTTCCAGCTCTTTAGGAAGCTGGGAAAGCACTCGCATTCCACAGTGCTCTTACAGCGTTTTGGGAACGTCTCTTGCAAAGGCAGCTGAACACCGTGTCTTTCCATCCCTACAGTCACCAATCTGCAACATCTGCTTCTGCCGCATTTCCACCTTGCCAACCCGGCTCAGACGAGATGCCTACATCTTCCCCTGAAGCAACTGGGCTGAGTCCCAAATGATTCAGCGTCCACGTGCTTAGGAGGCGATAGACTGCACGCCTTTTTCCAACCACCATTGTGCACTGCTGGAGAGAGTGTCGGAAAGCGGCTATGTCAGAAAGACCCCTTTGCTCTCAGCCGTGCCCTTCATTGCTCTAGAAGTGGAATGCACAATGCACTGGATCCCCCCCATCAAGAGGCGACAAGCCACAGACCATTCCTTCCCTCTCTTCAGGAAGCTGAGAAAGAACTCGCTTTCAACAGTGCTTTTTCTGTGTCCTGGCAACATCTCATACAAAGGCAGCTGCTATGCCATTTCTTTTCAGCGCTTAACTCGCAGATTTGGAACTTCTGCTCCTGCCACATTTCCACCTTGCCAACCCGGCTCAGACGAAATGTCTACATCTTCCCCGTCAGCAACGGTGACGAGGCCCAGATGACTGTGCTTCCGCATGCTTAGCAGGAGCAGACAATAGGCTTTTTACAAACCGCCATTGTGCACTGGGTCAGAGAGTGTCAGAATGCACCTATGTCAGAAAGGGCCCTTTGCTCTCAGCCGTGCCCTCCATTGCTCTAGAGGTGGAAGGCACAATGCACTGCCTCCATCCTTCAATTGGAGACAAGCCATCAACTGTCCTGCTTCCAGCTCTTTAGGAAGCTGGCAAAGCACTCGCATTCCACAGTGCTCTTACAGCGTCCTGGGAACGTCTCATACAAAGGCAGCTGAACACCGTGTCTTTTCAGCCCTTAACTCTCCAATCTGCAGCATCTTCTTCTGCCGCATTTCCACCTTGCCAACCCGGCTCAGACGAAATGCCTACATCTTCCCCTGAAGCAACTGTGCTGATTCACAAATGATTGAGCATCCACATGCTTAGGAGGCGATAAACTGCATGCCTTTTTCCAACCACCATTTTACACTGCTTAGAGAGCGTCGGAAAGCAGCTATGTGAGAAAGGCCCCTTTGCTCTCAGCCATGCCCTCCATTGCTCTCGAGGTGGAAGGCACAAGGCACTGGTTCTGGATCCACCCCTCAATGGGAGACAAACCACATCTTGTCCTGCTTCCAGCTCTTTAGGAAGCGGAGAAGAATCTCCCTTTCCACAGTGCTCTTTCAGCGTCCTGGGAACATCTCATACAAAGGAGACTGAACACCGTTTCTTTTCAGCGCTTCACTCGCCAGTGTGGGACATCTGCATCCTGCACGTTTCCACCTTGCCAACCCGGCTCAGACGAAATGCCTACATCTTCCCCTTGAGCAATGGGGATGAGGCCCATATGATTGTGCTTCCACATGCTGAGGAGGAGAGACACGATAGGCTTTTAACTAACCACGAAGTGCAATGTTTGGGAGAGTGTCAGAAAGCACCAGTGGCAGAAAGACCCCTTTACTCTCAGCCGTGCCCTCCATTGCTGTAGAGGTGGAAGGCACAAGGAACTGCCTCCATCCTTCTATGGGAGACAAGCCATAAACTGTCTTGCCTCCAGCTCTTTAGGAAGCTGAGAAAGAACTCGCTTTCCACAATGCTGGTACAGCATACGAGGAAACTCTCATACCGAGGCAGCTCAAATGCCATTTCTTCCCAGTGCTTAACTGGCGGCTTTAGGACTTCTGCTTCTGCCACAGTTCCACCTTGCCAACACGGCTCAGACGAAATGCCTACATCTTCCCCTGAAGCAACGGGGGCGAAGCCCACATGATTGTGCTTCCACATGCTTAGCAGGAGCAGACAATAGGCTTTTTACAAACCGCCATTGTGCACTGGGTCAGAGAGTGTCAGAATGCACCTATGTCAGAAAGGGCCCTTTGCTCTCAGCCGTGCCCTCCATTGCTCTAGAGGTGGAAGGCACAAAGCACTGCCTCCATCCTTCAATTGGAGACAAGCCATCAACTGTCTTGCCTCCAGCTCTTTAGGAAGCTGACAAACAACTCGCTTTCCACAGTCCTGTTACAGCAGACCGAGGAACTTCTCATACAAAGGCAGCTCAAATGGCATTTCTTCCCAGCCCTTAACTCGCAGCTTTAGGACTCCTGCTTCTGCCACAACTCCACCTTGCCAACCCGGCGCAGACCAAATAGCTACATCTTCCCCTGAAGCAACTGCGCTGAGTCCCAAATGATTGAGCGTCCACGTGCTTAGGAGGCGATAGACTGCACGCCTTTTTCCAACCACCATTGTGAACTGCTGGAGAGTTGTCGGAAAGCAGCTATGTCAGAAAGACCCCTTTGCTCTCAGCCGTGCCCTTCATTGCTCTAGACGTGGAATGCACAATGCACTGGCTCCCCCCCCTCAAAGGGCGACAAGCCACAGACCATCTTCCTTCCGTCTCTTTCGGAAGCTGAGAAAGAACTCGTTTTCAACAGTGCTCTTTCTGTGTCCTGGCAACATCTCATACAAAGGCAGCTGCTATGCCATTTCTTTTCAGCGCTTAACTCGCAGATTTGGAACTTCTGCTCCTGCCACATTTCCACCTTGCCAAGCCGGCTCAGACGAAATGTCTACATCTTCCCCTTCAGCAACGGGGACGAGGCCCAGATGACTGTGCTTCCGCATGCTTAGCAGGAGCAGACAATAGGCTTTTTACAAACCGCCTTTGTGCACTTGGTCAGAGAGTGTCAGAATGCACCTATGTCAGAAAGGGCCCTTTGCTCTCAGCCGTGCCCTCCATGGCTCTAGAGGTGGAAGGCACAAAGCACTGCCTCCATCCTTCAATTGGAGACAAGCCATCAACTGTCCTGCTTCCAGCTCTTTAGGAAGTTGGGAAAGCAATCATATTCCACAGTGCTCTTACAGCGTCCTGTGAACGTCTCATACAAAGGCAGCTGACCACCGTGTCTTTTCAGCCCTTAACTCACCAATCTACAACATCTGCTTCTGCTGCATTTCCACCTTGCCAACCCGGCTCAGACGAAATGCCTACATCTTCCACTTGAGCAATGGGGATGAGGCCCATATCATTGTGGTTCCACATGCTGAGGAGGAGAGAGACGATAGGCTTTTAACTAACCACGAAGTGCAATGGTTGGGAGAGTGTCAGAAAGCACCAATGGCACAAAGACCCCTTTACTCTCAGCCGTGCCCTCCATTGCTTTAGAGCTCGAAGGCACAAATCACTGCCTCCATCCTTCAATGGGAGACAAGCCATAAACAGTCTTGCCTCCAGCTATTTAGGAAGCTGAAAGAACTCGCTTTCCACGGTTCTGTTACAGCATACGAGGAAATTCTCATAGCGAGGCAGCTCAAATGCCATTTCTTCCCAGGGCTTAACTGGCCGCTTTAGGACTTGTGCTTCTGCCACAATTCCACCTTGGCATCCCGGCTCAGACGAAATCCGGACATCTTCCCCTTAAGCAACGGGGGCGAGGCCCACATGATTGTGCTTCCACATGACTAGCAGGAGCAGACAATAGGCTTTTTAGAAAGCGCCTTTGTGCACTGGGTCAGAAGTGTCAGAATGCACCTATGTCAGAAAGGGCCCTTTGCTCTCAGCCGTGCTCTCCATTGCTCTAGAGGTGGAAGGCACAAAGCACTGCCTCCATCCTTCAATTGGAGACAAGCCTTCAACTGTCTTGCCTCCAGCTCTTTAGGAAGCTGACAAACAACTCGCTTTCCACAGTCCTGTTACAGCAGACCGGGGAACTTCTCATACAAAGGCAGCTCAAATGGCATTTCTTCCCAGCCCTTAACTCGCAGCTTGAGGACTTCTGCTTCTGCTGTAATTCCACCTTGCCAACCCGGCTCAGACGAAATGCCTACATCTTCCCCTGAAGCCACTGGGCTGAGTCCCAAATGATTGAGGTCCACGTGCTTGGGAGGCGATAGAATGCACGCCTTTTTCCAACCACCATTGGGCACTGCTGGAGAGAGTGTCGGAAAGCAGCTATGTCAGCAAGACCCCTTTGCTCTCAGCCGTGCCCTTCATTGCTCTAGACGTGGAAGCCACAATGCACTGCCTGCACCCCCCAAGGGGCGAAAAGCCACAGACCATCTTCCTTCCATCTCTTTAGGAAGTTGAGCAAGAACTCGGTTTCCACAGTGCTCTTTCCGTGTCCTGTCAACATCTCATACAAAGGCAGCTGCTATGCCATTTCTTTTCAGCGCTTAACTCGCAGATTTGGAACTTCTGCTGCTGCCACATTTCCAGCTTGCCAACCCGGCTCAGACGAAATGTCTACATCTTCCCCTTCAGCAATGGGGACGAGGCTCAGATGACTGTGCTTCCGCATGCTTAGCAGGAGCAGACAATAGGCTTTTTACAAACCGCCATTGTGCACTGGGTCAGAGAGTGTCAGAATGCACCTATGTCAGAAAGGGCCCTTTGCTCTCAGCCGTGCCCTCCATTGCTCTAGAGGTGGAAGGCACAAAGCACTGCCTCCATTCTTCAATTGGAGGCAAGCCATCAACTGTCCTGTTTCCATCTCTTTAGGAAGATGGGAAAGCACTCGCATTCCACAGTGCTCTTACAGCGTCCTGGGAATGTCTCATACAAAGGCAGCTGAACACCGTGTCTTTTCAGCCCTTAACTCACCAATCTGCAACATCTGCTTCTGCCGCATTTCCACCTTGCCAACCCGGCTCAGACGAAATGCCTACATCTTCCCCTGAAGCAACTGTGCTGATTCCCAAATGATTGAGCATCCGCATGCTTAGGAGGCGATAAACTGCATGCCGTTTTCCAACCACCATTTTACACTGCTTAGAGAGCGTCGGAAAGCAGCTATGTCAGAAAGGCCCCTTTGCTCTCAGCCATGCCCTCCATTGCTCTCGAGGTGGAAGGCAAAAGGCACTGGTTTTGGATCCACCCCTCAATGGGAGACAAACCACATCTTGTCCTGCTTCCAGCTCTTTAGGAAGTGGAGAAAAAACTCCCTTTCCACAGTGCTCTTTCAGCGTCCTTGGAACATCTCATACAAAGGAGGCTGAACGCCGTTTCTTTTCAGCGCTTCACTCGCCAGTCTGGGACATGTGCATCCTGCACGTTTCCACCTTGCCAACCCGGCTCAGACGAAATGCCTACATCTTCCCCTTGAGCAACGGGGATGAGGCCCATATGATTGTGGTTCCACATGCTGAGGAGGAGAGAGACGATAGGCTTTTAACTAACCACGAAGTGCAATGGTTGGGAGAGTGTCAGAAAGCACCAATGGCAGAAAGACCCCTTTACTCTCAGCCGCGCCCTCCATTGCTGTAGAGGTGGAAGGCACAAAGCACTGCCTCCATCCTTCAATGGGAGACAAGCCATAAACTGCCTTGCCTCCAGCTCTATAGGAAGCTGAGAAAGAACTCGCTTTCCACAGTGCTGTTACAGCATACGAGGAAACTCTCATACCGAGGCAGCTCAAATGGCATTTCTTCCCAGGGATTAACTGGCCGCTTTAGGACTTGTGCTTCTGCCACAGTTCCACCTTGTCAACCCGGCTCAGACGAAATGCCTACATCTTCCCCTTAAGCAACGGGGGCAAAGCCCACATGATTGTGCTTCCACATGCTTAGCAGGAGCAGACAATAGGCTATTTACAAACCGCCATTGTGCACTGGGTCAGAGAGTGTCAGAATGCACCTATGTCAGAAAGGGCCCTTTGCTCTCAGCCGCGCCCTCCTTTGCTCTAGAGGTGGAAGGCACAAAGCACTGCCTCCATCCTTCAATTGGAGACAAGCCATCAACTGTCTTGCCTCCAGCTCTTTAGGAAGCTGACAAACAACTCGCTTTCCACCGTCCTGTTACAGCAGACCGGGGAACTTCTCATACAAAGGCAGCTCAAATGGCATTTCTTCCCAGCCCTTAACTCGCAGCTTGAGGACTCCTGCTTCTGCCGCAATTCCACCTTGCCAACCCGGCTCAGACGAAATGCCTACATCTTCCCCTGAAGCAACTGGGCTGAGTCCCAAATGATTGAGTGTCCACGTGCTTACGAGGCGATAGACTGCACGCGTTTTTCCAACCACCATTGTGCATTGCTGGAGAGAGTGTCGGAAAGTAGCTATGTCAGAAAGACCCCTTTGCTCTCAGCCGTGCCCTTCATTGCTCTAGACGTGGAATGCACAATGCACTGGCTCCCCCACCCTCAAGGGGCGACAAGCCACAGACCATCTTCCTTCCATCTCTTTAGGAAGCTGTGAAAGAACTCGCTTTCAACAGTGCTCTTTCTGTGTCCTGGCAACTTCTCATACAAAGGCAGCTGCTATGCCATTTCTTTTCAGCGCTTAACTCGCAGATTTGGAACTTCTGCTCCTGCCACATTTCCACCTTGCCAACCCGGCTCAGACGAAATGCCTACATCTTCCCCTTCAGCCACTAGGACGAGACCCAGATGACTGTGCTTCCGCATGCTTAGCAGGAGCGGACATTAGGCTTTTTACAGACCGCGATTGCGCACTGAGTCAGAGAGTGTCAGAATGCACCTATGTCAGAAAGGGCGCTTTGCTCTCAGCCGTGCCCTCCATTGCTCTCGAGGTGGAAGGCACAAGGCACTGGTTGTGGATCCACCCCTCAATGGGAGACAAACCACATCTTGTCCTGCTTCCAGCTCTTTAGGAAGTGGAGAAAAAACTCCCTTTCCACAGTGCTCTTTCAGGGTACTGGGAACATCTCAGACAAAGGAGGCTGAACGCCGTTGCTTTTCAACACTTCACTCGCGAGTCTGGGACATCTGCATACTGCACGTTTCCACCTTGCCAACCCGGCACAGACGAAATGCCTACATCTTCCCCTTGAGCAATGGGGATGAGGCCCATATGATTGTGGTTCCATATGCTGAGGAGGAGAGAGACGATAGGCTTTTAACTAACCCCGAAGTGAAATGGTTGGGAGAGTGTCAGAAAGCACCAATGGCAGAAAGACCCCTTTATTCTTAGCCGCGCCCTCCATTGCTGTAGAGGTGGAAGGCACAAAGAACTGCCGCCATCCCTCAATGGGAGACAAGCCATAAACTGTCTTCCTTCCAGCTCTTTAGGAAGCTGAGAAAGAACTCGCTTTCCACAGTGCTGTTACAGCATACGAGGAAACTCTCATACCGAGGCAGCTCAAATGGCATTTCTTCCCAGGGCTTAACTGGTCGCTTTAGGACTTGTGCTTCTGCCACAGTTCCACCTTGCCAACCCGGCTGAGACGAAATGCATACATCTTCCCCTTAAGCAACGGGGGCGAAGCCCACATGATTGTGCTTCCACATTCTTAGCAGGAGCAGACAATAGGCCTTTTACAAACCGCCTTTGTGCACTGGGTCAGAGAGTGTCAGAATGCACCTATGTCAGAAAGGGCCCTTTGCTCTCAGCCGTGCCCTCCATTGCTCTAGAGGTGGAAGGCACAAAGCACTGCCTCCATCCTTCAATTGGAGACAAGCCATCAACTGTCTTGCCTCCAGCTCTTTAGGAAGCTGACAAACAACTCGCTTTTCTCAGTCCTGTTACAGCAGACCGGGGAAATTCTCATACAAAGGCAGCTCAAATGGCATTTATTCCCAGCCCTTAACTCGCAGCTTTAGGACTCCTGCTTCTGCCGCAATTCCACCTTGCCAACCCGGCTCAGGCCAAATGCCTACATCTTCCCCTGAAGCAACTGGGCTGAGTCCCAGATGATTGAGCGTCCACGTGCTTAGGAGTCGATAGACTGCACGCCTTTTTCCAACCACCATTGTGCACTGCTGGAGAGAGTGTTGGAAAGCAGCTATGTCAGAAAGACCCCTTTGCTCTCAGTCGTGTCCATCATTGCTCTAGACGTGGAATCCACAATGCACTGCCTCCCCCCCCAAATGGGCGACAAGCCACAGACCATCTTCCTTCCAGCTCTTTAGGAAGCTGAGAAAGAACTCGCTTTCAACAGTGCTCTTTATGAGTCCTGGCAACATCTCATACAAAGGCAGCTGCTATGCCATTTCTTTGCAGCGCTTAACTCGCAGATTTGGAACTTCTGCTCCTGCCACATTTCCACCTTGCCAACCCGGCTCAGACGAAATGTCTACATCTTCCCCTTCAGCAACGGGGACGAGGCCCAGATGACTGTGCTTCCGCATGCTTAGCAGGAGCAGACAATAGGCTTTTTACAAACCGCCATTGTGCACTGGGTCAGAGAGTGTCAGAATGCACCTATGTCAGAAAGGGCCCTTTGCTCTCAGCCGTGCCCTCCATTGCTCTAGAGGTGGAAGGCACAAAGCACTGCCTCCATCCTTCAATTGGAGACAAGCCATCAACTGTCCTGCTTCCATCTCTTTAGGAAGCTGGCAAAGCACTCGCATTCCACAGTGCTCTTACAGCGTCCTGGGAACGTCTCATACAAAGGCAGCTGAACACCGTGTCTTTTCAGCCCTTAACTCACCAATCTGCAACATCTGCTTCTGCCGCATTTCCACCTTGCCAACCCGGCTCAGACGAAATGCCTACATCTTCCGCTGAAGCAATTGTGCTGATTCCCAAATGATTGAGCATCCACATGCTTAGGAGGCGATAAAGTGCATGCTTTTTCCAACCACCATTTTACACTGCTTACAGAGCGTCGGAAAGCAGCTATGTCAGAAAGGCCCCTTTGCTCTCAGCCATGCCCTCCATTGCTCTCGAGGTGGAAGGCACAAGGCACTGGTTGTGGATCCACCCCTCAATGGGAGACAAACCACATCTTGTCCTGCTTCCAGCTCTTTAGGAAGTGGAGAAAAAACTCCCTTTCCACAGTGCTCTTTCAGGGTCCTGGGAACATCTCAGACAAAGGAGGCTGAACGCCGTTGCTTTTCAGCACTTCAATCGCCAGTCTCGGACATCTGCATCCTGCACGTTTCCACCTTGCCAACCCGGCTCAGACGAAATGCCTACATCTTCCCCTTGAGCAATGGGGATGAGGCCCATATGATTGTGGTTCCACATGCTGAGGAGGAGAGAGACGATAGGCTTTTAACTAACCACGAAGTGCAATCGTTGGGAGAGTGTCAGAAAGCACCAATGGCAGAAAGACCCCTTTACTCTTAGCCGCGCCCTCCATTGCTGTAGAGGTGGAAGGCACAAAGCACTGCCGCCATCCCTCAATGGGAGACAAGCCATAAACTGTCTTCCCTCCAGCTCTTTAGGAAGCTGAGAAAGAACTCGCTTTCCACAGTGCTGTTACAGCATACGAGGAAACTCTCATACCGAGGCAGCTCAAATGACATTTCTTCCCAGGGCTTAACTGGCCGCTTTAGGACTTGTGCTTCTGCCTCAGTTCCACCTTGCCAACCCCGCTCAGACGAAATGCCTACATCTTCCCCTTAAGCAACGGGGGCGAAGCCCACATGATTGTGCTTCCACATGCTTAGCAGGAGCAGACAATAGGCTTTGTACAAACCGCATTTGTGCACTGGGTCAGAGTGTCAGAATGCACCTATGTCAGACAGGGCCCTTTGCTCTCAGCCATGCCCTCCATTGCTCTACAGGTGGAAGGCACAAACCACTGCCTCCATCCTTCAATTGGAGACAAGCCATCAAATGTCTTACCTCCAGCTCTTTAGGAAGCTGACGAACAACTCGCTTTCCACAGTCCTGTTACAGCACGCAGGGCAACATCTCATAAAAAGGCAGCTCAAATGGCATTTCTTCCCAGCATTTAACTCGCAGATTTAGGATTCCTGCTTCTGCCGCAATTCCACCTTGCCAACCCGGCTGAGACGAAATGCCTCCATCTTCCCCTGAAGCAACTGGGCTGAGTCCCAAATGATTGAGCGTCCACGTGCTTAGGAGACGATAGACTGCACGCCTTTTTCCAACCACCATTGTGCACTGCTGAAGAGAGTGTCGGAAAACAGCTATGTCAGAAAGACCCCTTTGCTCTCAGCCGTGCCCTTCATTGCTCTAGACGTGGAATGCACAATGCACTGGCTACCCCCCTCAAGGGGCGACAAGCCACAGACCATCTTCCTTCCGTCTCTTTAGGAAGCTGACAAAGAACTCACTTTCAACAGTGCTCTTTCTGTGTCCTGGCAACATCTCATACAAAGGCAGCTGCTATGCCATTTCTTTTCAGCGCTTAACTCGCAGATTTGGAACTTCTGCTCCTGCCACATTTCCACCTTGCCAACCCGGCTCAGACGAAATGCCTACATCTTCCCCTTGAGCAATGGGGATGAGGCCCATATGATTCTGGTTCCACATGCTGAGGAGGAGAGAGACGATAGGCTTTGAACTAACCACGAAGTGCAATGTTTGGGAGAGTGTCAGAACGCACCAGTGGCAGAAAGACCCCTTGACTCTCAGCCGTGCCCTCCATTACTGTAGAGCTGGAAGGCACAAAGCACTGCCTCCATCCTTCAATGGGAGACAAGCCATAAACTGTCTTGCCTCCAGCTCTTTAGGAAGCTGAGAAAGAACTCGCTTTCCACAGTGCTGTTACAGCATACGAGGAAACTCTCATACCGAGGCAGCTCAAATGCCTTTTCTTCCCAGTGCTTAACTGGCGGCTTTAGGACTTCTGCTTCTGCCACAGTTACACCATGCCAACCCGGCTCAGACGAAATGCCTACATCTTCCACTGAAGCAACGGGGGCGAAGCCCACATGATTGTGCTTCCAAATGCTTAGCAGGAGCAGACAATAGGCTTTTTACAAACCACCTTTGTGCACTGGGTCAGAGAGTGTCAGAATGCACCTATGTCAGAAAGGGCCCTTTGCTCTCAGCCGTGCCCTCCATTGCTCTAGAGGTGGAAGGCACAAAGCACTGCCTCCATCCTTCAATTGGAGAAAAGCCATCAACTGTCCTACTTCCAGCTCTTCAGGAAGCTGGCAAAGCACTCGCATTCCACAGTGCTCTTACAGCGTCCTGGGAACGTCTCATACAAAGGCAGCTGAACACCGTGTCTTTTCAGCCCTACACTCACCAATCTGCAACATCTGCTTCTGCCGCATTTTCACCTTGCCAACCCGGCTCAGGCGAAATGCCTACATGTTCCCCTGAAGCAACTCTGCTGATTCCCAAATGATTGAGCATCCACATGCTTAGGAGGCGATAAACTGCATGCCTTTTTCCAACCACCATTTTACACTGCTTAGAGAGCGTCAGAAAGCAGCTATGTCAGAAAGGCCCCTTTGCTCTCAGACATGCCCTCCATTGCTCTCGAGGTGGAAGGCACAAGGCATGGTTCTGGATCCACCCCTCAATGGGAGACAAACCACATCTTGTCCTGCTTCCAGCTCTTTAGGAAGTGGAGAAAAAACTCCCTTTCCACAGTGCTCTTTCAGCGTCCTGGGAACATCTCATACAAAGGAGGCTGAACGCCGTTCCTTTTCAGCACTTCACTCGCCAGTCTGGGACATGTGCATCCTGCACGTTTCCACCTTGCCAACCCGGCTCAGGCTAAATGCCTACATCTTCCCCTTGAGCAATGGGGATGAGGCCCATAGGATTGTGGTTCCACATGCTGAGGAGGAGAGAGACGATAGGCTTTTAACTAACCACGAAGTGCAATGTTTGGGAGAGTGTCGGAAAGCACCAATGGCAGAAAGACCCCTTTACTCTCAGCCGTGACCTCCATTGCTGTAGAGGTGGAAGGAACAAAGCACTGCCTCCATCCTTCAATGGGAGACAAGCCATAAACAGTCTTGCCTCCAGCTCTTTAGGAAGCTGAGAAAGAACTCGCTTTCCACAGTGCTGTTACAGCATACGAGGAAACTCACATACCGAGGCAGCTCAAATGCCATTTCTTCCCAGTGCTTAACTGGTGGCTTTAGGACTTTTGCTTCTGCCACAGTTCCACCTTCCCAACCCGGCTCAGACGAAATGCCTACATCTTCCCCTGAGCAACGGGGGCGAAGCCCACATGACTGTGCTTCCACATGCTTAGCAGGAGCAGACAATAGGCTTTTTACAAACCGCCTTTGTGCACTGGGTCAGAGAGTGTCAGAATGCACCTATGTCAGAAAGGGCCCTTTGCTCTCAGCCGTGCCCTCCATTGCTCTAGGGTGGAAGGCACAAAGCACTGCCTCGATCCTTCAATTGGAGACAAGCCATAAACTGTCTTGCCTCCAGCTCTTTAGGAAGCTGACAAACAGCTCACTTTCCACAGTCCTGTTACAGCTGACCTGGGAACTTCTCATACAAAGGCAGCTCAAATGGCATTTCTTCCCAGCCCTTAACTCGCAGCTTTAGGACTCCTGCTTCTGCCGCAATTCCACCTTGCCAACCCGGCTCAGACGTAATGCCTACATCTTCCCCTGAAGCAACTGTGCTGATTCCCAAATGATTGAGCATCCACATGCTTAGGAGGCGATAAACTGCACGCCTTTTTCCAACCACCATTGTGCACTGCTGAAGAGAGTGTCGGAAAGCAGCTATGTCAGAAAGACCCCTTTGCTATCAGCCGTGCCCTTCATAGCTCTAGACGTGGAATGCACAATGCACTGTCTCCCCAACATCAAGGGGCGACAAGCCACAGACCATGCCCTTCATTGCTCTAGAAGTGGAATGCACAATGCACTGGCTCCCCCACTCAAGGGGCGACAAGCCACAGACCATCTTCCTTCCATCTCTTTAGGAAGCTGACAAAGAACTCGCTTTCAACAGTGCTCTTTCTGTGTCCTGGCAACATCTCATACAAAGGCAGCTGCTATGCCATTTCTTTTCAGCGCTTAACTCGCAGATTTGGAACTTCTGCTCCTGCCACATTTCCACCTTGCCAACCCGGCTCAGACTAAATGTCTACATCTTCCCCTTCAGCAACGGGGACGAGGCCCAGATGACTGTGCTTCCGCATGCTTAGCAGGAGCAGACAATAGGCTTGTTACAAACTGTCATTGTGCACTGGGTCAGAGAATGTCAGAATGCACCTATGTCAGAAAGGGCCCTTTGCTCTCAGCCGTGCCCTCCATTGCTCTAGAGGTGGAAGGCACAAAGCACTGCCTCCATCCTTCAATTGGAGAAAAGCCATCAACTGTCCTGCTTCCAGCTCTTTAGGAAGCTGGCAAAGCACTCGCATTCCACAGTGCTCTTACAACGTCCTGGGAACGTCTCATACAAAGGCAGCTGAACACCGTGTCTTTTCAGCCCTTAAGTCACCAATCTGCAACATCTGCTTCTGCCGCATTTCCACCTTGCCAACCCGGCTCAGAGGAAATGCCTACATCTTCCCCTGAAGCAACTGTGCTGATTCCCAAATGATTGAGCATCCACATCCTTAGGAGGCGATAAACTGCATGCCTTTTTCCAACCACCATTTTACACTGCTTAGAGAGCGTCGGAAAGCAGCTATGTCAGAAAGGCCCCTTTGCTCTCAGCCATGCCCTCCATTGCTCTCGAGCTGGAAGGCACAAGGCACTGGTTCTGGATCCACCCCTCAATGGGAGACAAACCACATATTGTCCTGCTTCCAGCTCTTTAGGAAGTGGAGAAAAAACTTCCTTTCCACAGTGCTCTTTCAGCATCCTGGGAACATCTCATACAAAGGAGGCTGAGCGCCGTTTCTTTTCAGCACTTGACTCGCCACTCTGGAACATCTGCATCCTGCACGTTTCCACCTTGCCCACCCGGCTCAGACGAAATTCCTACATCTTCCCCTTGAGCAATGGGGATGAGGCCCATAGGCTTGTGGTTCCACATGCTGAGGACTAGAGACACGATAGGCTTTTAACTAACCACGAACTGCAATGGTTGCGAGAGTGTCAGAAAGCACCAATGGCAGAAAGACCCCTTTACTCTCAGCCGCGCCGCCCATTGCTGTAGAGGTGGAAGGCACAAAGCACTGCCTCCATCCTTCAATGGGTGACAAGCCATAAACTGTCTTGGCACCAGGTCTTTAGGAAGCTGAGAAAGAACTCGCTTTCCACAGTGCTGTTACAGCATACGAGGAAACTCTCATACCGAGGCAGCTCAAATGGCATTTCTTCCCAGGGCTTAACTGGCCGCTTTAGGACTTGTGCTTCTGCCGCAGTTCCACCATGCAATCCCGGCTCAGACGAAATGCCTACATCTTCCCCTGAAGCAACGGGGGCGAAGCCCACATGATTGTGCTTCCACATGCTTAGCAGGAGAAGACAATAGGCTTTTTACAAACCGCCTTTGTGCACTGGGTCAGAGAGTGTCAGAATGCCCCTATGTCAGAAAGGGCCCTTTGCTCTCAGCCGTGCCCTCCATTGCTCTTGAGGTGGAAGGCACAAAGCACTGCCTCCATCCTTCAATTGGAGACAAGCCATCAACTGTCTTGCCTCCAGCTCTTTAGGAAGCTGAAAAACAACTCGCTTTCCACAGTCCTCTTACAGCAGACCGGGGAACTTCTCATACAAAGGCAGCTCAAATGGCATTTCTTCCCAGCCCTTAACTCGCAGCTTTAGGACTCCTGCTTCTGCCGCAATTCCACCTTGCCAACCCGGCTCAGAGGAAATGCCTACCTCTTCCCCTGAAGCACCTGGGCTGAGTCCCAAATGATTGAGCATCCACGTGCTTAGGAAGCGATAGAATGCACGCCTTTTTCCAACCACCATTGTGCACTGCTGGAGACAGTGTCGGAAAGCAGCTATGTCAGAAAGACCCCTTTGCTCTCAGCCGTGCCCTTCATTGCTCTAGACGTGGAATGCACAATGCACTGGCTCCCCCCCCTCAAGGGGAGACAAGCCACAGACCATCTTCCTTCCGTCTCTTTAGGAAGCTGAGAAAGAACTCGCTTTCAACAGTGCTCATTCTGTGTCCTGGCAACATCTCATACAAAGGCAGCTGCTATGCCATTTCTTTTCAGCGCTTAACTCGCAGATTTGGAACTTCTGCTCGGCTCAGAAGAAATGCCTACATCTTCCCCTTCACCAACGGGGAGGAGGCCCAGATGACTGTGCTTCGGCATGCTTAGCAGGAGCAGACAATAGGCTTTTTACAAACCGCCATTGTGCACTGGGTCAGAGAGTGTCAGAATGCACGTATGTCAGAAAGGGCCCTTTGCTCTCAGCCGTGCCCTCCATTGCTCTAGAGGTGAAAGGCACAAAGCACTGCCTCCATCCTTCAATTGGAGACAAGCCATCAACTGTCCTGCTTCCAGCTCTTTAGGACGCTGGGAAAGCACTCGCGTTCCACAGTGCTCTTACACCGTCCTGGGAACGTCTCATACAAAGGCAGCTGAACACCGTGTCTTTTCAGCCCTTGCTCACCAGTCTGCAACATCTGCCTCTGCCGCAATTCCACCTTGCCAACCCGGCTCAGACGAAATGCCTACATCTTCCCCTGAAGCAACTGGGCTGAGTCCCAAATGATTGAGCGTCCACGTGCTTAGGAGGCGATAGAATGCACGCCTTTTTCCAACCACCATTGTGCACTGCTTAGAGAGCGTCGGAAAGCAGCTATGTCAGAAAGGCCCCTTTGCTCTCAGCCATGCCCTCCATTGCTCTCGAGGTGGAAGGCACAAGGCACTGGTTCTGGATCCACCCCTCAATGGGAGACAAACCACAGCTTGTCGTGCTTCCAGCTCTTTAGGAAATGGAGAAAAAACTCCCTTTCCCCAGTGCTTTTTCAGCGTCCAGGGAGCATCTCATACAAAGGAGGCTGAACGCCGTTTCTTTTCAGCACTTCACCCGCCAGTCTGGGACATCGGCATCCTGTACATTTCCACCTTGCCAACGCGGCTCTGACGAAATGCCCACATCTTCCCCTTGAGCAATGGGGATGAGGCCCATATGATTGTGATTCCACATGCTGAGGAGGAGAGAGACGATAGGCTTTTAACTAACCACGAAGTGCAATGGTTGGCAGAGTGTCAGAAAGCACCAATGGCAGAAAGACCCCTTTGCTCTCAGCCACGCCCTCCATTTCTGTAGAGCTGGAAGGCACAAAGCACTGCCTCCATCCTTCAATGGGAGACAAGCCATAAACTGTCTTGCCTCCAGCTCTTTAGGAAGCTGAGAAAGAACTCGCTTTCCACAGTGCTGTTACAGCATATGAGGAAACTCTCATACCGAGGCAGCTCAAATGGCATTTCTTCCCAGGGCTTAACTGGCTGCTTTAGGACTTGTGCTTCTGCCACAGTTCCACCTTGCCAACCCGGCTCAGACGAAATGCCTACATCTTCCCCTGAAGCAACGGGTGCGAAGCCCACATGATTGTGCTTCCACATGCTTAGCAGGAGCAGACAATAGGCTTTTTACAAACCGCCATTGTGCACTGGGTCAGACAGTGTCACAATGCACCTATGTCAGAAAGGGCCCTTTGCTCTCAGCCGTGCCCTCCATTGCTCTAGAGGTGGAAGGCACAAAGCACTGCCTCCATCCTTCAATTGGAGACAAGCCATCAACTGTCATGCCTCCAGCTCTTTTGGAAGCTGACAAACAATCGCTTTCCACAGTCCTGTTACAGCAGACCGGGGAACATCTCATACAAAGGCAGCTCAAATGGCATTTCTTCCCAGCCCTTAACTCGCAGCTTTAGGACTCCTGCTTCTGCCGCAATTCCACCTTGCCAACCCGTCTCAGACGAAATGCCTACATCTTCCCCTGAAGCAACTGGGCTGAGTCCCAAGTGATTGAGCGTCCACGTGCTTAGGAGGCGATAGACTGCACGCCTTTTTCCAACCACCATTGTGAACTGCTGGAGACAGTGTCGGAAAGCAGCTATGTCAGAAAGACCCCTTTGCTCTCAGCCGTGCCCTTCATTGCTCTAGACGTGGAATCCACAATGCACTGGCTCCCCCGCCTCAAAGGGCGACAAGCCACAGACCATCTTCCTTCCATCTCTTTAGGAAGCTGAGAAAGAACTCGCTTTCAACAGTGCTCTTTCTTTGTCCTGGCAACATCTCATACAAAGGCAGCTGCTATGCTATTTCTTTTCAGCGCTTAACTCGCAGATTTGGAACTTCTGCTCCTGTCACATTTCCACCTTGCCAACCCGGCTCAGACGAAATGTCTACATCTTCCCCTTCAGCAACGGGGACAAGGCCCAGATGACTGTGATTCCGCATGCTTAGCAGGAGCAGACAATAGGCTTTTTACAAACCGCCATTGTGCACTGGGTCAGAGAGTGTCAGAATGCACCTATGTCAGAAAGGGCCCTTTGCTCTCAGCCGTGCCCTCCATTGCTCTAGAGGTGGAAGGCACAAAGCACTGCTTCCATCCTTCAGTTGGAGACAAGCCATCAACTGTCCTGCTTCCAGCTCTTTAGGAAGCTGGGACAGCACTTGCATTCCACAGAGCTCTTACAGCGTCCTGGGAACGTCTCATACAAAGGCAGCTGAACACCGTGCCTTTTCAGCCCTTAACTCGCCAATCTGTAACATCTGCTTCTGCCGCATTTCCACCTTGCCAACCCGGCTCAGACGAAATGCCTACATCTTCCCCTGAAGCAACTGTGCTGATTCCCAAATGATTGAGCATCCGCATGCTTAGGAGGCGATAAACTGCATGCCTTTTTCCAACCACCATTTTACACTGATTAGAGAGCGTCGGAAAGCAGCTATGTCAGAAAGGCCCCTTTGCTCTCAGCCATGTCCTCCATTGCTCTCGAGGTGGATGGCACAAGGCACTGGTTCTGGATCCACCCCTGAATGGGAGACAAACCACATCTTGTCCTGCTTCCAGCTCTTTAGGAAGTGGAGAAAAAACTCCCTTTACACAGTGCTCTTTCAGCGTCCTGGGAAAATCTCATACAAAGGAGGCTGAACGCCGTTTCTTTTCAGCACTTCACTCGCCAGTCTGGGACATCTGCATCCTGCACGTTTCCACCTTGCCAACCCAGCTCAGACGAAATTCCTACATCTTCCCCTTGAGCAATGGGGATGAGGCCCATATGATTGTGGTTTCACATGCTGATGAGTAGAGAGACGATAGGCTTTGAACCCACCATGAAGTGCAATGGTTGGGAGAGTGTCAGAAAGCACCAATGGCAGAAAGACCCCTTTACTCTCAGCCGCGCCCTCCATTGCTGTAGAGGTGGAAGGCACAAAGCACTGCCTCCATCCTTCAATGGGAGACAAGCCATCAACTGTCTTGCCTCCAGCTCTTTAGGAAGCTGAGAAAGAACTCGCTTTCCACAGTGCTGTTACAGCATACGAGGAAACTCTCATACTGAGGTAGCTTAAATGCCATTTCTTCCCAGGGCTTAAGTGTCCGCTTTAGGACTTCTGCTTCTGCCACAGTTCCACCATGCCAAACCGGCTCAGACGAAATGCCTACATCTTCCCCTTAAGCAACGGGGGCGAAGCCCACATGATTGTGCTTCCACATGCTTAGCAGGAGCAGACAATAGGCTTTTTACAAACCGCCTTTGTGCACTGGGTCAGAGAGTGTCAGAATGCCCCTATGTCAGAAAGGGCCCTTTGATCTCCGCCGTCCCCTCCATTGCCCTAGAGTTGGAAGGCACAAAGCACTGCCTCCATCCTTCAATTGGAGACAAGCCATCAACTGTCTTGCCTCCAGCCCTTTAGGAAGCTGACAAACAACTCGCTTTCCACAGTCCTGTTACAGCAGACCGGGGAACTTCTCATACAAAGGCAGCTCAAATGGCATTTCTTCCCAGCCCTTAACTCGCAGCTTTAGGACTCCTGCTTCTGCCGCAATTCCACCTTGCCAACCCGGCTCAGACGAAATGCCTACATCTTCCCCTGAAGCACCTGGGCTGAGTCCCAAATGATTGAGCGTCCACGTGCTTAGGAGGCGATAGACTGCACGCCTTTTTCCAACCACCTTTGTGCACTGCTGGAGAGAGTGTCGGAAAGCAGCAAAGTCAGAAAGACCCCTTTGCTCTCAACCGTGCCCTTCATTGCTCTAGACGTGTAATGCACATTGCCCTGGCTCCCCCCCCAAGGGGCGAAAAGCCACAGACCATCTTCCTTCCATCTCTTTAGGAAGCTGAGAAAGAACTCGCTTTCAACAGTGCTCTTTCTGTGTCCTGGCAACATCTCATACAAAGGCAGCTGCTATGCCATTTCTATTCAGCGCTTATATCGCAGATTTGGAACTTCTGCTCCTGCCACATTTCCACCTTGCCATCCCTGCTCAGACGAAATGTCTACATGTTCCCCTTCAGCAACGGGGACGAGGCCCAGATGACTGTGCTTCCGCATGCTTAGCAGGAGCAGACAATAGGCTTTTTACAACCGCCTTTGTGCACTGGGTCAGAGAGCGTCAGAATGCACCTATGTCAGAAAGGGCCCTTTGCTCTCAGCCATGCCCTCCATTGCTCTAGAGATAGAAGGCACAAAGCACTGCCTCCATCCTTCAATTTGAGACAAGCCATCAACTGTCCTGCTTCCAGCTCTTTAGGAACCTGGGAAAGCACTCGCATTCCACAGTGCTCTTACAGCGTCCTGGGAACGTCTCATACAAAGGCAGCTGAACACCGTGTGTTTTCAGCCCTTAACTCACCAATCTGAAACATCTGCTTCTGCTGCATTTCCACCTTGCCAAACCGGCTCAGACGAAATGCCTACATCTTCCCCTGAAGCAACTGTGCTGATTCCCAAATGATTGAGCATCCACATGCTTAGAAGGCGATAAACTGCATGCCTTTCTCCAACCACCATTTTACACGGCTTAGAGAGCGTCGGAAAGCAGCTATGTCAGAAAGGCCCCTTTGCTCTCAGCCATGCCCTCCATTGCTCTCGAGGTGGAAGGCACAAGGCACTGGTTCTGGATCCACCCCTCAAGGGGAGACAAACCACATCTTGTCCTGCTTCCAGCTCTTTAGGAAGTGGAGAAAAAACTCCCTTTCCACAGTGCTCTTTCAGCGTCCTGGGAACATCTCATACAAAGGAGGCTGAACGCCGTTTCTTTTCAGCACTTCACGCGCCAGTCTGTGACATCTGCATCCTGCACGTTTCCACCTGGCCAACCAGCTCAGAGGAAATGCCTACATCTTCCCCTTGAGCAATAGGGATCAGGCCCATATGATTGTGCTTCCACATGCTGAGGAGGAGAGACACGATAGGCTCTTAACTAATCACGAGGTGCCATGGTGGGGAGAGTGTCAGAAAGCACCAATGGCAGAAAGACCCCTTTACTCTCAGCCGCGCCCTCCATTGCTCCAGAGGTGGAAGGCACAAAGCACTGCCTCCATCCTTCAATGGGAGACAAGCCATAAACTGTCTTGCCTCCAGCTCTTTAGTAAGCTGAGAAAGAACTCGCTTTCCACAGTGCTGTTACAGCATACGAGGAAACTCTCATACTGAGGTAGCTGAAATGCCATTTCTTCCCAGGGCTTAAGTGGCCGCTTTAGGACTTCTGCTTCTGCCACAGTTCCACCATGCCAAACCGGCTCAGAACAAATGCCTACATCTTCCCCTTAAGCAACGGGGGCGAAGCCCACATGATTGTGCTTCCACATGCTTAGCAGGAGCAGACAATAGGCTTTTTGCAAACCGCCTTTGTGCACTGGGTCAGAGAGTGTCAGAATGCACCTATGTCAGAAAGGGCCCTTTGATCTCCGCCGTCCCCTCCATTGCCCTAGAGTTGGAAGGCACAAAGCACTGCCTCCATCCTTCATTTGGAGACAAGCCATCAACTGTCTTGCCTCCAGCCCTTTAGGAAGCTGACAAACAACTCGCTTTCCACAGTCCTGTTACAGCAGACCGGGGAACTTCTCATACAAAGGCAGCTCAAATGGCATTTCTTCCCAGCCCTTAACTCGCAGCTTTAGGACTCCTGCTTCTGCCGCACTTCCACCTTGCCAACCCGGCTCAGACGGAATGCCTACATCTTCCCCTGAAGCAACTGGGCTGAGTCCAAAATAATTGAGCGTCCACGTGCTTAGGAGGCGATAGACTGCACGCCTTTTTCCAGCCACCATTCTGCAGTGCTGGAGAGAGTGTCGGAAAGCAGCTATGTCAGAAAGACACCTTTGCTTACAGCCGTGCACTTCATTGCTCTAGACGTGGAATGCACAATGCACTGGCTCCCCCCCCTCAAGGGACGACAAGGCACAGACCATCTTCCTTCCATCTCTTTAGGAAGCTGAGAAAGAAATCGCTTTCAACAGTGCTCTTTCTGTGTCCTGGCAACATCTCATACAAAGGAAGCTGCTATGCCATATCTTTTCAGCGCTTAACTCGCAGATTTGGAACTTCCTCTCCTGCCACATTTCCACCTTGCCAACCCGGCTAGAGGAAATGTCTACATCTTCCCCTTCAGCAATGGGCACGAGGCCCAGATGACTGTGCTTCCGCATGCTTAGCAGGAGCAGACAATAGGCTTTTTACAAACCGGCATTGAGCACTGGGTCAGAGAGTGTCAGAATGCACCTATGTCAGAAAGGGCCCTTTGCTCTCAGCCGTGCCCTCCATTGCTCTAGAGGTGGAAGGCACAAAGCACGGCCTCCATCCTTCAATTGGAGACAAGCCATCAACTGTCCTGCTTCCAGCTCTTTAGGAAGCTGGGACAGCACTCGCATTCCACAGTGCTCTTACAGCGTCCTGGAAACGTCTCATACAAAGGCAGCTGAACACCGTGTCTTTTCAGCCCTTAACTCACCAATCTGCAACATCTGCTTCTGCCACATTTCCACCTTGCCAACCCGGCTCAGACGAAATGCCTACATCTTCCCCTGAAGCAACTGTGCTGATTCCCAAATGATTGAGCATCCACATGCTTACGAGGCGATAAACTGCATGCCTTTTTCCAACCACCATTTTACACTGATTAGAGAGCGTCGGAAAGCAGCTATGTCAGAAAGGCCCCTTTGCTCTCAGCCATGCCCTCCATTGCTCTCGAGGTGGAAGGCACAAGGCACTGGTTCTGGATCCACCCCTCAATGGGAGACAAACCACATCTTGTCCTGCTTCCAGCTCTTTAGGAAGTGGAGAAAAAACTCCCTTTCCACAGTGCTCTTACAGCGTCCTGGGAACATCTCATACAAAGGAGGCTGAACGCCGTTTCTTTTCAGCACTTCACTCGCCAGTCTGGGACATCTGCATCCTGCACGTTTCCACCTTGCCAACCCGGCTCAGACGAAATGCCTACATCTTCCCCTTGATCTATTGGGATGAGGCCCATATGATTGTGGTTCCACATGCTAAGGAGGAGAGACAGGATAGTCTTTTATCTAACCACGAAGTGGAATGTTTGGGAGAGTGTCAGAAAGCACCAATAGCAGAAAGACCCCTTTACTCTCAGCCGCGCCCTCCATTGCTGTAGAGGTGGAAGGCACAAAGCACTGCCTCCATCCTTCAATGGGAGACAAGCCAAAAACTGTCTTGCCTCCAGCTCTTTAGGAAGCTGAGAAAGAACTTGCTTTCCACAGTGCTGTTACAGCATACGAGGTAACTCTCATACCGAGGCAGCTCAAATGCCATTTCTTCCCAGTGCTTAACTGGCCGCTTTAGGACTTCTGCTTCTGCAACAGTTCCGCCTTGCCAACCCAGCTCAGGCGAAATGCCTACATCTTCCCCTGAAGCAACGTGGGCGAAGCCCACATGACTGTGCTTCCACATGCTTAGCAGGAGCAGACAATAGGCTTTTTGCAAACCGCCTTTGTGCACTGGGTCAGAGAGTGTCAGAATGCACCTATGTCAGAAAGGGCCCTTTGATCTCAGCCGTGCCCCCCATTGCTCTAGAGGTGGAAGGCACGAAGCACTGCCTCCATTCGTCAATTGGAGACAAGCCATCAACTGTCTTGCCTCCAGCTCTTTAGGAAGCTGACAAACAACTCGCTTTCCACAGTCCTGTTACAGCAGACCGGGGAACTTCTGATACAAAGCCAGCTCAAATGGCATTTCTTCCCAGCCCTTAACTCGCAGCTTTAGGACTCCTGCTTCTGCCGCAATTCCACCTTGCCAACCCGGCTCAGACGAAATGCCTACATCTTCCCCTGAAGCAACTCGGCTGAGTCCCAAATGATTGAGCGTCCACGTGCTTAGGAGGCGATAGACTGCACGCCTTTTTCCAACCACCTTTGTGCACTGTTGGAGAGAGTGTCGGAAAGCAGCTATGTCAGAAAGACCCCTTTGCTGTCAGCCGTGCCCTTCATTGCTCTAGACGTGGAATGCACAATGCACTGGCTCCCCCCCCTCAAGGGGCGACAAGCCACACACCATCTTCCTTCCGTCTCTTTAGGAAGGTGAGAAAGAACTCGCTTTCAACAGTGCTCTTTCTGTGTCCTGGCAACATCTCATACAAAGGCAGCTGATATGCTGTTTCTTTTCAGCGCTTAAATCGTAGATTTGGGACTTCTGCTCCTGCCACATTTCCACCTTGTCAACCCGGCTCAGACGAAATGTCTACATCTTTCCCTTCAGCAACGGGGACGAGGCCCAGATGACTGTGCTTCCGCATGCTTAGCAGGAGCAGGCCATAGGCTTTTTACAAACCGCCTTTGTGCACTGGGTCAGAGAGTGTCAGAATGCACCTATGTCAGAAAGGGCCCTTTGCTCTCAGCCGTGCCCTCCATGGCTCTAGAGGTGGAAGGCACAAAGCACTGCCTCCATCCTTCAATTGGAGACAAGCCAGCAACTGTCCTGCTTCCAGCTCGTTAGGAAGCTGGGAAAGCACTCGCATTCCACAGTGCTCTTACAGCGTCCTGGGAGCGTCTCATACAAAGGCAGCTGAACACCGTGTCATTTCAACTCTTAACTCACCAATCTGCAACATCTGCTTCTGCCGCATTTCCACCTTTCCAACCCGGCTCAGACGAAATGCCTACATTTTCCCCTGAAGTGACTGTGCTGATTCCCAAATGATTGAGCATCCACATGCTTATGAGGCGATAAACTGCATGCCTTTTTCCAACCACCATTTTACACTGCTTAGAGAGCGTCGGAAAGCAGCTATGTCAGAAAGGCCCCTTTGCTCTCAGCCATGCCCTCCATTGCTCTCAAGGTGGAAGGCACAAGGCACTGGTTCTGGATCCACCCCTCAATGGGAGACAAACCACATCTTGTCCTGCTTCCAGCTCTTTAGGAAGTGGAGAAAAAATTCCCTTTCCACAGTGCTCTTTCAGCGTCCTGGGAACATCTCATACAAAGGAGGCTGAACGCCGTTTGTTTTCAGCGCTTCACTCGCCAGTCTGGGACATCTGCATCCTGCATGTTTCCACCTTGCCAACCCGGCACAGACGAAATGCCTACAACTTCCCCTTGAGCAATGGGGATCAGGCCCATATGATTGTGCTTCCACATGCTGAGGAGGAGAGACACGATAGGCTCTTAACTAATCACGAGGTGCCATGGTGGGGAGAGTGTCAGAAAGCACCAATGGCAGAAAGACCCCTTTACTCTCAGCCGCGCCCTCCAGTGATCCAGAGGTGGAAGGCACAAAGCACTGCCTCCATCCTTCAATGGGAGACAAGCCATAAACTGTCTTGCCTCCAGCTCTTTAGGAAGCTGAGAAAGAACTCGCTTTCCACAGTGCTGTTACAGCATACGAGGAAACTCTCCTACTGAGGTAGCTCAAATGCCATTTCTTCCCAGGGCTTAAGTGGCCGCTTTAGGACTTCTGCTTCTGCCACAGTTCCACCATGCCAAACCGGCTCAGACGAAATGCCTACATCTTCCCCTTAAGCAACGGGGGCGAAGCCCACATGATTGTGCTTCCACATGCTTAGCAGGAGCAGACAATAGGCTTTTTACAAACCGCCTTTGTGCACTGGGTCAGAGAGTGTCAGAATGCCCCTATGTCAGAAAGGGCCCTTTGAACTCCGCCGTCCCCTCCATTGCCCTAGAGTTGGAAGGCACAAAGCACTGCCTCCATCCTTCAATTGGAGACAAGCCATCAACTGTCTTGCCTCCAGCTCTTTAGGAAGCTGACAAACAACTCGCTTTCCACAGTCCTGTTACAGCAGACCGGGGAACTTCTCATACAAAGGCAGCTCAAATGGCATTTCTTCCCAGCCCTTAACTCGCAGCTTTAGGACTCCTGCTTCTGCCGCAATTCCACCTTGCCAACCCGGCTCAGACGAAATGCCTACATCTTCCCCTGAAGCACCTGGGCTGAGTCCCAAATGATTGAGCGTCCACGTGCTTAGGAGGCGATAGACTGCATGCCTTTTTCCAACCACCATTTTACACTGCTCAGAGAGCGTCGGAAAGCAGCTATGTCAGAAAGGTCCCTTTGCTCTCAGCCATGCCCTCCATTGCTCTCGAGGTGGAAGGCACAAGGCACTGGTTCTGGATCCACCCCTCAATGGGAGACAAACCACATCTTGTCCTGCTTCCAGCTCTTTAGGAAGTGGAGAAAATACTCCCTTTCCACAGTGCTCTTTCAGCGTCCTGGGAACATCTCATACAAATGAGGCTGAACGCCGTTTCTTTTCAGCACTTCATGCGCCAGTCTGTGACATCTGCATCCTGCACGTTTCCACCTGGACAACCGGCTCAGACGAAATGCCTACATCTTCCCCTTGAGCAACGGAGGCGAAGCCCACATGATTGTGGTTCCACATGCTTAGCAGGAGCAGACAATAGGCATTTTACAAACCGCCATTGTGCACTGGGTCAGAGAGTGTCAGAATGCACCTATGTCAGAAAGGGCCCTTTGCTCTCAGCCGTGCCCTCCATTGCTCTAGAGGTGGAAGGCACAAAGCACTGCCACCATCCTTTAATTGGAGACAGGCCATGAACTGTCTTGCCTCCAGATCTTTAGGAAGCTGGCAAACAACTCGCTTTTCTCAGTCCTGTTACAGCCGACCGGGGAAATTCTCATACAAAGGCAGCTCAAATGGCATTTCTTCCCATCCCTTAACTCGAGCTCTATGACTCCTGCTTCTGCCGCAATTCCACCTTGCTAACCCGGCTCAGACGAAATGCCTACATCTTCCCCTGAAGCAACTGGGCTGAGTCCAAAATAATTGAGCGTCCACGTGCTTAGGAGGCGATAGACTGCACGCCTTTTTCCAGCCACCATTGTGCAGTGCTGGAGAGAGTGTCGGAAAGCAGCTATGTCAGAAAGACCCCTTTGCTCTCAGCCGTGCCCTTCATTGCTCTAGACGTGGAATGCACAATGCACTGGCTCCCCCCCCTCAAGGGGCGACAAGCCACAGACCATCTTCCTTCCATCTCTTTAGGAAGCTGAGAAAGAACTCGCTTTCAACAGTGCTCTTTCTGTGTCCTGGCAACATCTCATACAAAGGCAGCTGATATGCCATATCTTTTCTGTGCTTAACTCGCAGATTTGGAACTTCTGCTGCTGCCACATTTCCACCTTGCCAACCCGGCTCAGAGGAAATGTCTACATCTTCCCCTTCAGCAACGGGGACGAGGCCCAGATGACTGTGCTTCCGCATGCTTAGCAGGAGCAGACAATAGGCTCTTTACAAACCGCCATTGTGCACTGGGTCAGAGAGTGTCAGAATGCACCTATGTCAGAAAGGGCCCTTTGCTCTCAGCCGTGCCCTCCATTGCTCTAGAGGTGGAAGGCACAAAGCACTGCCTCCATCCATCAATTGGAGACAAGCCAGCAAGTGTCCTGCTTCCAGCTCTTTAGGAAGCTGGGAAAGCACTCGCATTCCACAGTGCTCTTACAGCGTCCTGGGAACGTCTCATACAAAGGCAGCTGAACACCGTGTCTTTTCAGCCCTTAACTCACCAATCTGCAACATCTGCTTCTGCCGCATTTCCACCTTGCCAACCCGGCTCAGACGAAATGCCTACATCTTCCCATGAAGCAACTGTGCTGATTCCCAAATGATTGAGCATCCACAGGCTTAGGAGGCGATAAACTGCATGCCTTTTTCCAACCACCATTTTACACTGCTTAGAGAGCGTCGGAAAGCAGCTATGTCAGAAAGGCCCCTTTGCTCTCAGCCATGCCCTCCATTGCTCTCGAGGTGGAAGGCACAAGGCACTGGTTCTGGATCCACCCCTCAATGGGAGACAAACCACATCTTGTCCTGCTTCCAGCTCTTTAGGAAGTGGAGAAGAATCTCCCTTTCCACAGTGCTCTTACAGCGTCCAGGGAACATCTCATACAGAGGAGGCTGAACGCCATTTCTTTTCAGCACTTCACTCGCCAGTCTGGGACATCTGCATCCTGCACGTTTCCACCTTGCCAACCCGGCTCAGACGAAATGCCTACATCTTCCCCTTGAGCAATGGGGATGAGGCCCATAGGATTGTGGTTCCACATGCTGAGGAGGAGAGACACGATAGGCTCTTAACTAATCACGAGGTGCCATGGTGGGGAGAGTGTCAGAAAGCACCAATGGCAGAAAGACCCCTTTACTCTCAGCCGCGCCCTCCAGTGATCCAGAGGTGGAAGGCACAAAGCACTGCCTCCATCCTTCAATGGGAGACAAGCCATAAACTGTCTTGCCTCCAGCTCTTTAGGAAGCTGAGAAAGAACTCGCTTTCCACAGTGCTGTTACAGCATACGAGGAAACTCTCCTACTGAGGTAGCTCAAATGCCATTTCTTCCCAGGGCTTAAGTGGCCGCTTTAGGACTTCTGCTTCTGCCACAGTTCCACCATGCCAAACCGGCTCAGACGAAATGCCTACATCTTCCCCTTAAGCAACGGGGGCGAAGCCCACATGATTGTGCTTCCACATGCTTAGCAGGAGCAGACAATAGGCTTTTTACAAACCGCCTTTGTGCACTGGGTCAGAGAGTGTCAGAATGCCCCTATGTCAGAAAGGGCCCTTTGAACTCCGCCGTCCCCTCCATTGCCCTAGAGTTGGAAGGCACAAAGCACTGCCTCCATCCTTCAATTGGAGACAAGCCATCAACTGTCTTGCCTCCAGCTCTTTAGGAAGCTGACAAACAACTCGCTTTCCACAGTCCTGTTACAGCAGACCGGGGAACTTCTCATACAAAGGCAGCTCAAATGGCATTTCTTCCCAGCCCTTAACTCGCAGCTTTAGGACTCCTGCTTCTGCCGCAATTCCACCTTGCCAACCCGGCTCAGACGAAATGCCTACATCTTCCCCTGAAGCACCTGGGCTGAGTCCCAAATGATTGAGCGTCCACGTGCTTAGGAGGCGATAGACTGCATGCCTTTTTCCAACCACCATTTTACACTGCTCAGAGAGCGTCGGAAAGCAGCTATGTCAGAAAGGTCCCTTTGCTCTCAGCCATGCCCTCCATTGCTCTCGAGGTGGAAGGCACAAGGCACTGGTTCTGGATCCACCCCTCAATGGGAGACAAACCACATCTTGTCCTGCTTCCAGCTCTTTAGGAAGTGGAGAAAATACTCCCTTTCCACAGTGCTCTTTCAGCGTCCTGGGAACATCTCATACAAATGAGGCTGAACGCCGTTTCTTTTCAGCACTTCATGCGCCAGTCTGTGACATCTGCATCCTGCACGTTTCCACCTGGACAACCGGCTCAGACGAAATGCCTACATCTTCCCCTTGAGCAACGGAGGCGAAGCCCACATGATTGTGGTTCCACATGCTTAGCAGGAGCAGACAATAGGCATTTTACAAACCGCCATTGTGCACTGGGTCAGAGAGTGTCAGAATGCACCTATGTCAGAAAGGGCCCTTTGCTCTCAGCCGTGCCCTCCATTGCTCTAGAGGTGGAAGGCACAAAGCACTGCCACCATCCTTTAATTGGAGACAGGCCATGAACTGTCTTGCCTCCAGATCTTTAGGAAGCTGGCAAACAACTCGCTTTTCTCAGTCCTGTTACAGCCGACCGGGGAAATTCTCATACAAAGGCAGCTCAAATGGCATTTCTTCCCATCCCTTAACTCGAGCTCTATGACTCCTGCTTCTGCCGCAATTCCACCTTGCTAACCCGGCTCAGACGAAATGCCTACATCTTCCCCTGAAGCAACTGGGCTGAGTCCAAAATAATTGAGCGTCCACGTGCTTAGGAGGCGATAGACTGCACGCCTTTTTCCAGCCACCATTGTGCAGTGCTGGAGAGAGTGTCGGAAAGCAGCTATGTCAGAAAGACCCCTTTGCTCTCAGCCGTGCCCTTCATTGCTCTAGACGTGGAATGCACAATGCACTGGCTCCCCCCCCTCAAGGGGCGACAAGCCACAGACCATCTTCCTTCCATCTCTTTAGGAAGCTGAGAAAGAACTCGCTTTCAACAGTGCTCTTTCTGTGTCCTGGCAACATCTCATACAAAGGCAGCTGATATGCCATATCTTTTCTGTGCTTAACTCGCAGATTTGGAACTTCTGCTGCTGCCACATTTCCACCTTGCCAACCCGGCTCAGACGAAATGTCTACATCTTCCCCTTCAGCAACGGGGACGAGGCCCAGATGACTGTGCTTCCGCATGCTTAGCAGGAGCAGACAATAGGCTCTTTACAAACCGCCATTGTGCACTGGGTCAGAGAGTGTCAGAATGCACCTATGTCAGAAAGGGCCCTTTGCTCTCAGCCGTGCCCTCCATTGCTCTAGAGGTGGAAGGCACAAAGCACTGCCTCCATCCATCAATTGGAGACAAGCCAGCAAGTGTCCTGCTTCCAGCTCTTTAGGAAGCTGGGAAAGCACTCGCATTCCACAGTGCTCTTACAGCGTCCTGGGAACGTCTCATACAAAGGCAGCTGAACACCGTGTCTTTTCAGCCCTTAACTCACCAATCTGCAACATCTGCTTCTGCCGCATTTCCACCTTGCCAACCCGGCTCAGACGAAATGCCTACATCTTCCCATGAAGCAACTGTGCTGATTCCCAAATGATTGAGCATCCACATGCTTACGAGGCGATAAACTGCATGCCTTTTTCCAACCACCATTTTACACTGCTTAGAGAGCGTCGGAAAGCAGCTATGTCAGAAAGGCCCCTTTGCTCTCAGCCATGCCCTCCATTGCTCTCGAGGTGGAAGGCACAAGGCACTGGTTCTGGATCCACCCCTCAATGGGAGACAAACCACATCTTGTCCTGCTTCCAGCTCTTTAGGAAGTGGAGAAGAATCTCCCTTTCCACAGTGCTCTTACAGCGTCCAGGGAACATCTCATACAGAGGAGGCTGAACGCCATTTCTTTTCAGCACTTCACTCGCCAGTCTGGGACATCTGCATCCTGCACGTTTCCACCTTGCCGACCCGGCTCAGACGAAATGCCTACATCTTCCCCTTGAGCAATGGGGATGAGGCCCATAGGATTGTGGTTCCACATGCTGAGGAGGAGAGAGACAATAGGCTTTTAACTAACCATGAAGTGCAACGGTTGGGAGAGTGTCAGAAAGCACCAATGGCAGAAAGACCCCTTTACTCTCAGCCGCGCCCTCCATTGCTGTAGAGGTGGAAGGCACAAAGCACTGCCTCCATCCTTCAATGGGAGACAAGCCATAAACTGTCTTGCCTCCAGCTCTTTAGGAAGCTGGGAAAGAACTCGCTTTCCACAGTGCTGTTACAGCATACGAGGAAACTCTCATACAGAGGCAGCTCAAACGCCATTTCTTCCCAGTGCTTAACTGGCCGCTTTAGGACTTCCGCTTCTGACACAGTTCCACCATGCCAACCCGGCTCAGACGAAATGCCTACATCTTCCCCTTAAGCAACGGGCGGGAAGCCCACATGATTGTGCTGCCACATGCTTAGCAGGAGCAGACAATAGGCTTTTTACAAACCGCCATTGTGCACTGGGTCAGAGAGTGTCAGAATGCACCTATGTCAGAAAGGGCCCTTTGCTCTCAGCCGTGCCCTCCATTGTTCTAGAGGTGGAAGGCACAAAGCACTGCCTCCATCCTTCAATTGGAGACAAGCCATAATCTGTCTTGCCTCCATTTCTGTAGGAAGCTGACAAACTCGCTTTCCACAGTCCTGTTACTGCAGACCGGGGAACTTCTCATACAAAGGCAGCTCAAATGATATTTCTTCCCAGCCCTTAACTCGCAGCTTTAGGACTCCTGCTTCTGCCGCAATTCCACCTTGCCAACCCGGCTCAGACGAAATGCCTCCATCTTCCCCTGAAGCAACTGGGCTGAGTCCCAAATGATTGAGCGTCCACGTGCTTAGGAGGCGATAGACTGCACGCCTTTTTCCAAGCACCATTGTGCACTGCTGGAGAGAGTGTCGGAAAGCAGCTATGTCAGAAAGACCCCTTTGCTCTCAGCCGTGCCCTTCATTGCTCTAGACGTGGAATGCAAAATGGACTGGCTCCCCCCCTCAAGGGGCGACAAGCCACAGACCATCTTCCTTCCATCTCTTTAGGAAGCTGAGCAAGAACTCGCTTTCAACAGTGCTCTTTCTGTGTCCTGGCAACATCTCATACAAAGGCAGCTGATATGCAATTTCTTTTCAGCGCTTAACTCGCAGATTTGGAACTTCTGCTCCTGCCACATTTCCACCTTGCCAACCCGGCTCAGACGAAATGTCTACATCTTCCCCTTCAGCAACGGGGCTGAGGCCCAGATGACTGTGCTTCCACATGCTTAGCAGGAGCAGACAATAGGCTTTTTACAAACCGCCATTGTGCACTGGGTCAGAGAGTGTCAGAATGCACCTATGTCAGAAAGGGCCCTTTGCTCTCAGCCGTGCCCTCCATTGCTCTAGAGGTGGAAGGCACAAAGCACTGCCTCCATCCTTCAATTGGAGACAAGCCAGCAACTGTCCTGCTTCCAGCTCTTTAGGAAGCTGGGAAAGCACTCGCATTCCACAGTGCTCTTACAGCGTCCTGGGAACGTCTCATACAAAGGCAGCTGAACACCGTGTCTTTTCAGCCCTTAACTCACCAATCTGCAACATCTGCTTCTGCCGCATTTCCACCTTGCCAACCTGGCACAGACGAAATGCCTACATCTTCCCCTCAAGTGACTGTGCTGATTCCCAAATGATTGAGCAACCACATGCTTAAGAGGCGATAAACTGCATGCCTTTTTCCAACCACCATTTTACACTGCTTAGAGAGTGTCGGAAAGCAGCTATGTCAGAAAGGCCCCTTTGCTCTCAGCCATGCCCTCCATTGCTCTTGTGGTGGAAGGCACAAGGCACTGGTACTGGATCCACCCCTCAATGGGAGACAAACCACATCTTGGCCTGCTTCCAGCTCTTTAGGAAGTGGAGAAAAAACTCCCTTTCCACAGTGCTCTTACAGCGTCCGGGGAACATCTCATACAGAGGAGACTGAACGCCATTTCTTTTCAGCACTTCACTCGCCAGTCTGGGACATCTGCATCCTGCACGTTTCCACCTTGCCGACCCGGCTCAGACGAAATGCCTACATCTTCCCCTTGAGCAATGGGGATGAGGCCCATAGGCTTGTGGTTCCACATGCTGAGGAGGAGAGAGACAATAGGCTTTTAACTAACCATGAAGTGCAACGGTTGGGAGAGTGTCAGAAAGCACCAATGGCAGAAAGACCCCTTGACTCTCAGCCACGCCCTCCATTGCTGTAGAGGTGGAAGGCACAAAGCACTGCCTCCATCCTTCAATGGGAGACAAGCCATAAACTGTCTTGCCTCCAGCTCTTTAGGAAGCTGGGAAAGAACTCGCTTTCCACAGTGCTGTTACAGCATACGAGGAAACTCTCATACAGAGGCAGCTCAAATGCCATTTCTTCCCAGTTCTTAACTGGCCGCTTTAGGACTTCCGCTTCTGACACAGTTCCACCATGCCAACCCGGCTCAGACAAAATGCCTACATCTTCCGCATAAGCAATGGGGGTGAAGGCTACATGATTGTGCTTCCACATGCTTAGCAGTAGCAGACAATAGGCTTTTTACAAACCGCCATTGTGCACTGGGTCAGAGAGTGTCAGAATGCACCTATGTCAGAAAGACCTCTTTGCTCTCAGCCGTGCCCTTCATTGCTCTAGACGCAGAATGCACAATGCATTGGCTCCACCCCTCAAGGGGCGCCAAGCCGCAGACCATATTTATTCCATCTTTTTAGGAAGTTGAGAACCAACTCTCCTGACGCATAAAAACTAATCATGCCCCTTAGATGCCAGAAAACCCCCGGAGACATGCCAAAAACACCTTCCGCACACTCTCAAAGAACCACACATTCATGCCAGAACGACCCAACAGGCACACCAGAAGCACCCACGTTGCATGCCAGAACCACCTGTAACCACCTGCTGAACACAGTGCATCAACAATTCTGACACTTCAGAACCATCTCTTCAACATGCCAGCTGCACACAACAGGCACGACAGAACCAGATTCCAAACGCAGCACAACGACATGCCACACACATTTGAAACACCTGATGGATATGCCGCAAACAGGTGCCAGAAACAGTGAAACCACCTGTGGAGTATGTCAGAACTGTGGGCCAGAAATGCCACCAACACCTGTCTTACAAGCCAGAGCCACGAGCCCTAAAAGCAAGAAAGACCTGCTGGACAAGCCAAAATAACCTGCTGGTGATTCCAGAACCACTTGGTGGACACCCAGGAATCACCTGCCAGGCATGCCTGAAGCACATCGCAGACGTGCCAGAACCACATTCCGGAAATGTCAGAAACACCTCCGGGACAGACCGTAACCACCTTCCCAACAAGCTGGAACCACCTCTCAGACGTACCAGAACCACTTGCCGGACAAGCTGGAAACATGTACTGCACAGACTGGAACCACGTGCTGAGCACGCCGGAACCACCTGCCGGAGATGCCATAACCGCATGCTCCACTCCCCAGAACCACCTGCTGGACACGCCAAAATCATCTGCTGGCTATGCCAGAACCACTCAGCAGACACTCCAGAACCACCTCCAGGACAGACCGGAACCACTTGCCGGACATGCCAGAATCACCAGCCGGCTACACCACAACCACTTGTCAGACACTCCGGAATCACCTGCTGGGCATGCTGGAACCACATCACAGAGGTGCCACAAACACATGCCGGAGACGGCGGAAGCACCTGCCGAGAATGCCGGAGGTTACTGATCCACTCCCCAGAACCACCTGCAGGACACGCCAAAATCACCTGCCGGCTACGCCAGAACCACTTGGCGGACACTCCGGAAACACCTGACGGGCCGGCCGGAACCACCTCTCAGACGAGCCAGAACCATGTGCCTGAGATGCCAGAACCACACCCCGAACAGACCAAAACCACCTGCCAGCCCTGCCTGAACCACCTGCCAAGCACGCCGGAACCACCTCCTCGACTCGCCGGAACCACCACCTGACACACCAAAATCACCTGCCAGGTATACCAGAACCACTTGTTGGACACTCCGGAATCATCTGTCGGACATGCCAGAACCATCTCTCAGACACACCAGAATCACGTGTCGGACACACCGGAAGAACCTGCTGAGCATGCCTGAGCCACCTGCTCGACTCGCAAGAAACACCTGCCGGACACACCAAAATCACCTTCCAGGTACGCCAGAACCACTTGCCGGACACTCCGGAATCACCTGTCGGGCATGCCGGAACCACCTCTCAGACGTGCCAGAACAATGTGCCTGACACGCCGGAACCACCTGCCGAGTATGCCAGAACCACCTGATCCACTCCCCAGAACCACCTGCTGGACACGCCAAAATCACCTGCCGGCAACGCCAGAACCACTCGGCAGACACTCCTGAACCACCTCCAGGACAGACCGGAACCACCTGACGGACACGCCGGGACCACCTGCTTGATTCGCCAGAACCACCTGCCGGAAACGCCAAAATCACCAGGCGGCTACGCCACAACAACTTGTCAGACACTCCAGAATCACCTGCCGGGCATGCAGGAACCACCTCTCAGAGGTGCCAGAACCACATCCCGGACACTCCGGAATCACCTGTCGGGCATGCCGGAACCACCTCTCAGACTTGCCAGAAACATGTTCAGGACACGCCGGTACCACCTGCCGACTATGCCAGAACCACCTGCTCCACTCCACAGACCCGCCTGCCGGACACGCCAAAATCACGTGCCGGCTACGCCAGGACCACTTGGCGGACACTCCAGAATCACCTGCCGGGCATGCCAGCACAACCTCTCAGAAGTGCCAGAAGCACGTGCCGGACAGGCCGGAACCATCTCCCGGACAGACCGGAACCACAGGAAACACTCGCCGGTGCAACCTGCTTGACTCACCCGTCCCACCTGCCGGATACGCCAAAATTACCTGCCCGCTACACCAGAACCTCTTGGCGGACAAGCCGGAATCACGTGAAGGGCATGCCGACACAACTTCTCAGACGTGCCAGAACCTCGTGCTGGACACTCCAGAACCAGCTGCGGGACACACCGGAACCACCTGCCGGACACGCTGGAACCACCGGCTCGACTCACCGGAACCACCGCCGGACATGCAAAATCACCTGCCGGCTACGCCAGAACCACTTGGCGATCACTCCGGAATCACCTGTCGGGCATGCCGCAACCACCTCTCAGACGTGCCAGAACCACATGCCAATGACACTGGAAGGACCTGCCGAGCACGCCGGAACCACCTGCTCGACTCGCCAGAACCACCTACCTGACACGCCAAAATCACCTGCCGGGTATGCCAGAACCACTTGGTGGAGACTCTGGAATCATCTGCCGGAAATGCCAGAACCAGCTCTCAGACACACCAGAATCACGTGCCGGACACGCCGGAAGCACTGGCTCGACTCCCTGGAACCACCGCGGGACATGCAAAATCACCTGCCGGCTACACCAGAACCATTTGGCGAACACTCTGGAATCACTTGCCGGGTATGCCGGAACCACCTGCACGACTCCCCAGAACCACCTGCCGGACATGCCAAAATCAAATGCTGGCTACGCCACAACCAGTTGAACACTTCGGAATCACCTGCCGGGCATGCTGGAACCACCTCTCAGAGGTGCCACAACCACATGCCGGAGACGGCGGAAACACCTGCCGAGAATGCCGGAAGTTCCTGATGCACTCCACAGAACCACCTGCCGGACACGCCAAAATCACCTGCCGCCTACGCCAGAACCACTTGGCGGACACTCCAGAATCACCTGCAGGGCAGGCCAGCACAACCTCTCAGAAGTGCCAGAAGCACGTGCCGGCCAGGCCGGAACCATCTCGCTGACAGACCAGAACCACAGGAAACACTCGCCGGAACGACCTGCTTGACTCACTGGTCCCAACTGCCGGACACGCCAAAATCACTTGCCGGCTACGTCACAACCAGTTGAACACTTCGGAATCACCTGCCGGGCTGGCTGGAACCACCTGCCGGTCACGCCCACATCACCTGTCAGTGCCGCCAGAACCACTTGGCGGACACTCCGGAATCACCTGTCGGGCATGCCAGAAGCACCTCTCAGACATGCCAGAACCACATGCCAATGATACCGGAAGGACCTGCAGAGCACTCCGCAACCACCTCCAGGACATAGCAGACCACCTGCCGCACACGCCGGGACCACCTGCTTGACTCTCCAGAACCACCTGCCGGACACACCAAAATCACCAGCTGGCTACGCCACAACCACTTGACGGACACTCCGGAATCACCTGCCGGGCATGCTGGAACCACCTCTCAGAGGTGCCACAACCACATGCCGGAGACGGCGGAAGCACCTGCGGAGAATGCCGGAAGTTCATGATCCACTCCACAGAACCACCTGCCAGACACACCGGAACCACCTCTCGGACACGCTGGAACCACCAGCTCGACTCGCCGGAACCACCGCCGGACATGCAAAATCACCTGCCGGCTATGCCAGAACCACTTGGCGGACACTCCAGAATCACCTGCCGGGCATGCCAGCACAACCTCTCAGAAGTGCCAGAAGCACGTGCCGCACAGGCCAGAACCATCTCCCGGACAGACCGCAAACACAGGAAACACTCGCCGGAACCACCTGCTTGACTCACCGGTCCCACCTGCCGGAGACTCCAAAATCACCAGCCTGCTACACCAGAACCACTTGGCGGACAAGCCGGAATCACGTGAAGTGCATGCCGACACAACCTCTCAGACGTGCCAGAACCTCGTGCCGGACACCCCAGAACCACCTGCTGGACAGACCGGAACCACCTGCCGGACATGCCGGAACCACCGGCTCGACTCGCCAGAACCATTGCCGGACATGCAAAATCACCTGCCGGCTATGCCAGAACCACTTGGCGAACACTCCGGAATCACCTGCCGGGCATGGCAGAACCACCTCTCAGACATGCCGGAACAGCATGCGAATGACACCGGAAGCACCTGCCGAGCACGCCAGAACCACATGCTCGACTCACCAAAACCACCTGCTGGACACGCCAAAATCACCTGCCGGCTACGCCACAACCATTTGGTGAACACTTCGGAATCACCTGCCGGGATGGCTGGAACCACCTGCCGGTCACGCCAACATCACCTGCCAGCTATGTCAGAACCACTTGGCGGACACTCCGGAAACACCTGTCGGGCCCGCCGGAACCACCTCTCAGACGTGCCAGAACCATGTGCCTGAGATGCCGGAACCACACCCCGAACAGACCGAAACCACCTGCCAGGCCCGCCTGAACCACCTGAAGAGCACGCCGGAAACACCTACTCGACTCGCCGGAACCACCTACCTCACACGCCAAAATCACCTGCAGGGTATGCCAGAACCACTTGGTGGACACTCCGGAATCATCTGCCGGACATGCCAGAACCAGCTCTCAGACACACCAGAACGATGTGCCGGACACGCCGTAAGCACCTGCTGAGCATGCCTGAGGCACATGCTCGACTTGCAAGAAACACCTGCCAGACACGCCAAAATCACCTGCCGGGTACGCCAGAACCACGTGGTGGACACTCCGGAATCACCTGTCGGGCATGCCGGAACCACCTCTCAGACGTGCCAGAACCTCGTGCCGGACACACCAGAAGCACCTGCAGGACAGACGGGAAGCACCTGCCGGACACGCCGGAACCACCGGGTTGACTCACAGGAACCACCGCCGGACATTCAAAATCACCCGCCGGCTACGCCAGAACCACTTGGCGAACACTCCGGAATCACCTGCCGGGCATGCCGGAACCACCTCTCAGACTTGCTTGAACCATGTTCCAGACACGCCGGTACCACCTGCCGAGTATGCCGGAACCACCTGATCCACACCCCAGAACCACCTGCTGGACACGCCAGAATCACCTGCCGGCTACGCCAGAACCACTCGGCAGACACTCGGGAAGCACCTGCCGGGCATGCCGGAACCACCTCTCAGACGAGCCAGAACCATGAGCCTGAGATGCCGGATCCACACCCCAAACAGACCGAAACCACCTACCAGACCCGCCTGAACCTCCTGCCGAACACGCCTGATCCACCTGCTCGACTAGCCGGGACCACCTTCCTGACACGCCAAAATCACCTGCCGGGTATACCAGAACCACTTGGTGGACACTCCGGAATCATGTGCCGGACATGCCAGAACCAGCTCTCAGACACACCAGAACCACGTGCCAGAGACGCCGGAAGCACTAGCTGAGCATGCCTGAGCCACCTGCTCGACTCGCAAGAAACACCTGTCGGACATGACAAAATCACCTGCCGGGTACGCCAGAAACACTTGGCGGACACTCCGGAATCACCTGCTGGGCATGCCGGAACCACCTATCAGACTTGCCAGAACCATGTTCAGGACACGCCGGTACCACCTGCCGAGTATGCCGGAACCACCTGATCCACTCCCAAGAACCACCTGCTGGACACGCCAGAATCACCTGCCGGCTACGCCAGAACCACTTGGCAGAAACTCCGGAATCACATGCCAGGCATTCCGGAACCACCTCTCAGAGGTGCCAGAACCATATGCAGGAGACTCCGGAATCACCTGCCGGGCATGGCGGAACCACCTCACAGAGGTGCCAGAACCATGTTCCGGATATGCCGGTACCACCTGCTGAGTATGGCGGAACCACCTGCTCCACTCCCCGGAACCACCTGCTGCAGACGCCAAAATCACCTGCCGGATACGCCAGAACCACTCGGAAGACACTCCGGAATCACCTGCAGGGCATGCGGGAACCACCTCTTGGAGGTGCCAGAACCAATGCCGGACACTCCGGAATCACCTGCCGGGCATGCCGGAACAATCTCTCAGACGTGCCACAACCACGTGCCGGAGAGACCGGAAGCACCTGCCGAGCTCGCCGGAACCGTCTGCTGGACATGCCGGAACCACCTGCCTCACAGGCCAAAATCATATGCCGGCTACGCCTAAACCACTTTGTGGACAAGCCGGAATCCCATGAAGGGCATGCAGACACAAGCTGTCAGACGTGCCACAACCTCGTGCCGGACACCCAAGACCACCTGACGGAAAGACCGGAACCACCTGCCTGACACGCCGGAACCGCCGGTTCGACGCTCCGGAACCTCCGCCGGACATGGAAAATCACCTGCCCGCTACGCCAGAATCACGTGGCGGACACTCCGGAATCACCTGTCGGGCATGCCGGAACCACCTCTCAGACTTGCCAGAACCATGTTCTGGACACGCCGGTACCACCTGCCGAGTATGCCGGAACCAGCTGATCCAGTCCCCAGAACCACCTACTGGACACGCCAAAATCACCTGCCGGCTACGCCAGAACCACTCGGCAGACACTCCGGAACCACCTCCAGGACAGACCGGAACCACCTGCCGGACACGCCCTGACCACCTGCTTGACTCGCCAGAACCACCTGCCGGACACGCCAGAATCACCAGCCGGCTACACCACAACCACTTGTCAGACACTGCGGAATCACGTCCCGAGCATGCTGGAACCACCTCTCAGAGGTGCCACAACCACATGCCGGAGACGCCGGAAGCACCTGCTGAGAATGCCGGAAGTTCCTGATCCACTCCCCAGAACCACCAGCCAGACATGCCAAAATCACCTGCTGGCTACGCCAGAACCACTTGGCGGACACTCCAGAATCACCTGCCGGGCATGCCAGCACTACCTCTCAAAAGGGACAGAAGCACGTGCCGGACAGGCCGGAACCATCTCCCGGACAGACCGGAAACACAGGAAACACTCGCCGGAACCACCTGCTTGACTCACCGGTCCCACCTGCAGGAGACGCCAAAATCACCTGCCCGCTACACCAGAACCACATGCCGGACACTCCGGAATCACCTGCCGGGCATGCTGGAACCACCTCTCAGAGGTGCCACAACCACATGCCGGAGACGGCGGAAGCACCTGCCGAGAATGCTGGAAGTTCCTGATCCAATCCCCAGTACCAGCTGCCGGACACGCCAAAATCACCTGCCAGCTATGCCAGAACCACTTGGCAGACACTCTAGAATCACCTGCCGGGCATGCCAGCACAACCTCTCAGAAGTGCCAGAAGCACGTGCCAGACAGGCCGGAAGCACCTGCTGAGCATGCCGGAGCCACATGCTCGACTTGCAAGAAACACCTGCCAGAAATGCCAAAATCACCTGCCGGGAACGCCACAACCACGTGGCGGACACTCCGGAATCACCTGTCGGGCATGCCGGAACCAGCTCTCTGACGTGTCAGAACCTCGTGCCGGACACGCCTGAACCACCTGCCGGAAACGTCGGAACGACCTGCTCGACTCACCGGAACCACCGCCGGACATGCAAAATCACCTGCCGGCTACGCCAGAACCACTTGGCGAACACTCCGGAATCACCTGCCGGGCATGCCGGAACCACCTCTCAGACTTGCCAGAAACATGTTCTGAACACGCCGGTACCACCTGCCGAGTATGCCTGAACCACCTGATCCACTCCCCAGAACCACCTGCTGGACACGCCAGAATCACCTGCCAGCTACGCCAGAACAACTCGGCAGACACTCCGCAACCACCTGCCGGGCATGCTGGAACCACCTCTCAGAGGTGACAGAAACACATGCCGGAGACTCAGGAATCACCTGCAGGCAATGGCGGAACCACCTCTCAGAGGGGCCAGAACCACATGCCAGAGACTCTGGAATCACCTGCCGAGCTCGCCGGAACCACCTGCTAGACATGCCGGAACCACCTGCCTCATAGGCCAAAATCATATGCCGGCTACGCCAAAACCGCTTGGCGGACACTCCAGAATCACCTTGCGGGCATGCCGGAACCACGTCATGGACAGACGGCAAACACCTGCCGGACCTGCCGGAACCACATGCCGAGCACGCCAGAACCACCTGCTCAACTCACCAGAGTCACCTGCCGGACACACCAGAAACACCTGCGGGGTACGCCAGAACCACTTGGAGGACTCTCCAGGATCACCTGTCGGGCATGCCGGAACCTCCTGTCAGACGTGCCAGAATCATGTGCCGGACACGCCAGAACCACCTGCCGAGTATGCCGGAACTACCTGCTCCACTCCCCAGAACCACCTGCTGGACACGCCAAAATCACCTGCCGGCTACGCCACAACCACTCGGCAGACACTCTGGAACCACCTCCAGGACAGACCGGAACCACCTGCCGCAGACGCCGGGACCACCTGCTTGACTCGCCAGAACCACCTGCCGGACACGCCAGAATCACCAGCCGGCTATGCCACAACCACTTGTTGGACAGTCCGGAATCACCTGCCGGGCATGGCAGAACCACCTCTCAGACATGCCAGAACCACATGCCAATGACACCGGAAGCACCTGCCGAGCACGCCAGAACCACCTGCTCGACTCGCCAAAACCACCTGCTGGACACGCCAAAATCACCTGCCGGCTACGCCACAACCATTTGGTGAACACTTCGGAATCACCTTCCGGGCTGGCTGGAACCACCTGCCGGACACTCCGGAACCACCTACCGGGCATGCCGGAACCATCTCTCAGACGTGCCAGAACCATGTTCCGGACACGCCGGTACCACCTGCCGAGCTCGCCGGAACCACCTGCTGGGCACGCCATAATCACCTGCCGGCTACGCCACAACCATTTGGTCAACACTTCGGAATCACCTGCCGGGCTGGCTTCATCCACCTGCCGGTCACGCCAACATCACCTGCCAGCGACGCCAGAACCACTTGGCGGACACTCCAGAAACACCTGTGGGGCCGGCCGGAACCACCTATCAGACGTGCCAGAACCATGTGCCTGAGACCCCGGAACCACACCCCAAACAGACTGAAACCACCTGCCAGACCCGCCTGAAACCCGTGGCGAGCACGCCTGATCCACCTGCTCCACTAGCCGGAACCACCTTGCTGACACGCCAAAATCACCTGCCGGGTATACCAGAACCACTTGGTGGACACTCCGGAATCATCTCCCGGACATGCCAGAACCAGCTCTCAGACACACCAGAACCACGTGCCAGAGACGACGGAAGCACCAGCTGAGCATGCCTGAGCCACCTGCTCGACTCGCAAGAAACACCTGTCGGACATGACAAAATCACCTGCCGGGTACGCCAGAAACACTTGGTGGACACTACGGAATCACCTGTCGGGCATGCCGGAACCACCTCTCTGACTTGCCAGAACCATGTTCTGGACACGCCGGTACCACATGCCGAGTATGCCGGAACCAGCTGATCCACTCCCCAGAACCACCTACTGGACACGCCAAAATCAACCGCAGGCTACAGCAGAACCACTCGGCAGACACTCTGGAATCACATGCCAGGCATTCCGGAACCACCTCTCAGAGGTGCCAGAACCATATGCCGGAGACTCCGGAATCACCTGCCGGGCATGCCGGAACCATCTCTCAGACGTGCCACAACCATGTGCCGGAGAGACCGGAAGCACCTGCCGAGCTCGCCGGAACCACCTGCTGGACATGCCGGAACCACCTGCCTCACAGGCCAAAATCATATGCTGGCTACGCCAAAACCACTTGGTGGACACTCCAGAATCACCTTGCGGGCATGCCGGAACCACGTCATGGACAGACGGCAAACACCTGCCGGACCTGCCGGAACCACCTGCTCGACTCACCAGAGCCACCTGCCGGACACACCAGAAACACCTGCGGGGTACGCCAGAACCACTTGGAGGACTCTCCGGGATCACCTGCCGGGCATGCCGGAACCAACTCTCAGAAGTGCCAGAAGCACGTGCCGGACAGGTCGGAACCATCTCCCGGACAGACCGGAAACAGGAAACACTCGCCGGAACAACCTGCTTGACTCTCCGGTCCCACCTGCCGGAGACGCCAAAATCACCTGCCCGCTACACCAGAACCACTTGGCGGACAAGCCGGAATCACGTAAAGTGCATGCCGACACAACCTCTCAGATGTGCCAGAACCTCGTGCCGGACACCCCAGAACCACCTGCCGGACAGACCGGAACCACCTGCCGGACACGCCACAACCACCGGCTCGACTCGCCGGAACCATTGCCGGACATGCAAAATCACCTGACGGCTACGCCAGAACCACTTGGCGAACACTCCGGAATCACCTGCCGGGCATGGCGGAACCACCTCTCAGACATGCCGGAACCACATGCCAATGACACCGGAAGCACCTGCCGAGCACGCTAGAACCACCTGCCGGCTACGCCACAACCATTTGATGAACACTTCGGAATCACCTGCCGGGCATGCGGGAACCACCTCTCAGAGGTGCCAGAACCAATGCCGGACACTCCGGAATCACCTGCCGGGCATGCCGGAACAATCTCTCAGACGTGCCACAACCACGTGCCGGAGAGACCGGAAGCACCTGCCGAGCTCGCCGGAACCGTCTGCTGGACATGCCGGAACCACCTGCCTCACAGGCCAAAATCATATGCCGGCTACGCCTAAACCACTTTGTGGACAAGCCGGAATCCCATGAAGGGCATGCAGACACAAGCTGTCAGACGTGCCACAACCTCGTGCCGGACACCCAAGACCACCTGACGGAAAGACCGGAACCACCTGCCTGACACGCCGGAACCGCCGGTTCGACGCTCCGGAACCTCCGCCGGACATGGAAAATCACCTGCCCGCTACGCCAGAATCACGTGGCGGACACTCCGGAATCACCTGTCGGGCATGCCGGAACCACCTCTCAGACTTGCCAGAACCATGTTCTGGACACGCCGGTACCACCTGCCGAGTATGCCGGAACCAGCTGATCCACTCCCCAGAACCACCTACTGGACACGCCAAAATCACCTGCCGGCTACGCCAGAACCACTCGGCAGACACTCGGGAATCACCTGCCGGGCTCGCTGGAACCACCTGCCGGTCACGCCAACATCCCCTGCCAGCTACGCCAGAACCACTTGGCGAACACTCCGGAATCACCTGCCGGGCATGGCGGAACCACCGCTCAGACGTGCCGGACACGCCGGAACCACCTGCCGAGTATGCCGGAACCACCTGCTCCACTCCCCAGAACCACCTGCTGGACACGCCAAAATCACCTGCCGGCTACGCCAGAACCACTCGGCAGACACTCCGGAACCACCTCCAGGACAGACCGGAACCACCTGCCGGACACGCCCTGACCACCTGCTTGACTCGCCAGAACCACCTGCCGGACACGCCAGAATCACCAGCCGGCTACGCCACAACCACTTGTCAGACACTCCGGAATCACCTGCCGGGCATGCTGGAACCACCTCTCAGAGGTGCCACAACCACATGCCGGAGACGCCGGAAGCACCTGCTGAGAATGCCGGAAGTTCCTGATCCACTCCCCAGAACCACCAGCCGGACACGCCAAAATCACCTGCTGGCTACGCCAGAACCACTTGGCGGACACTCCAGAATCACCTGCTGGGCATGCCAGCACAACCTCTCAGAAGTGCCAGAAGCACGTGCCGGACAGGCCGGAACCATCTCCCGGACAGACCGGAACCACCTGCCAGACAGACCGGAACCACTGGAAACACTCGCAGGAACCACCTGCTTGACACACAAGTCCCACCTGGCGGACACGCCAAAATCACCTTCCGGGTATACCGGAACCACTTGGCGAACACTCCGGAATCACCTGCCAGGCATGCCGGAACCACCTCTCATACATGCCAGAACCACATGCCAATGACACCAGAAGGACATGCCGAGCACGCCAGTACCACCTGCTCGACTCGCCAGAACCAACTACCTGACACACCAAAATCACCTGCCGGGTACGCCAGAACCACTTGGTGGACACTCCGGAATCACCTGTCGGGCATGCCGGAACCACCTCTCAGACTTGCCGGAACCATGTTCCGGACACGCCGGTACCACCTGCCAAGTATGCCGGAACCACCTGATCCACTCCCCAGAACCACCTGCTGGACACGACAAAATCACCTGCCGGCTACGCCACAACCAGTTGGTGAACAGTTCGGAAGCATCTGCCGGGCTTGCTGGAACCACCTGCCGGTCAGGCCAACATCACCTTCCAGCTACCCCAGAACCACTTGGCGGACACTCCGGAAACTCCTGTCAGGCCGACCGGAAACAACTCTCAGACGAGCCAGAACCATGTGCCTGAGATGCCGGAACCACCTCCTCGACTCGCCAGAACCACCTACCTGACACGCCAAAATCACCTGCCGGGTATGCGAGAACCACTTGGTGGACACTCTGGAATCATCTGCCGGACATGACAGAACCAGCTCTCAGACACACCAGAAACACGTGCCGGACATGCTGGAAGCACCTGCTGCGCATGCCTGAGCCACCTGCTCGACTCGCAAGAAACACCTGCCAGACACGCCAAAATCACCTGCCAGGTACGCCAGAACCACTTGGCGGACACTCCGGAATCACCTGTCGGGCATGCTGGAACCACCTCTCAGAGGTGCCTGAACCACATCCCGGACACTCCGGAATCACCTGTTGGGCATGCCGGAACCACCTCTCAGACTTGCCAGAACCATGTTCCGGACACGCCGGTACCACCTGCCGAGTATGCCAGAACCACCTGATCCACTCCCAAGAACCACATGCTGGACATGCCGGAACCACCTGCCTGACAGGCCAAAATCATATGCCGGCTACGCCAGAACCACTCGGCAGACACTCCGGAAACACCTTCAGGACAGACCGGAACCACCTGCCGGACACGCCAGATCCACCGGCTCGACTCGCCGGAACCACTGCCTGACATGCAAAATCACCGGCCGGCTACGCCAGAACCACTTGGCGATCACTCCGGAATCACCTGCCGGGCATGCCGCAACCACCTCTCAGACATGCCAGAAGCACATGTCAATGGCACCGGAAGCACCTGACGAGCACGCCGGAATCACCTGCTCGACTCACCAGAGCCACCTGCCGGACACACGAGAAACACCTGCTGGCTATGCCAGAACCATTCGGCAGACACTCCGGAACCGCCTCCAGGACAGACCGGAACCACCTGCCGGACACGCCAGCACCACCTGCTTGACTCGCCAGAACCAAGAGCCAGACACGCCAAAATCACCTGCCGGCTACGCCAGAACCACTTGGCGGACACTCCGGAATCACTTGCCGGGCATGCAAGCACAACCTCTCAGAAGTGGCAGAAGCACGTGCCGGACAGGCCGGAACCATCTCCCGGACAGACCGGAACCACCTGCCTGACAGACCAGAACCACTGGAAACACTCGCAGGAACCACCTGCTTGACTCACCGGTCCCACCTGCCGGACATGCCAAAATCACCTGCCGGCCACACCAGAACCACTTGGCGGACAAGCTTAAATCACGTCAAGGGAATGCCGACACAACCTCTCAGACGTGCCAGAACCTCGTGCCGTAAACACCAGAACCACCTGCCGGACAGACCGGAACCACCTGCCGGACACGCCGGAACCACCGGCTCGACTCGCCGGAACAACCGAGGGACATGCAAAATCACCTGCCGGCTACGCAAGAACCATTTGGCGAACACTCCGGAGTCACCTGCCGGGCATGCCGGAACCACCTGCTCGACTCGCCACAGCCACCTGCCTGACACGCCAAAATCACCTGCCGGCTATGCCACAACCAGTTGGTGAACACTTCGGAATCACCTGCCGGGCTTGCTGGAACCACCTGCCGGTCACGCCAACATCACCTGCCAGCTACGCTAGAACCACTTGGCAGACACTCCGGAATCACCAGAGCCACCTGCAGGACACGTCAAAATCACCTGCCGGCTACCACACAACCAGTTGGTGAACACTTCGGAATCACCTGCCAGGCTGCTGGAACACCCTGCCGGTCACGCCAACATCACATGCCAGCTACGCCAGAACCACTTGGCGGACACTCCGGAATCACCTGCCGGGCATGCTGGAACCACCTCTCAGAGGTGCCACAACCACATGCCGGACACGGCGGAAGCACCTGCCGAGAATGCCTGAAGTTCCTGATGCAATCCACAGAACCACCTGCCGGACACGCCAAAATCACCTGCCGGCTACGCCAGAACCACTTGGCGGACACTCCAGAATCACCTGCCGGGCATGCCAGCACAACCTCTCAGAAGTGCCAGAAGCACGTGCCGGACAGGCCAGAACCATCTCCCTGACAGACCGGAACCACGGGAAACACTCGCCGGAACCACCTGCTTGACTCACTGGTCCCACCTGCCGGACACACCAAAATCACCTGCTGGCTATGCCAGAATCACTCGTCAGACACTCCGCAACCACCTCTAGGACAGACCGGAACCACATGCTGGACACACCGGAACCACTGGCTTGACTCTCCGGAACCAACGCTGGACATGCAAAATCACCTGCCGGCTACGCCAGAACCACTTGGCGAACACTCCGGAATCACCTGTCGGGCATGCCGGAACCACCTCTCAGAATTGCCGGAACCATGTTCCGGACACGCCGGTACCACCTACCGAGTATGCCGGAATCACCTGATCAACTCCCACGAACCACAAGCTGGACATGCCGGAACCACCTGCCTGACAGGACAAAATCATATGCCGGCTACGCCAGAACCACTTGGCGGACACTCCAGAATCACCTGCAGGGCAGGCCAGCAGAACCTCTCAGAAGTGCCAGAACCACGTGCCGGACAGCCCGGAACCATCTGCCGGACAGACCGCAAAGACAGGAAACACATGCCGGAACCACCTGCTTGACTCACCTGTGCCACCTGCCGGACATGCCAAAATCACTTGCCCGCTAGACCAGAACCACTTGGCGGACAAGCCGGAATCACGTGAAGGGCATGCCGACACAACCTCTCAGACGTGCCAGAACCTCGTGCCGGACACCCCAGACCACCTGCCGGACATACCGGAACCATCTGCCCGACTCGCCGGAACCACCGGCTCGACGCACCGGAACCACTGCCGGACATACAAAATCACCTGTCAGCTACGCCAGAACCATTTGGCGAACACTCCGGAATCACCTGCCAGGCATGCCAGAACCACCTCTCATACATGCCAGAACCACATGCCAATAACACCGGAAGCACCTGCCGAGCACGCTGGAACCACCTGCTTGACTCGGCAGAACCACCTGCCAGACACGCCAAAATCACCTGCCGGCTTTGCCACAAACAGTTGTTGAACACTTCGTAATCACCTGCCGGGCTTGCTGGAACCACCTGCCGGTCACGCCAACATCACCTGCGAGCTACGCCAGAACCACTTGGTGGACACTTCGTAATCACCTGTCTCGCATGCCGGAACCACGTCTCAGACTTGCCAGAACCATGTTCCGGACACGCCGGTACCACCTGCCAAGTATGCCGGAACCACCTGATCCACTCCCCAGAACCACCTGCTGGACACGACAAAATCACCTGCCGGCTACGCCACAACAAGTGGGTGAATAGTTCGGAAGCATCTGCCAGGCTTGCTGGAACCACCTGCCGGTCACGCCAACATCACCTTCCAGCTACGCCAGAACCACTTGGCGGACACTCCGGAAACTCCTGTCAGGCCGACCGGAAACAACTCTCAGACGAGCCAGAACCATGTGCCTGAGATGCCGGAACCACACCCCAAACAGACCGAAACCACCTGCCACACCCGCCTGAACCACCTGCCGAGCACCCTGGAACCACCTCCTCGACTCGCCGGAACCACCTACCTGACACGCCAAAATCACCTGCCGGGTATGCGAGAACCACTTGGTGGACACTCTGGAATCATCTGCCGGACATGACAGAAGCAGCTCTCAGACACACCATAACCACGTGCCGGACACACTGGAATCACCTGTTGCGCATGCCTGAGCCACCTGCTCGACTCGCAAGAAACACGTGCCGGAATGCCAAAATCACCTGCCAGGTACAACAGCACCACTTGGCGGACACTCCAGAATAACCTGTCGGGCATGCCGGAACCACCTCTCAGACTTGCCAGAACCATATTCCGGACACGCCGATACCACCTGCCGAGTATGCCGGAACCACCTTATCCACTCCCCAGAACCACCTGCTGGGCACGCCAAAGTCACCTGCCGGGTACGCCAGAACCACTCGGCAGACATTCTGGAATCACCTGCCGGGCATGGCGGAACCACCTCTCAGAGGTGCCAGAACAACATGCCGGAGACTCCGGAATCACCTGCCGGGCATGCCGGAACCATCTCTCAGACATGCCACAACCATGTGCAGCAGAGAACGGAAGCACATGCCGAGCTCGCCGGAACCACCTGCTGACCATGCCAGAACCACCTGACTCACAGGCCAAAATCATATGCCGGCTACGCCAAAACCACTTGTTGACACTCCAGAATCACCTTGCGGGCATGCCTGAACCACGTCATGGACAGACTGCAAACACCTGCCAGACCTGCCTGAACCACCTGTCGAGCACACCGGAACCACCTGCTCGACTCACCAGAGCCACCTGCCGGACACACCAGAAACACCTGCGGGGTATGCCAGAACCACTTGGAGGACTCTCCGGGATCACCTGCCGGTCATGCGGTAACCAGCTCTCAGACGTGCCAGAGCCATGTGCCGGACACGCCGGAACAACCTGCCGAGTATGCCGGAACCTCCTGATCCACTCCCCTAAACCACCTGCTGGGAACTCCAAAATCACCTGCCAGCTACGCCAGAACCACTCGGCAGACAACCCGGAACCACCTCCAGGACAGACCAGAACCACCTGCCGGACACGCCGCAAGCACCGGCTCAAGTCGCTGGAACCACCGCGGGACATGCAAAATCACCTGCCGGCTACGCCAGAACCATTTGGCGAACATTCCGGAATCACCTGCCAGGCATGCCGGAACCACCTCTCAGACATGCCAGAACCACATGCCAATGACACCGGAAGCACCTGCTGAGCACGCCGGAACTACCTGCTCGACTCACAACAGCCACCTGCCGGACACGCCAAAATCACCTGCCGGCTACGCCACAACCAGTTGGTGAACACTTCGGAATCACCTGCCAGCTTGCTGGAACCACCTGCCGGTCACGCCAACATCACTTGCCAGGTACACCAGAACCACTTGGCGGACACTCCGGAAACAGCTGTCGGGCCGGCCGGAACCACCTCTCAGACGTGCCAGAACCACGTGCATGAGATGCCGGAACCACAACCCGAACAGACCGAAACCACCTGCCAGACCCGCCTGAACCACCTGCCGAGCATGCCGTAACCACCTGCTCGACTCGCCGGAACCACCTACCTGAAACGCCAAAATCACCTGCCGGGTATGCCGGAACCACCTGATCCACTCCCAAGAACCACATGCTGGACATGCCGGAACCACCTGCCTGACAGGACAAAATCATATGCCGGCTACGCCAGAACCACTTGGCGGACACTCCAGAATCACCTGCAGGGCAGGACAGCAGAACCTCTCAGAAGTGCCAGAAGCACGTCCCGGACAGCCCGGAACCATCTGCCAGACAGACCGGAAAGACAGGAAACACTTGCCGGAACCACCCGCTTGAATCACCGGTCCCACCTGCCAAACATGCAAAATCACCTGCCGGCTACGCCAGAACCACTGGCGAACACTCCGGAATCACCTGCCGGGCATGCTGGAACCACCTCTCAGACATGCCAGAACCACGTGCCAATGACACCGGAAGCACCTACCGAGAACACCTGAACCACCTGCTCGACTCGCCAGAACCACCTACCGGACACGCCAAACTCACCTGCCAGGTATGCCAAAACCACTCGGCGGACACTCCGGAATCACCTTTCGGGCATGCCGGAACCACCTCTCAGAGGTGCCAGAACCACATCCAGGACACTCCGGAATCACCTTTCGGGCATGCCGGAACCACCTCTCAGACTTGCCAGAACCATGTTCTGGACATGCTGGTACCACATGCCCAGTATGCCGGAACCACCTGATCCTCTCCCCGGGAACACCTGCTGGACACGCCAAAATCACCTGCCGGCTACGCCAGAACCACTCGGCAGACACTCCGGAACCACCTGCCGGGCATGCCGGAACCACCTCTCAGAGGTGCCAGAACCACATGCCGGACACTCCGGAATCACCTGCCGGGCATGCCGGAACCATATCTCAGACGTGCCAGAACCATGTTCCGGACACGCCTGTACCACCTGCCGAGCTCGCCGGAACCACCTGCTGGACACGCCAAAATCACCTGTCGGCTACGCCAGAACCACTCGGCAGACACTCTGGAATAACCTGCCGGGCTTGCTGGAACCACCTGCCGGTCACGCCAACATCACCTGCCAGCTACGCCAGAACCACTTGGCGGACACTCGGGAAACACCTGTCGGGCCGGCCGGAACCACCTCTCAGACGTGCCAGAACCATGTGCCTGAGATGCCGGAACCACACCCCGAACAGACCGAAACCACCTGACAGACCCGCCTGAACCCCCTGGAGAGCACGTCCGATCCACCTGCTCAACTAGCCTGAACCACCTTCCTGACACTCCAAAATCACCTGCCAGGTATACCAGAACCACTTGGTGGACACTCCGGAATCATCTGCCGGACATGCCACAACCAGCTCTCAGACACAGCAGAACCACGTGCCAGAGATGCCGGAAGCACCAGTTGAGCATGCCTGAGCCACCTGCTCGACTCGCAAGAAACACCTGTCGGACATGCCAAAATCACCTGCCGGGGACGCCAGAAACACTTGGCGGACACTCCGGAATCACCTGTCGGGCATGGCGGAACCACCTTCAAACGTGCAAGAACCACATACCAGAGACGCCGGAATCACCTGCCGCGCATGCCAGAACCACCTTCAAACGTGCAAGAACCACATACCAGAGACTCCGGAATCACCTGCCGCGCATGCCAGAACCACATCTCAGACGTGCCGGAACCACCTGCCAGACATGCCACAACCACGTGCCGGAGAGACCAGAAGCACCTGCTGATCTCGCCGTAACCACCTGCTGGACACGCCGGAACCACCTGCCTGACACGCCAAAATCACGTGACGGCTACGCCAAAACCACTTGGTGGACACTCCAGAATCACCTTCCGAGCATGCTGGAACCACGTCATGGACAGACTGCAAACACCTGCCAGACCTGTCTGAACCACCTGCAGAGCACCCCGGAACCACCTGATCCACTCCCCAGAACCACCTGCCACACATGCCAAAATCAACTGCCGGCTGCGCCAGAACCACTTGGCACATACTCCAGAATCACATGCCGGTCATGCCGGAACCACCTCTCAAACGTGCAAGAACCACATACCGGAGACGCTGGAAGCACGTGCTGAGCATGCCAGAACCACCTGTGCCTCTCCACAGTACCACCTGCTGGTGATGCCAAAATCACCTGCCAGCTACGCCACAACCACTTGTCGGACACTCCGGAATCACCTGCCGGGCATGCTGGAGCCACCTCTCAGAGGTGCCACAACCACATGCCGGAGACGGCGGAAGCACCTGCCGAGAATGCCGGAAGTTCCTGATCCACTCCACAGAACCTCCTGGCGGTCACGACAAAATCACCTGCCGGCTACGCCACAACCACTTGTCAGACACTCCGGAATCACCTGCCGGGCATGCTGGAACCACCTCTCAGAGGTGCCACAACCACATGCCGGAGACGGCGGAAGCACCTGTCGAGAATGCCGGAAGTTCCTGATCCACTCCACAGAACCACCTGCTGGACACGCCAAAATCACCTGCCGGACACGCCAAAATCACCTGCTGGCTATGCCAGAACCACTTGCCGGACACTCCGGGATCACCTGTCGGGCATGCCAGAACCACCTCTCAGACGTGCCGGAAGCACGTGCCGGACACGCCAGAACCACCTACTGGACAGACCGGAACCACCTGCTGGACCCGCCGGAACCACCTGCTGAGCATGCCGGAACAACCTGCTCGACTCGCTGGAGCCACCTGCCGGACATGCCAAAATCAGCTGCCGGCTATGCCAGAACCACTTGCCGGACACTCCAAAATCACCTGCCTGGCGTGCAGGAACAACCTCTCATACGTACCAGAACCACGTGCAGGAGACGCCAGAAGCACCTGCCGAACATGCCAGACCACCTGATCCACTCCCCAGAACCACCTGCTGGACCCGCCTGAGCTACCTGCCGGCTACGCGGGAACCACTTGGCGGACACTCTGGAATCACCTGCCGTGCATGCCGGAACCACCCCTCAGACGTGCCTGAAAAACGTGCCGGACACGCCGGAACCAACTCCCGGACTAACCGGAACCACCTTTCGGACATGCCTGAACCACCTTACGAGCACGCTGGAACCACCTGCTCGACTCGCTGGAAGCATCTGCTGGATACACCAAAATCACCTGCCGGCTACGCCAGAACCACTTGCCGACACTCCGGAATAACCTGCCATTCATCCCGGAACCGCCCCTCAGATGTGCCAGAACCAGGTGCTGGACGCCCCAGACCACTTCCGTGAAAGACTGGAACCACCTGCTGAGCATTCTGGAAACACCTGCTCGACTCCCGGGAACCGCCTCTGGGGAAACTGTCATAGAAATGCAGGTAAAACGGCCTTTCTTGCCAGCCCTTAACTCGCCACTTTAGAACTTCTGCTTCTGCCACAATTGCACCTTGCCAACCCGGCTCAGACGAAATGCCTACATCTTCCCCTGAAGCAACTGGGCTGAGTCCCAAATGATTGAGCGTCCACGTGCTTAGGAGGCCATAGACTGCAGGCCTTTTTCCAACCACCATTGTGCACTGCTGGAGAGAGTGTCGGAAAGCAGCTATGTCAGAAAGACCCCTTTGCTCTCAGCCGTGCCCTCCATTGCTCTAGACGTGGAATGCACAATGCACTGGCTCCCCCCCTCAAGGGGCGACAAGCCACAGACCACCTTGCTTCCATCTCTTTAGGAAACTGAGAAGGAACTCGCTTTCAACAGTGATCTTACAGAGCCCAGGGAACATCTCAGACAAAAGCAGCTGAAACGCCGTTTCTTTTCAGCCCTTAACTTGCCGATTTGGAACTTCTGTTTCTGCCACATTACCACCTTGCCATCCGGGCTCCGACGAAATGCCTACATCTTCCCCTTCAGCAACGGGGACGAGGCCCAGATGACTGTGCTTCCACATGCTTAAGAGGAGAGAGACAGGCTTTTTACAATCACGATTGTGCACTGGTGGAGAGAGTGTCAGAAAGCACCTATGTCAGAAAGGCCCCTTTGATCTCAGCCATGCCCTGAATTGCTCTAGAGGAGGAAGGCACAATGCACTGCCTCTGGTTCCACCCCTCAATGGCAGACGAACCACACACCTTCTTGCGTCCAGCTCTTTAGGACGCTGAGAAAGAGCTCGCATTCCATAGTGCTCTTAGAGCGTCCAGGGAACATCTCATACAAAGGCAGCTGAATGCCGTCTCTTCCAGCACTTGGCTCACTGATCTGGAACATCTGCATGTGCCACATTTCCACCTTGTCAACCCGGCTCAGACGAAATGCCTACAACTTCCCCTTAAGCAATGGGGACGAGGCCCGAATGATTGTGGTTCCACATGCTGAGGAGGAGACAGACAATAGGCTTTGAACAAACCGCCTTTGAGCAATGGTTGGGGGAGTGTCAGAAAGCACGAATGTCAGAAAGGCCCTTCACTCTCGGCCGTGCCCTCCATTCCTCTAGAGGCAGGAGGCACAAGGCACTGGCACCACCCCTGAAGGGGATCAGAAAGCACCTATGGCGGAAAGCCCCCTTTGCTCTCAGCCGTGCCCTCCATTGCTCTGCAGGTGGAAGGCACAAAGCACTGCCTCCATCCTTCAATGGGAGACAAGCCATAAACTGTCTTGCCTCCAGCTCTTTAGGAAGCTGACAAACAACTCGCTTTCCACAGTCCTGTTACAGCAGACCGGGAACTTCTCATACAAAGGCAGCTCAAACGGCATTTCTTCCCAGCCCTTAACTCGCAGCTTTAGAACTTCTGCTTCTGCCGCAATTCCACCTTGCCAACCCAGCTCAGACAAAATGCCTACATCTTCCCCTTAAGCAACTGGGCTGAGTCCCAAATGATTGTGCAACCATGTGTTTAGCAGGAGAGAGACAATACGCTTTTCACCAACCTCAGTTGACCACTGGTGGAGAGAGTGTCAGAAAACACCTATGTCAGAAAGGCCCCTTTCCTCTCAGTTTTGCCCTCCATTGCTCTAGACTTGGAATGCACAATGCATTGGCTCCACCCCTCTAGGGGCGACAAGCCACAGACCATCTTTCTTCCGTCTCTTTAGGAAGTTGAGAACCAACTCACCTGACGCATAAAAAGGAATCATGCCCCTTAGATGCCAGAAAACCCCGGGAGACATGCCAAAAACACCCTCCGCACACTCTCAAAGAACCACACATTCATGGCAAAACGACCCAACAGGTACACAAGAAGCACCCACGTTGCATGCCAGAACCACCTGTAACCACCTGCTGAACACAGTGGAACAACAATTCTGACACTGCAGAACCATCTCTTCAACATGCCAGCTGCACACAACAGACACGACGGAACCAGATTCCAAACGCAGCACAACGACATGCCAGACACATTGGAAACACCTGATGGATATGCCGCAAACAGGTGCCAGAAACAGTGAAACCACCTGCGGAGCACGTCAGAACCGGGGGCCAGAAATGCCACCAACACCTGTCTTACAAGCCAGAGCCACGAGCCCAAAAAGCAGGAAAGACCTGCTGGACATGCCAAAATAACCTGCTGGGGATGCCAGAACCACTTGGAGGACACCCAGGAATCACCTGCCAGGCATGCCCGAAGCGCCTCGCAGACGTGCCAGAACCACATTTCGGACATGCCAGAAACACCTCCGGGACAGACCGCAACCACCTGCAAGACTAGCCGGAACCACCTCTCAGACGTACCAGAACCACTTGCCGGACAAGCTGGAAACATGTACTGCACAGACTGGAACCACCTGCTGAGCACGCCAGAACCACCTGCCGGACACGCCAAAATCACCTGCCCGCTACACAAGAACCACTTTGAGTACAAGCCGGAATAATGTTTTGGGCATGATGGCACAACCTCTCAGACGTGCCAGAACCTCGTGCTGGACACCCCAGAACCACCTGCCGGACAGACCGGAACCACCTGATGGACACGCCAGAACAAGCGGCTCGACTCACCGGAACCACCGCCGGACATGCAAAATCACCTGCTGGCTACACCAGAACCACTTGGAGAACACTCTGCAATCTCCTGCCGGGCATGCCGGAACCACCTCTCAGACATGCCAGACCCACATGCCAATGACACCGGATGCACCTGCAGAGCATGCCGGAACCACCTGCTCGACTTGCCAGAACCACCTAGCGGACAAGCCAAAATCACATGCTGGCTGCGCCACAACCACTTGGTGAACACTTCGGAATCACCTGCCGGGCTTGCTGGAACCACCTGCCGGTCACGCCAACATCACCTGCCAGCTATGCCAGAACCACTTGGCGGAAACTCCGGAAACACCAGTCAGGCCGGCCGGAAACACCTCTCAGACGTGCCAGACCATTTGCCTGAGATGCCGGAACCACACCCCGAGCAGACTGAAACCACCTGCCAGATACGCCTGAACCACCTGCCAAGCACGTCGGAACCACCTGCTCGACTTGCCAGAACCACCTGCTGGACACGCCAAAATAACTGCCGGCTATGTGAGAACCACCTGGCGGACAGTCCCGAATCACCTGCCGGGCATGCAGGAACCTCCTCTCAGACGTACCAGAACTGCATGCCGGACATGCTGAAACCACGTCCTGGACAGACTAGAACCACCTGCCGGACACGCCTGGACCACATGCCGAGCACGCCGGAAGCACCTGCTTGACTCGCAGGACCCACCTGCCGGACACACCAAAATGAACTGCGGGGTACACCAGAACCACTTACCGGAAACTCCGGAATCACCTACCGCGCATGCCGGAACCACGTCTCAGACGTGCCGGAAGCACGTGCCGGACACGACGGAAACACCTACTGCACAGACCGGAAACACCTGCGTGACATGCCGGAACCAAATGCCGAGCACGCCGGAGCCAGCTGCTCGACTCGCAGGAACCACCTGCCGGACAGGCCAAAATCAACTGCCGGCTATGCCACAACCACCTGCGGGAAAGTCCGGAATCACCTGCCACCCATGCCGGAACCACCTCTCAGACATACCAGCACCATGTGCCTGAAATGCCGGAAACAAACCCCGAACACACCGAAACCACCTGCCAGACCCGTCCGGACCACCGGGCGAGCACCCCAGAACCACCTGCTCGACTCGCCGGAGCCACATACCTGACACGCCAAAATCACCTGCCGGCTGCGCCAGAACCACTTGGCAGACGCTCCGGAATCACCTGCCGGGCTTGCTGGAACCACCTGCCGGTCACGCCAACATCACCTGCCAGCTACGCCAGAACCACTTGGCGCACACTCCGGAAACACCTGTCGGGCCGGCCGGAACCACCTCTCAGACGTGCCAGAACCATGTGCCTGAGATGCCGGAACCACACCCCGAACAGACCGAAACCACCTGCCAGACCCGCCTGAACCCCCTGGCGAGCACGTCAGATCCACCTGCTCAACTAGCCTGAACCACCTTCCTGACATGCCAAAATCACCTGCCAGGTATACCAGAACCACTTGCTGGACACTCCGGAATCATCTGCCGGACATGCCAGAACCAGGTCTCAGACACACAAGAACCACGTGCCGGACACACCGGAAGCACCTGCTGAGCATGCCTGAGCCACATGCTCGACTTGCAAGAAACACCTGCCAGACACGCCAAAATCACCTGCCGGGTACGCCAGAACCACGTGGCGGACACTCCGGAATCACCTGTCGGGCATGCCGGAACCACCTCTCAGACGTGCCAGAACCTCGTGCCGGACACGCCAGAACCACCTGCCGGACAGACCGGAACCACCTGCCGGACACGCCGGAACCACCAGGTCGTCTCGCCGGAACCACCGCCGGACATGCAAAATCACCCGCCGGCTACGCCAGAACCACTTGGCGAACACTCCAGAATCACCTGCCGGGCATGCCGGAACCACCTCTCAGACTTGCCAGAACCATTTTCCGGACACGCCGGTAACACCTGCCGAGTATGCCAGAACCACCTGATCCACTCCCCAGAACCACCTGCTGGACACGCCAGAATCACCTGCCGGCTACGCCAGAACCACTCGGCAGACACTCAGGAACCACCTGCCGGGCATGCCGGAACCACCTCTCAGAGGTGCAAGAACCACATGCCGGACACTCCGGAATCACCGGCCGGGCATGCTGGAACCACCTCTCAGAGGTGCCAGAACCACATGCCGGACACTCCGGAATCACCTGCCAGGCATGCTGGAACCATCTCTCAGACGTGCCACAACAACATGCCGGAGAGACCGGAAGCACCTGCCGAGCTCGCTGGAACCACCTGCTGGACAAGCCGGAACCACCTGCCTCACAGGCCAAAATCATATGCCGGCTACGCCAAAACCACTTGGTGGACACTAAAGACACCTTGAGGGCATGCCGGAACCACGTCATGGACAGACGGCAAACACCTGCCGGACCTGCCGGAACCACCTGCCGAGCACACCGGAACCACCTGCTCGACTCACCGGAGCCACCTGCGGGACACACCAGAAACACCTGCGGGGTACGCCAGAACCACTTGGAGGACTCTCCGGGATCACCTGCTGGGCATGCCGGAACCACCTCTCAGATGTGCCAGAACCATGAGCCTGAGATGCCGGAACCACACCCCGAACTGACCGAAACCATCTGCCAGACCCGCCTGAACCACCTGCCGAGCACGCTGGAACCACCTGCTCGACTCGCCGGAACCACCTACCTGACATGCCAAAATCACCTGCCGGCTATGCCAGAACCACTTGGCAGACACTCCGGAAACACCTCCATGAAAGACGGGAACCACCTGCCGGACACGCCGGATCCACCGGCTCGACTCGCCGGAACCACTGCCGGACATGCAAAGTCACCTGCCGGCTACGCCAGAACCACTTGGCGATCACTCCGGAATCACATGCCGGGCATGCCGGAACCACCTCTCAGACATGCCAGAACCACATGTCAATGGCACCAGAAGCACCTGCCGAGCACGCCGGAACCACCTGCTCTACTCACCAGAGCCACCTGCCGGACACAGGAGAAACACCTGATGGCTACGCCAGAACCACTTGGCAGACATTCCGGAACCACCTCCAGGACAGACCGGAACCACCTGCCGGACACGCCGGCACCACCTGCTTGACTCGCCAGACCCACCAGCCGGACACGCCAAAATCACCTGCTGGCTACGCCAGAACCACTCGGCGGACACTCCGGAATCACCTGTCGGGCATGCCGGAACCACCTCTCAGAGGTGCCAGAACCACATGCCGGAGACTCCGGGATCACCTGCTGGGCATGCCGGAAGCATCTCTCAAACGTGCCACAACCACGTGCCGGAGAGAACGGAAGCACCTGCCGAACTCGCCGGAACCACCTGTTGGACATGCCGGAACCACCAGCGTGACAGGCCAAAATCATATGTCGGCTACGCCCTAACCACTTGGTGGACACTCCAGAATCACCTTGCGGGCATGCCAGAACCACGTCATGGACAGACTGCAAACACCTACCGAACCTGACTGAACCACCTGCCGAGCTTGCCACAACCACATGCCGGACACGGCTGAAGCACCTGCCGAGAATGCCTGAAGTTCCTGATGCAATCCACAGAACTACCTGCCGGACACGCCAAAATCACCTGCCGGCTATGCCAGAACCACTTGGCGGACACTCCAGAATCACCTGCTGGGCATGCCAGCACAACCTCTCAGAAGTGCCAGAAGCACGTGCCGGACAGGGCGGAACCATCTCCCTGAGAGACCGGAACCACGGGAAACACTCGCCGGAACCACCTGCTTGACTCACTGGTCCCACCTGCCGGACACAACAAAATCACCTGCTGGCTATGCCAGAACCACTCGTCAGACACTCCGCAACCACCTCTAGGACAGACCGGAACCACATGCTGGACACACCGGAACCACTGGCTTGACTCTCCGGAGCCAACGCTGGACATGCAAAATCACCTGCCGGCTATGCCAGAACCACCTGGCGAACACTCCGGAATCACCTGTCAGGCATGCCGGAACCACCTCCCAGACATGCCAGAACCACATGCCAATGACACTGTAAGCACATGCCAAGCACACCGGAACCACCTGCTTGACTCGTCAGAACCACCTGCCGGGCACACCAAAATCACCTGCCGGGTACGCCAGAACCACTTGGTGGACACTCCGGAATCACCTGTCGGGCATGCCGGAACCACCTCTCAGACTTGCCGGAACCATGTTCCGGACACGCCGGTACCACCTGCCAAGTATGCCGGAACCACCTGATCCACTCCCCAGAACCACCTGCTGGACACGACAAAATCACCTGCCGGCTACGCCACAACCAGTTGGTGAACAGTTCGGAAGCATCTGCCGGGCTTGCTGGAACCACCTGCCGGTCAGGCCAACATCACCTTCCAGCTACCCCAGAACCACTTGGCGGACACTCCGGAAACTCCTGTCAGGCCGACCGGAAACAACTCTCAGACGAGCCAGAACCATGTGCCTGAGATGCCGGAACCACCTCCTCGACTCGCCAGAACCACCTACCTGACACGCCAAAATCACCTGCCGGGTATGCGAGAACCACTTGGTGGACACTCTGGAATCATCTGCCGGACATGACAGAACCAGCTCTCAGACACACCAGAAACACGTGCCGGACATGCTGGAAGCACCTGCTGCGCATGCCTGAGCCACCTGCTCGACTCGCAAGAAACACCTGCCAGACACGCCAAAATCACCTGCCAGGTACGCCAGAACCACTCGGCGGACACTCCGGAATCACCTGTCGGGCATGCTGGAACCACCTCTCAGAGGTGCCTGAACCACATCCCGGACACTCCGGAATCACCTGTTGGGCATGCCGGAACCACCTCTCAGACTTGCCAGAACCATGTTCCGGACACGCCGGTACCACCTGCCGAGTATGCCAGAACCACCTGATCCACTCCCAAGAACCACATGCTGGACATGCCGGAACCACCTGCCTGACAGGCCAAAATCATATGCCGGCTACGCCAGAACCACTCGGCAGACACTCCGGAAACACCTTCAGGACAGACCGGAACCACCTGCCGGACACGCCAGATCCACCGGCTCGACTCGCCGGAACCACTGCCTGACATGCAAAATCACCGGCCGGCTACGCCAGAACCACTTGGCGATCACTCCGGAATCACCTGCCGGGCATGCCGCAACCACCTCTCAGACATGCCAGAAGCACATGTCAATGGCACCGGAAGCACCTGACGAGCACGCCGGAATCACCTGCTCGACTCACCAGAGCCACCTGCCGGACACACGAGAAACACCTGCTGGCTATGCCAGAACCATTCGGCAGACACTCCGGAACCGCCTCCAGGACAGACCGGAACCACCTGCCGGACACGCCAGCACCACCTGCTTGACTCGCCAGAACCAAGAGCCAGACACGCCAAAATCACCTGCCGGCTACGCCAGAACCACTTGGCGGACACTCCGGAATCACTTGCCGGGCATGCAAGCACAACCTCTCAGAAGTGGCAGAAGCACGTGCCGGACAGGCCGGAACCATCTCCCAGACAGACTGGAACCACCTGCCTGACAGACCAGAACCACTGGAAACACTCGCAGGAACCACCTGCTTGACTCACCGGTCCCACCTGCCGGACATGCCAAAATCACCTGCCGGCCACACCAGAACCACTTGGCGGACAAGCTTAAATCACGTCAAGGGAATGCCGACACAACCTCTCAGACGTGCCAGAACCTCGTGCCGTAAACACCAGAACCACCTGCCGGACATACCGGAACCACCTGCCGGACACGCCGGAACCACCGGCTCGACTCGCCGGAACAACCGAGGGACATGCAAAATCACCTGCCGGCTACGCAAGAACCATTTGGCGAACACTCCGGAGTCACCTGCCGGGCATGCCGGAACCACCTGCTCGACTCGCCACAGCCACCTGCCTGACACGCCAAAATCACCTGCCGGCTATGCCACAACCAGTTGGTGAACACTTCGGAATCACCTGCCGGGCTTGCTGGAACCACCTGCCGGTCACGCCAACATCACCTGCCAGCTACGCCAGAACCACTTGGCAGACACTCCGGAATCACCAGAGCCACCTGCAGGACACGTCAAAATCACCTGCCGGCTACCACACAACCAGTTGGTGAACACTTCGGAATCACCTGCCAGGCTGCTGGAACACCCTGCCGGTCACGCCAACATCACATGCCAGCTACGCCAGAACCACTTGGCGGACACTCCGGAATCACCTGCCGGGCATGCTGGAACCACCTCTCAGAGGTGCCACAACCACATGCCGGACACGGCGGAAGCACCTGCCGAGAATGCCTGAAGTTCCTGATGCAATCCACAGAACCACCTGCCGGACACGCCAAAATCACCTGCCGGCTACGCCAGAACCACTTGGCGGACACTCCAGAATCACCTGCCGGGCATGCCAGCACAACCTCTCAGAAGTGCCAGAAGCACGTGCCGGACAGGCCGGAACCATCTCCCGGACAGACCGGAACCATGGGAAACACTCGCCGGAACCACCTGCTTGACTCACTGGTTCCACCTGCCGGACACACCAAAATCACCTGCTGGCTATGCCAGAATCACTCGTCAGACACTCCGCAACCACCTCTAGGACAGACCGGAACCACATGCTGGACACACCGGAACCACTGGCTTGACTCTCCGGAACCAACGCTGGACATGCAAAATCACCTGCCGGCTACGCCAGAACCACTTGGCGAACACTCCGGAATCACCTGTCGGGCATGCCGGAACCACCTCTCAGAATTGCCGGAACCATGTTCGGGACACGCCGGTACCACCTGCCGAGTATGCCGGAATCACCTGATCAACTCCCACGAACCACAAGCTGGACATGCCGGAACCACCTGCCTGACAGGACAAAATCATATGCCGGCTACGCCAGAACCACTTGGCGGACACTCCAGAATCACCTGCAGGGCAGGCCAGCAGAACCTCTCAGAAGTGCCAGAACCACGTGCCGGACAGCCCGGAACCATCTGCCGGACAGACCGCAAAGACAGGAAACACATGCCGGAACCACCTGCTTGACTCACCTGTGCCACCTGCCGGACATGCCAAAATCACTTGCCCGCTAGACCAGAACCACTTGGCGGACAAGCCGGAATCACGTGAAGGGCATGCCGACACAACCTCTCAGACGTGCCAGAACCTTGTGCCGGACACCCCAGACCACCTGCCGGACATACCGGAACCATCTGCCCGACTCGCCGGAACCACAGGCTCGACGCACCGGAACCACTGCCGGACATACAAAATCACCTGCCGGCTACGTGAAAACCATTTGGCGAACACTCCAGAATCACCTGCCAGGCATGCCGGAACCACCTCTCATACATGCCAGAACCACATGCCAATAACACCGGAAGCACCTGCCGAGCATGCTGGAACCACCTGCTTGACTCGGCAGAACCACCTGCCAGACACGCCAAAATCACCGGCCGGGTACAACAGCACCACTTGGCGGACACTCCAGAATAACCTGTCGGGCATGCCGGAACCACCTCTCAGACTTGCCAGAACCATATTCCGGACACACCGGTACGACCTGCCGAGTATGCCGGAACCACCTTATCCACTCCCCAGAACCACCTGCTGGACATGCCAAAGTCACCTGCCGGCTATGCCAGAACCACTCGGCAGACATTCTGGAATCACCTGCCGGGCATGGCGGAACCACCTCTCAGAGGTGCCAGAACCACATGCCGGAGACTCCGGAATCACCTGCCGGGCATGCCGGAACCATCTCTCAGACATGCCACAACCATGTGCAGCAGAGAACGGAAGCACATGCCGAGCTCGCCGGAACCACCTGCTGACCATGCCGGAACCACCTGCCTCACAGGCCAAAATCATATGCCGGCTATGCCAAAACCACTTGTTGACACTCCAGAATCACCTTGCGGGCATGCCTGAACCACGTCATGGACAGACTGCAAACACCTGCCAGACCTGCCTGAAACACCTGTCGAGCACACCGGAACCACCTGCTCGACTCACCAGAGCCACCTGCCGGACACACCAGAAACACCTGCGGGGTACGCCAGAACCACTTGGAGGACTCTCCGGGATCACCTGCCGGTCATGCGGTAACCAGCTCTCAGACGTGCCAGAGCCATGTGCCGGACACGCCGGAACAACCTGCCGAGTATGCCAGAACCTCCTGCTCCACTCCCCAAAACCACCTGCTGGGAACTCCAAAATCACCTGCCAGCTACGCCAGAACCACTCGGCAGACAATCCGGAACCACCTCCAGGACAGACCAGAACCACCTCCCGGACACGCCCAGACCACCTTTGACTCGCCAGAACCAGCTGCCGGACAGGCCAAAATCACGAGCCGGCTCCGCCACAACCACTTCTCGGACACTCCGGAATCACCTGCCGGGCATGCCAGAACCACCTCTCAGACTTGCCAGAACTATGTTCTGGACATGCTGGTACCACATGCCCAGTATGCCGGAACGACCTTATCCACTCCCCAGAACCACCTGCAGGACACGCCGGAACCACCGGCCGAGTATGCCGGAACCACCTGATCCACTCCACAGAACCACCTGCTGGACACGCCAGAATCACCTGCCGGCTACGCCAGAACCACTCGGCAGACACTCCGGAACCACCTCCAGGACAGACCGGAACCACCTGCCGGACACGCTGGGACCACCCGCTTGACTCGCCACAACCACCTGCCGGACATGCCAGAATCACCAGCCGGCTACGCCACAACCACTTGTCGGGCACTCCGGAATCACCTGCCGGGCATGCTGGAACCACCTCTCAGAGGTGCCACAACCACATACCGGAGACGGCGGAAGCACCTGCCGAGAATGCCGGAAGTTCCTGATCCACTCCCCAGAACCACCTGCCGGACACGCCAAAATCACCTGCCGGCTACGCCATAACCACTTGGCGGACACTCCAGAATCACCTGCCGGGCATGCCAGCACAACCTCTCAGAAGTGCCAGAAGCACGTGCCGGAGAGGCTGGAACCATCTCCCGGACAGACCGCAAATACAGGAAACACTCGCCGGAACCACCTGCTCGACTCGCTGGAACCACCTACCTGACATGCCAAAATCAACTGCTGGCTATGCGAGAACCACCTGGCGGAAAGTCCGCAATCACCTGCCTGGCATGCCGGAACCACCTCTCAAACGTACCAGATCCACATGCCGGACACGCTGGAACCACGTCCTGGACAGACTGGAACCACCTGCCGGACACGCCTGGACTGCCTGCCAAGCACGCCGGAAGCACCTGCTTGACTGGCAGGACCCACCTGCTGGACACGCCAAAATGAACCTCAGGCTACACCAGAACCACTTACCGGACACTCAGGAATCACCTGCTGGGCATACCAGAACCACCTCTCAGAAGTGCCAGAAGCACGTGCCAGACTTGCCGGAATGATCTACCGGACAGAATGCAACCACCTGCCATACATGCCGGAAACACCTGCCGAACAAGCCGGAGCCACCTTCTCTACTCGAGGGAACCACCTGCCGGACAGGCCAAAATCAACTGCCGGCTATGCCACAACCACCTGGGGGACAGTCCGGAATCACCTGCCAGCCATGCCGGAACCACCTCTCAGACGTAACAGAACCACGTGCCGGACAAGCTGGAAACATGTACTGCACAGACTGGAATCAACCTCCCGGCCACGCCTGAACCACCTGCCGAGAACGCTGGAACCACCTGCCAGACACGCCAAAATCAACTGCTGGCTTCGCCAGAACCACTTGGAGGTCTCTCCGGGATGACCTGCCAGGCATGCCGGAATCACGTCTCAGACGTGCCAGAACCACGTGGAGGAGGGTCCGGAATCACCTTTTGGGCATGCGCAACCACCTCTGAGACGTACCAGAACCACGTGCTGTAAATGCTGGAACCATCTCCTGGACAGACCGGAACCAGAGGCAACACTCGCTGGAACCACCTGCTCGACTCGCCGTAACCACCTACCTGACACGACAAAATCACCTGCTGGGTATGCCAGAACCACTTGGCACACACTCTGGAATCACATGCCGTTCAGGCCGGAACCACCTCTCAAACGTGCCAGAACCACATACCAGAGACGCCGGAAGCACGTGCCGAGCATGCCAGAACCACCTGCGCCACTCCACAGAACCACCTGCTGGACACGCCAAAATCTCCTGCCGGCTACCCAAGAACCACTTGGTGGACAATCCGGAATCACCTGCCGGACATGCCTGAACCACTTGTCAGACATGCCAGAACCACGTGCCAGACACGCCGGAACCATCTCCAGGACATACCGGAACCACCTACCGGACCTGCCTGAACCACCTGACGACCATGCCGGATCCACCTGCTCGACATGCCAAAATCACCTGCGGGCTAGGCCAGAACCACATGGAGGACTCTCCGGGATCACCTGCCGGGCATGCCAGTACCACCACTCAGATGTGCCAGAACGACGTGGCGGAGAGTCCGGAATAACCTGCTGGGCATGCGGGCCCCACCTCTCAGACATAGCAGAACCACGTGCGGCACACGCCGGGACCCACTACCGGACAGAGCGGAACCACCGGCCGGACAAGCCGGAATAACCTGCCGAGAACACCGGAACCACCAGCTCGACTCGCCAGAACCACCTGCCGGACATGCAAAAATCACCTGCCGGCTACGCCACAACCAGTTGGTGAACACTTCGGAATCACCTGCCGCACTTGCTGGAACCACCTGAGGGTCACGCCAACATCACCTGCCAGCTACGCTACAACCACTTGGCGGACAATCCAGAAACACCTGTCGGGCCGGCCGGAACCACCTCTCAGACATGCCAGAACCATGTGACTGAGATGCCGGAACCACACCCCGAACAGACCGAAACCACAGCCAGACCAGCCTGAATCACCTGCCGAGCACGCCGGAACCACATGCTCGAGGTGCCGGAACCACCTACCTGACATGCCAAAATCACCTACCGGGTAAGCCAGAACCACTCTGCAGACACTCCAGAATCCCCTGCCGGGCATGGCGGAACCATCTCTCAGATGTGCCACAACCACGTGCCGGAGAGACCGGAAGCACCTGCCGAGCTCGCCGGAACCACCTGCTGGACATTCCGGAACCACCTGCCAGACAGGCCAAAATCATATGCCGGCAACGCCAAAACCACTTGGTGGACACTCCAGAATCACCTTGCGGGCATGCCGGAACCACGTCATGGAAAGTCTGCAAACACCTGCCGGACCTGCCTGAACCACCTGCCGAGCACGCCAACATCACCTGCCAGGTATGCCAGAACCACTTGGCGGACACTCCGGAAAACCCTGTCGGGCCGCACGGAACGACCTCTCAGACGTGCCAGAACCATGTTCTGGAAACGCCAGTAACACCAGCCGAGTATGCCGGAACCACCTGATCCACTCCCCAGAACCACCTGCTGGACACGCCAAAATCACCTGCCGGCTACGCCAGAACCACTCGACAGACACTCTGGAACCACCTCCAGGACAGACCGGAACCACCTGACGGACACGCCGGGACCACCAGCTTGACTTGCCAAAACCACCTGCCGGACATCCTAAATCAACAGCTGGCTATGCCACAACCACTTGTCGGACACTCCGGAATCACCTGCCGGGCATGCTGGAACCACATCTCAGACGTGCCAGAACCATGTTCCGGAAACGCCAGTACCACCTGCCGAGTATGCCGGAACCACCTGATCCACTCCCCAGAACCACCTGCTGGACACTCCAGAATCACCTGCTGGCTACGCCAGAACCACTCGGCAGACACTCCGGAACCACCTACCAGGCATGCCGGGAACCACCTCTCAGAGGTGCCAGAACCACATGCCGGACACTCCGGAATCACATGCCGGGCATGCCGGATCCATCTCTCAGACGTGCCAGAGCCATGTTGCGGAAACGCCGGTACCACCTGCCGAGCTCGCCGGAACCACCTGCTGGACACGCCAAAATCACCTGCCGGCTACGCCAGAACCACTCGGCAGACACTCCGGAATAACCTGCCGGGCTTGCTGGAACCACCTGCCGGTCACGCAAACATCACCTGCCAGCTACGCCAGAACCACTTGGCGGCCACTCCGGAAACACCTGTCGGGCAGGCCGGAACCAACTCTCAGACGTGCCAGAACCATGTGCCTGAGATGCTGGAACCACACCCCGAACAGAGCGAAACCACCTGCCAGACCCGCCTGAAACCCCTGGCGAGCACGCCTGATCCACCTGCTCAACTAGCCGGAACCACCTTCCTGACACACCAAAATCACCTGCCAGGTATACCAGAACCACTTAGTGGACACTCCGGAAACATCTGCTGGACATGCCAGAACCAGCTCTCAGACACACCAGAACCCCGTGCCGGAGACGCCGGAAGCACCTGCTGAGCATGCCTGAGCCACCTGCTCGAATCCCAGAAACACCTGTCGGACACGCCAAAATCACCTGCCGGCTTTGCCAGAACCACAAGGCGGACACTCCGGAATCGTCTGCCGGACATGCCAGAACCAGCTCTCAGACACTCCAGAGCCAGGTGCCGGAGACGCCGTAAGCACCTGCTAAGCATGCCTGAGCCACCTGCTCGACACGCCAGAGACACCTGCCGGACACGCCAAAATCACCTGCCAGGTAAGTCAGAACAACTTGGCGGACACTCCGGAATCACCTGTCGGGCATGCCGGAACCACCTCTAAGACTTGCCAGAACCACATGCCAATAACACCGGAAGCACCTGCCGAGCACGACGGAACTAAACTGCTCGACTTGCCAGAACCACCTGCCGGACACGCCAAAAGCTCCTGCCGCCTAGGCCACAACCAGTTGGTGAACACTTCGGAATCAGCTGCCGGGATTGCTGGAACCACCTGCCGGTCACGCCAACATCACCTGCCAGGTATGCCAGAGCCACTTGGCGGACACTCCGGAAAAACCTGTCGGGCCGCACGGAACGACCTCTCAGACGTGCCAGAACCATGTTCCGGAAACGCCCGTACCACCAGCCGAGTATGCCAGAACCAGCTGTTCCACTCCCCAGAACCACCTGCTGGACACGCCAAAATCTCCTGCCGGCTATGCCAGAACCACTTGGCGGACACTCCGGAATCACCTGTCGGGCATGCCGGAACCACCTCTGAGACGTGCCAGAACCTCGTGCCGGACACCCCAGAAACACCTGCTGGACAGACCGGAACCACCTGCCAGACACGCCGGAACCACCGGCTCGACTCGCCAGAACCATTGCCGGACATGCAAAATCACCTGCCGGCTACGCCAGAACCACTTGGCGAACACTCCGGAATCACCTGCCGGGCCTGGTACAACCACCTCTCAGACATGCCGGAATGACATGTCAATGACACAGGAAGCACCTGCCGAGAACGCCAGAACCACCTGCTCGACTCGCCAAAACCACCTGCTGGACACGCCAAAATCACCTGCTCGCTACGCCACAACCATTTTGTGAACACTTCGGAATCACCTGCCGGTCTGGCTGGAACCACGTGCCGGTCACGCCAATATCACCTGCCAGCTATGCCAAAACCACTTGCAGGACACCATGGCAACACCTGTCGGGCCGGCCGGAACTACCTCTCAGACGTGCCAGAACCATGTGCGTGAGATGCCGGAACCGCACCCCGAACAGACCGAAACCACCTGCCAGACCCGCCTGAACCGCCTGCCTAGCACGCCGGAACCACCTACTCGACTCGCCAGAACCACCTAACTGACACACCAAAATCACCTGCCTGGTATGCCAGAACCACTTGGTGGACACTCCGGAATCATCTGCCAGACATTCCAGAACCAGCTCTCAGACACACCAGAACCACGTGCCGGACACGCCGGAAGCACCTGCTGAGCATGCCTGAGCCACATGCTCGACTTGCAAGAAACACCTGCCAGACACGCCAAAATGACCTGCCGGGTATGCCAGAACCACGTGGCGGACACTCCGGAATCACCTGTCGGGCATGCCGGAACCACCTCTCAGACGTGCCAGAACCTCGTGCCGGACACGCCAGAACCACCTGCCGGACAGACCGGAACCACCTGCCGGACACGCCGGAACCACCGGCTCGACTCGCCGCAACCACCGCCGGACATGCAAAATCACCTGCCGGCTACGCCAGAACCACTTGGCGAACACTCCGGAATCACCTGCCGGGCATGCCCGAACCACCTCTCAGAGTTGGCAGAACCATGTTGCGGACACGCCGGTAGCACCTGCCGAGTGTGCCGGAACCACCTGATCCACTCCCCAGAACCACCTGCTGGACACGCCAGAATCACCTACCAGCTAGGCCAGAACCACTCGGCAGACACTCCGGAATCACCTGCCGGGCATGCCGGAACCATCTCTCAGACATGCCACAAACAAGTGCCGGAGAGACCGGATGCAACTGCTGAGCTCGCCGGAACCACCTGCTGGCCATGCCGGATCCACACGCCTGACAGGCCAAAATCATATGCCTGCTACGCCAAAACCACTTGGTGGACACTCCAGAGTCACCTTGTGGGCATGCCGGAACCACGTCATGGACAGACTGCAAACATCTGCCTTAGCTGCCTGAGCCACCTGCCGAGCACGCCGGAACCACCTGCTCGACTCACCAGAGCCACCTGCCGGACACACCAGAAACACCTGTGGGGTACGCCATAACCACTTGGAGGAATCTCCGGAGTCACCTGCCGGGCATGCCGGAACCACCACTCAGACGTGCCAGAACCACGTGCTGGACACACCGGAACCAACTGCCGAGTATGCCGGAAGTTCCTGATCCACTATGCAGAACCACCTGCTGGACACGCCGAAATCAGCTGCCGGCTACGCCAGAACCACTTGGTGAACACTCCGGAATCACCAGCCGTGCATGCCGGAACCACCTCTCAGACTTGCCAGAACCATGTTCTGGACACGCCGGTACCACCAGCCAAGTATGCCTGAACCAGCTGATCCACTCCCCAGAACCACCTACTGAACAGGCCCAAATCAACTGCCGGCTACGCCAGAACCACTCGGCAGACACTCCAGAATCACATGCCAGGCATTACGGAACAACCTCTCAGAGGTGCCAGAACCACATGCCGGGGACTCCGGAATCACCTGCCGGGCATGCCGGAACCACCTCTCAGACGTGCCAGAACCTCGTGCCGGAAACCCCAGAACCTCCTGCCGGACAGTCCGGAACCACCTGCCGGACACGCCGGAACCACTGGCTCGACTCGCCGGAACCATTGCCGGACATGCAAAATCACCTGCCGGCTACGCCAGAACCACTTGGCGAACACTCCGGAATCACCTGCCGCGCATGCCAGCACAACCTCTCTGAAGTGCCAGGAGCACATGCCAGACAAGCCGGAACCATCTCCCAGACAGGCCGGAAACACAGGAAACACTCGCCGGAACCACCTGCTTGACTCACTGGTCCCACCTGCCGGGCACGCCAAAATCACCTGCCCGCTACACCAGAACCACTTGGGGGACAAGCTGGAATCACGTGAAGGGCATGCCGGCACAACGTCTCAGACGTGCCAGAACCTCGTGCCAGACACCCCAGAAACACCTACCGGACAGACCGCAACCACCTGCCGGACACGCCGGAACCACCGCCGGACATGCAAAATCACCTGCCGTCTATGCCAGAACCTCTTGGTGAACACTCCGGAATCACCTGCCGGGCGTGGCGGAACCACCTCTCAGACATGCCAGAACCACGTGCCAATGACACCGGAAGCACCTGCCGAGCACACCGGAACCACCTGCTCGACTCGCCAGAACCACCTGCCAGACACGCAAAATTCACCTGCCGGTTATGCCAGAATCACTTGGTGGACTCTCCAGGATCACCGGCCGGGCATGCCGGAACCACCTCTGAGACATACCAGAACCACGTGACAGACACGCCGGAACCACATCCTCGACAGACTGGAACCACCTGCCGTATATGCCCGAACCTCCTGCCGAGAATGCCAGAAACACCTGCTCGGCTCCCGGGAAAATCCTACGGGGAAACTGTCATAGAAATGAAGGTCAAATGGCCTTTCTTGCCAGACCTTACCTCACCACTTTAGAACTTCTGCTTCTGCCACAATTCCACCTTGCCAACCCGGAGTGACGAAATGCCTACATCTTCCCCTGAATCAACTGGGCTGTGTCCCAAATGATTGATCGTCCACGTGCTTAGGAGGTGATAGACTGCACGCCTTTTTCCAACCACCATTGTGCACTGGTAGAGAGAGTGTCAGAAAGCAGCTATGTCAGAAAGGCCCCTTTGCTCTCAGCCGTGCCCTCCATTGCTCTGGAGGTGAAAGGCACAAGGCACTGGCACTGGATCCAGCCCTCAATGGGAGACAAACCACATCTTGGCCTGCTTCCAGCACTTTAGGAAGCTGAGAAAAAACTCCCTTTCCACAGTGCTCTTACAGCGTCCTGGGAACATCTAATACAAAGGAGGCTGAACGCCGTTTCTTTCCAGCACTTCAGTCTCCGGTCTGGAACATCTGCATGCTGCACATTTCCACCTTTTTCAACCCGGCTCAGACGAAATGCCTACATCTTCCCCTTGAGCAATGGGGACGAGGCCCGGATGATTGTGGTTCCACATGCTGAGGAGGAGAGAGACAATAGGCTTTTATCTAACCACCAGTGCAATGGTTGGGAGAGTGTCAGAAAGCACCAATGGCAGAAAGACCCCTTTACTCTCAGCCGTGCCCTCCATTGCTCTAGAGCTGGCAGGCGCAAAGAACTGCCTCCATCCTTCAATGGGAGACAAGCCATAAACTGTCTTGCTTCCAGCTCTTTAGGAAGCTGAGAAAGAACTCGCTTTCCACAGTGCTGTACAGCATACGAGGAAACGCTCATACAAAGGCAGCTCAAACACCATTTCTTCCCAGCGCTTAACTCGCCGCTTTAGGACTTCTGCTTTTGGCGCAGTTCCACCTTGCCAACCTGGCTCAGACGAAATCCCTACATCTTCCCCTTGAGCAATGGGAAAAAGACCCGGATGATTGTGGTTCCACATGCTGAGGAGGAGACAGACAATAGGCTTTTAACCAACCGCTCATGAGCAGTGGTTGGGGTAGTGTCAGAAAGCACCAATGTCAGAAAGGCCCTTTACTCTCAGCCGTGCCCTCCATTCCTCTCATGGTGGGAGGCACAAGGCACTGGAACCACCCCTGCAGGGTATCAGAAAGCACCTCTGGCAGAAAGCCCCCTTGGCTCTCAGCCATGCGCTCCATTGCTCTGCAGGAGGAAGGCACAAAGCACTGCCTCCATCCTTCAATGGGAGACAAGCCATAAACTGTCCTGCTTCCAGCTCTTTAGGAAGCTGGGAAAGCACTCGCATTCCACAGTGCTCTTACAGCATCCTGGGAACATCTCATACAAAGGCACCTGAATGCCGTGTCTTTTCAGCCCTTAACTCACCAATCTGCAACATCTGCTTCTGCCGCATTTCCACCTTGCCAACCCGGCTCAGACGAAATGCCTACATCATCCCATTGAGCAATGGGGAAGAGGCCCGGATGATTGTGGTTCCACATGCTGAGGAGGAGACAGGCAATAAGCTTTTAACCAACCGCCCTTGAGCAATGATTGGGGGAGTGTCAGAAAGCACCAATGTCAGAAAGGCCCTTTACTCTGGGCCGTGCCCTCCATTCCTCTAGAGGCAGGAGGTGCAAGGCACTGGCACCACCCCTAAAGGGTATCAGAAAGCACCTATGACAGAAAGTCCCCTTTGCTCTCTGCCATGTCCTCCCTTGCTCTGCAGGTGGAAGGCTCAAAGCACTGCCTCCGTCCTTCAATGGGAGACCAGCCATAAACTCTCTTCCCTCTAGCTCTTTAGGAAGCTGACAAACAACTCGCTTTCCACAGTCCTGTGACAGCATACCAGGAACCTCTCATACAAAGGCAGCTCAAACGCCATTTATTCCCAGCCCTTAACCCGCCGCTTTAGGCCTTCTGCTTCTGCAGCAACCCAGCACCACCTTGCCTACCCGGCTCAGGAGAAGTGCCTACATCTTCTGCTGAAGCAACTGGGCTGAGTCCCATATGATTGAGCGTCCACGTGCTTAGGAGGCGATAGAATGCACGCCTTTCTCCAACCACCATTTTGCACTGCTGGAGAGAGTGTCGGATAGCAGCTATGTCAGAAAGGCCCATTTGCACTCAGCCGTGCTCTCCATTGCTCTGGAGGTGGAAGGCACAAGGCACTGGCTCCGGATCCACCGCTCAATGGGAGACAAACCACATCTTGTCCTGCTTCCAGCACTTTTCGAAGCTGAGAAAAAACTCCCTTTCCACAGTGCTCTTACAGCGTCCTGGGAACATCTCATACAAGGGAGGCTGAACACCGTTTCTTTCCAGCACTTCACTCGGTGGTCTGGAACATCTGCATGCTGCACATTTCCACGTTGCCAACCCGGCTCAGACGAAATGCCTACATCTTCCCCTTGAGCAATGGGGATGAGGCCCGGATGATTGTGGTTCCACATGCTGAGGAGGAGAGAGACAACAGGCTTTTAACTAACCACCAAGTGCAATGGTTGGGAGAGTGTCAGAAAGCACCAATGGCAGAAAGACCCCTTTACTTTACTCTCAGCCGTGCCCTCCATTGCTCTAGAGGTGGAAGGCACAAAGCACTGCCTCCATCCTTCAATGGGAGACAAGCCATAAAATGTCTTGCTTCCAGCTCTCTAGGAAGCTGAGAAAGAACTCGCTTTCCACAGTGCTGTTACAGCATACGAGGAAACTCTCATACAAAGGCAGCTCAAATGCCATTTCTTCCCAGCGCTTAACTTGCCGCTTTAGGACTTCTGCTGCAATTCCACCTTGCCAACCTGGCTCAGACGAAATGCCTACATCTTCCCCTGAAGCAACTGGGCTGAGTCCCAAATGATTGAGCGTCCACGTGCTTAGGAGGCCATAGACTGTATGCCTTTTTCCAACCACCATTGTGCACTGGTGGACAGAGTGTCAGAAAGCAGCTGTGTCAGAAACACCCCTTTGCAGGCAGCCGTGCCCTCCATTGCTCTAGAGGTGGAAGGCACAAAGAACTGCCTCCATCCTTCAGTTGGAGACAAGCCATAAACTGTCCTGCTTCCAGCTCTTTAGGAAGCTGGGAAAGCACTCGCATTCCACAGTGCTCTTGCAGCATCCTGGGAACATCTCATACAAAGGCACCTGAACGCCGTGTCTTTTCAGCCCTTAACTCGCCAATCTGCAACATCTGCTTCTGCCGCATTTCCACCTTGCCCACCCGGCTCAGACGAAATGCCTACATCATCCCCTTGAGCAATGGGGACGAGGCCTGGATGATTGTGGTTCCACATGCTGAGGAGGAGACAGACAATAGGCTTTTAACCAACCGCCCTTGAGCAATGTTTGGGGCAGTGTCAGAAACCACCAATTTCAGAAAGTCCCTTTACTCTTGGTTTTGCCCCCATTTCTCTAGAGGTAGGAGGCACAAGGCACAGGCACCACCCCTGAAGGGTATCAGAAAGCACCAATGGCAGAAAGCCCCCTTGGCTCTCAGCCATGCCCTCCATTGCTCTGCAGGTGGAAGGCACAAAGCACTGCCTCCACCCTTCAATGGGAGACAAGCCATAAACTGTCTTGCCTCCAGCTCTTTAGGAAGCTGAGAAAGAACTCGCTTTCCACAGTGCTGTACAGCATATGAAGTAACTCTCATACAAAGGCAGCTCAAACGCCATTTCTTCCAAGAGCTTAACTCGCCGCTTTAGGACTTCTGCTTCTGCCACAGTTCTACCTTGCCAACCTTGCTCTGGCGAAATGCCTACATCTTCCCCTGAAGCAACTGGGCTGAGTCCAAAATGATTTAGCATCCACATGCTCACGAGGCGATAGACTGTAAGCCTTTTTCCAAACACCATTGTGCACTAGTGGAGAGAGTGTCAGAATGCAGCTATGTCAGAAAGACCCTTTTGCTCTCAGCCATACCCTCCATTGCTCTAGATTGGAATGCACAATGCATTGGCTCCACCCCTCAAGGGGCCACAAGCCACAGACCATCTTCCTTCCATCTCTTTAGGAAGCTGAGAACAAACTCACCTGACGCATAAAAAGGAATCATGCCCCTTATGTGCCAGAAAACCCCGGGAGACATGCCAAAAACACCCTCCGCACACTCTCAAAGTGCCACACATTCATGCCAGTATGACCCAACAGGCATACCAGAAGCACCCACGTTGCATGCCAGAACCACCTGTAACCACCTGCCGGACACAGTGGAACAGCGATTCTGACACTTTAGAACTATCTCTTCAACATGCCAGCCGCACACAATGACATGACGGAACCAGATTCCAAACATAGCACAAAGACATGCCAGACACATTGTAAACACCTGTTGGATATGCCACAAACAGGAGCCAGAAACACTGAAACCAGCTGAGGAGTATGAAAGAACGGGGGCCAGAAATGCCACAAGCATCTGTCTTACAAGCCAGAGCCACGAGTCCAAAAAGCAGGAAAGACCTGCCGGACACACCGAAATAACCTGCCGGTGACGCCAGAAACACTTGGCGGACACCCAGGCATCACCTGCCGGGCAAGCCTGAAGCACCTCACAGACGTGCCATAACCACGTGCCGGTCATGCCAGAACCAGCTCCCGGACAGACCAGAAGCACCTGCCAGACACGCCGGAACCACCTGCTGCACATGCCGGAACCACCTCTCACACATGCCAGAACCATGTGCCAATGACCCCGGAAGCACCTGTCGAGCACGCCGGAACCAGCTGCTCGACGAGCCAGAACCACCTGCCAGACACGCAAAAATCACCTGCCGGCTACGCCACAACGAGTTGGTGGACTCTCTGGAATCACCTGCCGGGCATGATAGAACCACGTCTCAGACGTGCCGGAACCATGTGCCAGACACGCAGGAACCACCTCCCGTACAGACAGGAACCACCTGCCGGACCTGCCTGAACCAACTGTAGAGCATGCCGGAACCACCAGCTCGACCCTGCGGAACCACCGCCGGACATGCAAAATCACCTGCCGGCTACGCCAGAACCACTTGGAGAACACTCCGGAATCACCGGCCGTGCATGCCACAACCACCTCTCAGACATGCCAGAACCATGGGCCAATGACCCCGGAAGCACCTGCCGAGCACGCCGGAATGACCTGCTCGACTCGCCAGAACCACCTGCCGGACATGCAAAAATCACCTGCCGGCTGCGCCACAACCAGTTGGTGAACACTTCGGAATCACGGGACGGGCTTGCTGGACCCACCTGCCGGTCATGCCAAAATCACCTGCCAACTACGCCAGAACCACTTAGCCGACACTGCCCAAACACCTGTCAGGCCGGCCGGAACAACATCTCAGACGTGCGAGAACCATGTGCATGAGATGCCAGAGCCACAACCCAAACAGACGGAAACCACATGCCAGACCCGCCTGAACCACCTGCCGAGCACGCCGGAACCACCTGCTCGACTCGCCAGAACCACCTGTCTGACACGCCAAAATCACCTGCCGGCTATGCCAGAACCACACGGCAGACAATCCGGAATCACCTGCTGGGCTTGCTGGAACCACCTGCCGGTCACTCCAGCATCACCTGCCAGCTACGCCAGAACCACTTGGCGGACACTCCGGAAACACCTGTCTTGCCGGCCGGAACCAGCTCTCAGATGTGCCAGAACCATGTGCCTCAGATGCCGGAACCACACCCCGAACAGACCGAAACAACCTGCAAGACCCGCCTGAACCCCCTGGCGAGCACGCCAGAACCACCTGCTCGACTCGCCAAAACCACCTGCTGGACACGCCAAAGTCACCTGCCGGCTACGCCACAACCATTTGGTGAACACTTCGGAATCACCTGCCGGGCTGACTGGAACCACCTGCCGGTCACGCCAACATCACCTGCCAGCTATGCCAGATCGACTTGGCGGACACCGTGGAAACAACTGTCGGGCCGGCCGGAACCACCTCTCTGACGTGCCAGAACCATGTGCCTGAGATGCCGGAACCACACACCGAACAGACCGAATAACCCTGCCAGACCCGCCTGAACCACCTACCGAGCACTCCGGAACCACCTACTCGACTCGCCGGAACCACCTACCTGACACGCCAAAATCAACTGCCGGGTATGCCAGAACCACTTGGTGGACACTCCGGAATCATCTGCCGGACATGCCAGAACCAGCTCTCAGACACACCAGAACCACGTGCCGGACACGCCGGAAGCACCAGCTGAGCATGCCTGAGCCACATGCTGGACTTGCAAGAAACACCTGCCAGACACGCCAAAATCACCTGCCGGGTACGCCAGAACCACGTGGCGGACACTCCGGAATCACCTGTCGGGCATGCCGGAACCACCTATCAGACGTGCCAGAACCTCGTGCCGGAAACCCCAGAACCAGCTGCCGGACAGACCAGAACCACCTGCCGGACAAGCCGGAACCACCGGCACGACTTGCCGGAACCACCGCCAGAAAAGCAAAATGACCTGCCGGCTACGCCAGAACCACTTGGCGAACACTCCGGAATCACCTTCCGGGCATGCCGGAACCACCTCTCAGACTTGCCAGAACCATGTTCCGGACACGCCGGTACCACGTGCCGAGTATGCCGGAACCTCCTGATCCACTCCCCAGAACCACCTGCTGGACACGCCAGAATCACCTGCCGGCTATGCCAGAACCATTCGGCAGACACTCCGGAATCACCTGCCGGGCATGCCGGAACCACCTCTCAGAGGTGCCAGAACCACATGACGGACACTCCGGAATCACCTGCCGGGCATGACGGAACCATCTCTCAGACGTGCCAGAACCATGTTCCGGACACGCCGGTACAACTTGCCGAGCTCGCCGGAACCACCTGCAGGACACGCCAAAATCACCTGCCGGCTACGCCAGAAACACTCGGCAGACACTCCGGAATCACCAGCCGGGCTTGCTGGAACCACCTGCCGTTCACGCCAACATCACCTGCCAGCTACGCCAGAACCACTTGGCGGACACTCCGGAAACACCTGTCGGGCCGGCCGGAACCACCTCTCAGACGTGCCAGAACCATGTGCATGAGATGCCGGAACCACACCCCGAAAAGACTGAAACCATCTGCCAGACCCGCCTGAACCCCCTGGCGAGCACACCTGATCCAGCTGCTCAACTAGCCGGAACCACCTTCCTGACACTCCAAAATCACCTGCCAGGTATACCAGAACCACTTGGTGGACACTCCGCAATCATCTGCCGGACATGCCAGAACCAGCTCTCAGACACACCAGAACCACGTGCCAGAGACGCCGGAAGCACCAGCTGAGCATGCCTGAGCCACCTGCTCGACTCGCAAGAAACACCTGTCGGACATGCCAAAATCACCTGTCGGCTACGCCAGAACCACTTGGCGAACACTCCGGAATCACCTGCCGGGCATGCCGGAACCACCTCTCAGACGTGCCAGAACCATGTGCCTGAGATGCCGGAACCACACCCCGAACAGACCGAAACCACCTGCCAGACCCGCCTGAACCACCTGCCGAGCACGCCGGAACCACCAACTCGACTCGCCAGAACCAACTACCTGACACGCCACAATCACCTGCCGGGTACGCCAGAACCACTTGGTGGACACTCCGGAATCACCTGTCGGGCATGCCGGAACCACCTCTCAGACGTGCCAGAACCTCGTGCCGGAAACCCCAGAACCACCTGCCGGACAGACCGGAACCAACTGCCGGACACGCCGGAACCACCGGCTCGACTCGCCAGAACCACTGCCGGACATGCAAAATCACCTGCTGGCTATGCCAGAACCACTTGGCGAACACTCTGGAATCACCTGCCGGGCATGACGGAACCACCTCTCAGATTTTCCAGAACCATGTTCCAGACACGCCGGTACCACCTACCGAGTATGCTGGAACCACGTGATCCACTCCCCAGAACCACCTGCTCGACACGCCAGAATCACCTGCCGGCTACGCCAGAACCACTCGGCAGACACTCCGGAACCACCTGCCGGGCATGCCAGAACCACCTCTCAGAGGTGCCAGAACCACATGCCGGACTCTCCGGAATCACCTGCCGGGCATGCCGGGACCATCTCTCAGACGTGCCAGAACCACGTTCCGGACACGCCGGTACCACCTGCCGAGCTCGCCAGAACCACCTCCTGAACACGCCAAAATCACCTGCCAGCTACGCCAGAACCACTCGGCAGACACTCCGGAGTCACCTGCCGGGCTTGCTGGAACCACCTGCCAGTCACGCCAACATCACCTGCCAGCTACGCCAGAACCACTTGGCGGACACTCTGGAAACACCTGTCGGGCCTGCCAGAACCACCTCTCAGACGTGCCAGAACCATGTGCCTGAGATGCCGGAACCACACCCCGAGCAGACCGAAACCATCTGCCAGACCCGCCTGAACCCCCTGGCGAGCACACCTGATCCAGCTGCTCAACTAGCCGGAACCACCTTCCTGACACTCCAAAATCACCTGCCAGGTATACCAGAACCACTTGGTGGACTCTCCGCAATCATCTGCCGGACATGCCAGAACCAGCTCTCAGACACACCAGAACCACGTGCCAGAGACGCCGGAAGCACCAGCTGAGCATGCCTGAGCCACCTGCTCGACTCGCAAGAAACACCTGTCGGACATGCCAAAATCACCTGCCAGGTATGCCAGAACCACCTGGCGGACCCTGCGGAATCACCTGCCGTGCATGCCGGAACCATCTGGCAGACGTGTCAGAAGCACGTGCGGGACACGCCGGAACCACTGGCTCGACCAGCCGGAACCACTGCCGAACATGCAAAATCTCCTGCCGGCTAGGCCAGAACCACTTGGCGAACACTCCGGAATCACCTGCCGCGCATGCCGGAACCACCTCTCACACGTGCCGGAAGCACATGCCGGACACGCCAGAAACACATACCGGACATACCGGAACCACCTGCCAGACATGCCGGAACCACCTGCCGAGCACGCCGGAGCCACCTGCCTGACTCGCCAGAACCACCTGCTGGACACGCCAGATCAACAGCTGGCTATGAGGGAACCACCTGGCGGACCGTCCGGAATCACCTGCCGGGCATGCAGGAACCACCTCTCAGACTTGACAGAACCTCGTGCCGGACACCCCAGAACCACCTGCCGGACAGACCGCAAAAACCTGCCGGAGAGGCCGAGAACCACCAGCTTGACCCGCATGAACAACCACGGGACATGCAAAATCACCTGTCGGCTAAGCAAGAACCACTTGGGGAACACTCCGGAATCACCTGCCGGGCATGCCGGAACCATCTCTCAGACATGCCAGAACCACGTGCCTATGACACCGGAAGCACCTGCCGAGCACGCTGGAACCACCTGCTCGACTCGCCGGAACCACCTACCTGATACACCAAATCACCTGCCGGGTATGCCAGAACCACTTGGTGGACACTCCGGAATCATCTGCCGGATATGCTGGAACCAGCTCTCAGACACACCAGAACCACATGCCGGAGACGCCGGAAGAACCTGCTGAGCATGCCTGAGCCACCTGCTCGACTCGCAAGAAACACCTGCCGGACACGCCAAAATCACCTGCCAGGTATGCCAGAACCACGTTGCGGACACTCCGGAATCACCTGTCGCGCATGCCGGAACCACCTCTCAGACTTGCCAGAACCATGTTCCGGACATCCGGTACCACCTGCCGAGTATGCTGGAACCACCTGATCCACTCCCCAGAACCAACTGCTGGACATGCCAAAATCACCAGCCGGCTACGCCAGAACCACTCGGCAGACACTCCGGAATCACCTGCCGGGCATGCCAGAACCACCTCTCAGAGATGCCAGAACCACATGCCGGAGACTCCGGAATCACCTGCCGGGCATGCCGGAACCATATGTCAGACGTGCCACAACCACGTGCCAGAGATACCGGAAGCAACTGCCGAGCTCGCCAGAACCACCTGCTGGACATGCCGGAACCACCTGCCTGACAGGCCAAAATCATATCCCGGTTACAACAAAACCAATTGGTGGACACTCCAGAATCACCCTGTGGGCATACCGGAACCACGTCATGGACAGACTGCAAAACCTGCCGGACCTGCCTGAACCACCTGGCTAGCACGCCAGAACCACCTGCTCGACTCACCAGAGCCACCAGCCGGACACACCAGAAACACCTGCTGGGTACGCCAGAACCACTTGGCGGGCTCTCCGGGATCACCTACTGGGCGTGCCGGAACCACCTCTCAGACGTGCCAGAACCATGTGCCGGACACGCCGGAACCACCTGCCGAGCAGACCGGAACCACCTGCTCGACTTGCCGGAACCACCTACCTGACACTCCAAAATCACCTGCCAGCTATGCCAGAACCACTTGGCGGACACCATGGAAACACCTGTCGAGCCGGCCGGAACCACCTCTCAGACGTGCCAGAACCATGTGCCTGAGATGCCGGAACCACACCCCGAACACACCGAAACCACCTGCCAGACCCGCCTGAACCACCTGCCAAGCACGCCGGAACCACCTACTCAACTCGCCGGAACCACCTACCTGACACGCCAAAATCAGCTGCCGGGTATGCCAGAACCACTTGGTGGACACTCCAGTATCATCTGCCGGACATGCCAGAACCAGCTCTCAGACACACCAGAACCACATGCCGGACACGCCGGAAGCACCTACTGAGCATGACTGAGCCACATGCTCGACTTGCAAGAAACACCTGCCAGACACGCCAAAATCTACTGCCGGGTATGCCAGAACCACGTGTCGGACACTCAGAATCACCTGTCGGGAATGCAGGAACCACCTCTCAGACGTGCCAGAACCTTGTGCCAGACACCCAAGAACCACCTCACTGACAGACCGGAACCACCTGCCGGACACGCCGGAACCGCCGGCTCGACTCGCCGGAACCACCACCGGACATGGAAAATCACCTGCCGGCTACACCAGATCCACTTGGCGAACACTCCCGAATCACCTGCAGAGCATTCTGGAACCTCCTCTCAGAGGTGCCACAAACATGCCGGAGATGGCACCAGCACCTGCCGAGATGACGGAGGTTCCTGCTCCACTCCACAGAACCACCTGCCGGACACGCCAAGATCACCTGCCAGCTATGCCAGAACCACTTGGAGGACACCATGGAAACACATGTCGGGCCGGCCGGAACCACCTCTCAGACGTGCTAGAACCATGTGCCTGAGATGCCGGAACCACACCCCAAACAGACCAAAACCACCTGCCAGACCAGCCTGAACCACCTGCCGAGCACGCCGGCACCACCTACTCGACTCGCCGGAACCACCTACCTGACACGCCAAAATCACCTGCCGGGTATGCCAGAACCACTTGGTGGACACTACGGAATCATCTGCCGGACATGCCAGAACCAGCTCTCAGACACACCAGAACCACGTGCAAGACACGCCGGAAGCACTGGCTGAGCATGCCTGAGCCAGATGCTCGACTCGCAAGAAACACCTGTCGGACACGCCAAAATCGCCTGCCAGGTACACCAGAAACACTTGGCGGACCCTCAGGAATCACCTGTTGGGCATGCCGGAACCACCTCTCAGACTTGCCAGAACCATGTTCTGGAAACGCCGGTACCACCTCCCGAGTATGCCAGAACCACCTGATCCACTCCCCAGAACCACCTACTGGACACGCAAAAATCAACTGCCGGCTACGCCAGAACCACTCGGTAGACACTCCAGAATCACATGCCAGGCATTCCAGAACCACCTCTCAGAGGTGCCAGAACCACATGCCGGAGACTCCGGAATCACCTGCCGGGCATGCCGGAACAACCTCTCAGAGGTGCCAGAACCACATGCCAGAGTCTCCGGAATCACCTGCCGGGCATGCCGGAACCATCTCTCAGACGTGCCACAACCGTGTGCCAGAGAGACTGGAAGCACCTGCCGAGCTCGCCGGAACCACCTGCTGGACATGCCGGAACCACCTGCCTGACAGGCCAAAATCATATGCCGGCTACGCCAAAACCACTTGGTGGACACTCGAGAATCACCTTGCGGGCATGCTGGAACCACGTCATGGACAGACGGCAAGCACCTGCCGGACCTGCCGGAACCACCTGAAGAGCACGCCGGAACCACCTGCTCGACTCACCAGAGCCACCTGCCGGACATACCAGAAACACCTGTGGGGTACGCCAGAACCACTTGGAGGACTCTCTGGGATCACCTGCCGGGCATGCCGGAACCACATCTCAGACGTGCCAGAGCCATGTGCCAGACACGCCGGAACCACCTGCCGAGTATGCCGGAACCACCTGCTCCACTCCCCAGAACCACCTGCTGGACACGCCAAAATCACCTGCCGGCTACGCAAGAACCACTCGGCAGACACTCCGGAACCACCTCCAGGACAGTCCGGAACCACCTGCCAGACAGGCCGGGACCACCTGCCTGACTCGCCAGAACCACCTGCCGGACACGCCAGAATAACCAGCCAGCTATGCCACAACCACTTGTCGGACACTCCGGAATCACCTGCCGGGGATGCTGGAACCAGCTTCAAACATGCAAGAACCACATACCGGAGATGCCGGAATCACCTGCCGCGCATGCCAGAACCACATCTCAGACGTGCCGGAACCACCTGCCTGACATGCCACAACCAGGTGCCGGAGAGACCGGAAGCACCTGCCGAGCTCGCCGGAACCACCTGCTGGACACGCCGGAACCACCTGCCTGACACGCCAAAATCACGTGACGGCTACGCCAAAACCACTTGGTGGACACTCCGAAATCACCTTCCGAGCATGCTGGAACCACGTCATGGACAGACTGCAAACACCTGCCAGACCTGCCTGAACCACCTGCAGAGCACGCCGGAATCACCTGATCCACTCCCCAGAACCACCTGCCACACATGCCAAAATCAACTGCCGGCTGCGTCAGAACCACTCGGCACATACTCCAGAATCACATGCCGGTCATGCCGGAACCACCTCTCAAACGTGCAACAACCACATTCCGGAGACGCCGGAAGCACGTGCTGAGCATGCCCCAACCACCTGTGCCACTCCACATAACCACCTGCCGGTCACGCCAAAATCACCTGCCAGCTACGCCACAACCACTTGTCAGACACTCCGGAATCACCTGCCGGGCATGCTGGAACCACCTCTCAGAGGTGCCAGACCACGTGCCGGACACGCCGGAACCACCTACCAGACACAACGGAGCCACCTGCCGGACACGCAAAAATCAGCTGCTGGCTATGCCAGAACCACTTGCTGGACTTTCTGGAATCAGCTGCCTTAAATGCCGGACCCACCTCTCAACTGTGCCGAAGTCAAGTGTCGGAGGCGCCAGAAGCACCTGCCGAGCTAGCCGGAAGCACCTGCTCGAATCGTCGGAACCACCTGTGGGACACGCCAGAATCACCTGCCGGCTACCCAAGAACCACTTGGTGGACAATCCGGAATCACCTGCCGGACATGCCTGAACCACCTGTCAGACGTGCCGGAACCAGGTGCCAGACACGCCGGAAGCATCTCTCGGACATACCAGAACCACCTACCGTACCTGCCTGAACCACCTGACGAGCATGCCGGATCCATGTGCTGGACATGCCAAAATCACCTGCGGGCTAGGCCAGAACCACATGGAGGACTCTCCGGGATCACCTGCCAGGCATGCCAGTACCACCACTCAGATGTGCCAGAACCACGTGGCGGAGAGTCCGGAATCACCTGCTGGGCATGCGGGCCCCACCTCTCAGACAAAGCAGAACCATGTGCAGCACACGCCGGGACCCACTACCGGACAGACCGGAACCACCGGCTGGACACGCCGGAATCACCTGCCGAGAACACCGGAACCACATGATCAGCTCACCTGAAACACCTGCCGGACACATCAAAATCATCTGCCGGACAGGCCAAAATCACCTGCTGGCTATGCCAGAACCACTTGCCGGACACTCCGGGATCACCTGTCGGGCATGCCAGAACCACCTCTCAGACGTGCCAGAATCACGTGCCAGAGGTGCACTGGATGCACCTGCCGAGCACGCCGGAACCTCCTGCTCGACTCGCACGAACCACCTGCCAAACATGACAAAATCACCTGCTGGCTAGGCCAGAACCACGTGGCCGACTCTATTGAATCACCCGCCGGTCATGCCAGAACCCCCTCTCAGACGTGCCGGAAGCACGTGCCGGACACGCCAGAACCACCTACTGGACAGACCGGAACCACCTGCCGGACCCGCCGGAACCACCTGCTGAGCATGCCGGAACAACCTGCTCGACTCTCTGGAGCCACCTGCCGGACATGCCAAAATCAGCTGCCGGCTATGTCAGAACCACTTGCCGGACACTCCAAAATCACCTGCCTGGCATACCGGAACCACCTCTCATACGTACCAGAACCACGTGCAGGAGACGCCAGAAGCACCTGCCGAGCATGCCAGAACCACCTGATCCACTCCCCAGAACCACCTGCTGGACCCGCCTGAACCACCTGCCGGCTACGCGGGAACCACTTGGCGGACACTCCGGAATCACCTGCCGTGCATGCCGGAACCACCCCTCAGACGTGCCTGAAAAACGTGCCGGACACGCCGGAACCAACTCCCGGACTAACCGGAACCACCTTTCGGACATGCCTGAACCAGCTTACGAGCACGCTGGAACCACCTGCTCGACTCGCTGGAACCATCTGCTGGATACACCAAAATCACCTGCCGGCTACGCCAGAACCACTTGCCGACACTCCAGAATAACCTGCCATTCATCCCGGAACCGCCCCTCAGATGTGCCAGAACCAGGTGCTGGACGCCCCAGACCACTTCCGTGAAAGACTGGAACCACCTGCTGAGCATTCTGGAAACACCTGCTCGACTCCCGGGAACCGCCTCTGGGGAAACTGTCATAGAAATGCAGGTAAAACGGCCTTTCTTGCCAGCCCTTAACTCGCCACTTTAGAACTTCTGCTTCTGCCACAATTGCACCTTGCCAACCCGGCTCAGACGAAATGCCTACATCTTCCCCTGAAGCAACTGGGCTGAGTCCCAAATGATTGAGCGTCCACGTGCTTAGGAGGCGATAGACTGCAGGCCTTTTTCCAACCACCATTGTGCACTGCTGGAGAGAGTGTCGGAAAGCAGCTATGTCAGAAAGACCCCTTTGCTCTCAGCCGTGCCCTCCATTGCTCTAGACGTGGAATGGACAATGCACTGGCTCCCCCGCTCAAGGGGCGACAAGCCACAGACCACCTTGCTTCCATCTCTTTAGGAAGCTGAGAAGGAACTCGCTTTCAACAGTGATCTTACAGAGTCCAGGGAACATCTCATACAAAGGCAGCTGAAACGCCGTTTCTTTTCAGCCCTTAACTTGCCGATTTGGAACTTCTGTTTCTGCCGCATTTCTACCTTGCCATCCGGGCTGCGACGAAATGCCTACATCTTCCCCTTCAGCAACGGGGACGAGGCCCAGATGACTGTGCTTCCACATGCTTAAGAGGAGAGAGACAGGCTTTTTACAATCACGATTGTGCACTGGTGGAGAGAGTGTCAGAAAGCACCTATGTCAGAAAGGTCCCTTTGATCTCAGCCATGCCCTGAATTGCTCTGGAGGAGGAAGGCACAATGCACTGCCTATGGCTCCACCCCTCAATGGCAGACGAACCACACACCTTCTTGTGTCCAGCTCTTTAGGACGCTGAGAAAGAGCTCGCATTCCATAGTGCTCTTAGAGCGTCCAGTGAACATCTCATACAAAGGCAGCTGAACGCCGTTTCTTGCAGCACTTCACTCGCCGATCTGGAACATCTGCATGTGCCACATTTCCACCTTGTCAACCCGGCTCACGAAATGCCTACAACTTCCCCTTAAGAAATGGGGACGAGGCCCGAATGATTGTGGTTTCACCTGCTTAGTAGGAGAGAGACAATAGGCTTTTAACCAACGGCCCTTGAGCAATGGTTGGGGGAGTGTCAGAAAGCACCAATGTCAGAAAGGGCCCTTTGCTCTCAGCCGTGCCCTCCATTGCTCTAGAGGTGGAAGGCACAAAGCACTTCCTCCATCCTTCAATTGGAGACAAGCCAGCAACTGTCCTGCTTCCAGCTCTTTAGGAAGCTGGGAAAGCACTCGCATTCCACAGTGCTCTTACAGCGTCCTGGGAACGTCTCATACCAAGGCAGCTGAACGCCGTGTCTTTCCAGCCCTTAACTCGATAATCTGCAACATCCACTTCTGACGCATCTTCACCTTGCCAACCCGGCTCAGAAGAAATGCCTACATCTTCCCCTTGAGCAATGGGGACGAGGCCCGGATGATTGTGGTTCCACATGCTGAGGAGGAGACATACAATAGGCTTTGAACAAATCGCCTTTGAGCAATGGTTGGGAGAGTGTCAGAAAGCACCAAGGGCAGAAGGACCCCTTTACTCTCAGCCGCGCCCTCCATTGCTGTAGAGGTGGAAGGCACAAAGCACTGCCTCCATCCTTCAATGGGAGACAAGCCATAAACTGTCTTGACTCCAGCTCTTTAGGAAGCTGGGAGAGAACTCGCTTTCCACAGTGCTGTTACAGCATACGAGGACACTCTCATAAAGAGGCAGCTCAAACGCCATTTCTTCCCAGTGCTTAACTGGCCACTTTAGGACTTCCGATTCTGCCGCAGTTCCACCTTGCCAACCCGGCTCAGACGAAATGCCTACATCTTCACCGGATGCAACTGGGCTGAGTCCCAAATGATTGAGCGTCCACGTGCTCAGGAGGCGCTAGACTGCACGCCTTTTTCCAACCACCATTGTGCACTGCTGGAGAGAGTGTCGGAAAGCAGCTATGTCAGAAAGACCCCTTTTCTCTCAGCCGTGCCCTTCATTGCTCTAGACGTGGAATGCACAATGCACTGGCTCCCCCCCTCAAGGGGAGACAAGCCACAGACCATCTTCCTTCCATCTCTTTAGGAAGCTGAGCAAGAACTCGCTTTCAACAGTGCTCTTTCTGTGTCCTGGCAACATCTCATACAAAGGCAGCTGATATGCCATTTCTTTTCAGCGCTTAACTCGCAGATTGGGAACTTCTGCTCCTGCCACATTTCCACCTTGCCAACCCGGCTCAGACGAAATGTCTACATCTTCCCCTTCAGCAACGGGGACGAGGCCCAGATGACTGTGCTTCCGCATGCTTAGCAGGAGCAGACAATAGGCTTTTTACAAACCGCCATTGTGCACTGGGTCAGAGAGTGTCAGAATGAACCTAGGTCAGAAAGGGCCCTTTGCTCTCAGCCGTGCCCTCCATTGCTCTAGAGGTGGAAGGCACAAAGCACTGCCTCCATCCTTCAATTGGAGACAAGCCAGCAACTGTCCTGCTTCCAGCTCTTTAGGAAGCTGGGAAAGCACTCGCATTCCACAGTGCTCTTACAGCGTCCTGGGAACGTCTCATACAAAGGCAGCTGAACACCGTGTCTTTTCAGCCCTTAACTCACCAATCTGCAACATGTGCTTCTGCCGCATTTCCACCTTGCCAACCCGGCTCAGACGAAATGCCTACATCTTCCCCTGAAGCGACTGTGCTGATTCCCAAATGATTGAGCATCCACATGCTTAGGAGGCGATAAACTGCATGCCTTTTTCCATCCACCATTTTACACTGCTTAGAGAGCGTCGGAAAGCAGCTATGTCAGAAAGGCCCCTTTGCTCTCAGCCATGCCCTCCATTGCTCTCGAGGTGGAAGGCACAAGGCACTGGTTCTGGATCCACCCCTCAATGGGAGACAAACCACATCTTGGCCTGCTTCCAGCTCTTTAGGAAGTGGAGAAAAAACTCCCTTTCCACAGTGCACTTACAGCGTCCTGGGAACATCTCATACAAAGGAGGCTGAACACCATTTCTTTTCAGCACTTCACTCGCCAGTCTGGGACATCTGCATCCTGCACGTTTCCACCTTGCCAACCAGGCTCAGACGAAATGCCTACATCTTCCCCTTGAGCAATGGGGATGATGCCCATAGGATTGTGGTTCCACATGCTGAGGTGGAGAGACACAATAGGCTTTTAACTAACCACGGAGTGCAATGGTTGGGAGAGTGTCAGCAAGCACCAATGGCAGAAAGACCCCTTTACTCTCAGCCGCGCCCTCCATTGCTGTAGAGGTGGAAGGCACAAAGAGCTGCCTCCATCCTTCAATGGGAGACAAGCCATAATCTGTCTTGCCTCCAGCTCTTTAGGAAGCTGGGAAAGAACTCGCTTTCCACAGTGCTGTTACAGCATACGAGGAAACTCTCCTACATAGGCAGCTCAAACGTCATTTCTTCCCTGCGCTTAACTGGCCGCTTTAGGACTTCCGCTTCTGCCACAGTTCCACCTAGACAACCCAGCTCAGACGAAATGCCTACATATTCCCCTTAAGCAATGGGGGCGAAGTCCACAAGATTGTGCTGCCAGATGCTTGGCAGGAGCAGACAATAGGCTTTTTACAAACCGCCATTGTGCACTGGGTCAGAGAGTGTCAGAATGCACCTATGTCAGAAAGGGCCCTTTGCTCTCAGCCGTGCCCTCCATTGCTCTAGAGGTGGAAGGCACAAAGCACTGCCTCCATCCTTCAATGGGAGACAAGCCATAAACTGTCTTGCCTCCAGCTCTTTAGGAACCTGACAAACAACTCGCTTTCCACAGTCCTGTTACAGCAGACCGGGGAACTTCTCATACAAAGGCAGCTCAAATGTCATTTCTTCCCAGCCCTTAACTCGCAGCTTTAGGACTCCTGCTTCTGCCGCAATTCCACCTTGCCAACCCGGCTCAGACGAAATGCCTACATCTTCCCCTTGAGCAATGGGGATGAGGCCCATAGGATTGAGGTTCCACATGCTGAGGAGGAGAGAGACAATAGGCTTTAACTAACCACGAAGTGCAACGGTTGGGAGAGTGTCAGAAAGCACCAATGGCAGAAAGACCCCTTTACTCTCAGCCGTGCCCTCCATTGCTGTAGAGGTGGAAGGCACAAAGCACTGCCTCCATCCTTGAATGGGAGACAAGCCATAAACAGCCTTGCCTCCAGCTCTTTAGGAAGCTGGGAAAGAACTCGCTTTCCACAGTGCTGGTACAGCATACGAGGAAACTCTCATACAGAGGCAGCTCAAACGCCATTTCTTCCCAGTGCCTAACTGGCCGCTTTAGGACTTCCGCTTCTGCCGCAGTTCCACATTGAGCACCTGGCTCAGGCGAAATGCCTACATCTTCCCCTTAAGCAACGGGGGCGAAGCCAACATGATTGTGCTTCCACATGCTTAGCAGGAGCAGACAATAGGCTATTTACAAACCGCCATTGTGCACTGGGTCAGAGAGTGTCAGAAGGCACCTAGGTCAGAAAGGGCCCTTTGCTCTCAGCCGTGCCCTCCATTGCTCTAGAGGTGGAAGGCACAAGGCACTGCCTCCATCCTTCAATTGGAGACAAGCCAGCAACTGTCCGGCTTCCAGCTCTTTAGGAAGCTGGGACAGCACTCGCATTCCACAGTGCTCTTACAGCGTCCTGGGAACGTCTCATACAAAGGCAGCTGAACACCGTGTCTTTTCAGCCCTTAACTCACCAATCTGCAACATCTGCTTCTGCCGCATTTCCACTTTGCCAACCCGGCTCAGACGAAATGCCTACATATTCCCCTGAAGCGACTGTGCTGATTCCCAAATGATTGAGCATCCACATGCTTAGGAGGTGATAAACTGCATGCCTTTTTCCAACCACCATTTTACACTGCTTACAGAGCGTCGGAAAGCAGCTATGTCAGAAATTCCCCTTTGCTTTCAGCCGTGCCCTTCATTGCTCTCGAGGTGGAAGGCACAAGGCACTGGTTCTGGATCCACCCCTCGATGGGAGACAAACCACATCTTGTCCTGCTTCCAGCTCTTTAGGAAGTGGAGGAAAAACTCCCTTTCCACAGTGCTCTTACAGCGTCCTGGGAACATCTCATACAAAGGAGGCTGAATGCCGTTTCTTCACTCGCCAGTCTGGGACATCTGCATCCTGCACGTTTCCACCTTGCCAACCTGGCTCAGACGAAATGCCTACATCTTCCCCTTGAGCAATGGGGATGAGGCCCATATGATTGTTGTTCCACATGCTGAGGAGGAGAGACACGATAGGCTTTTAACTAACCACGAAGTGTAATGGTTCGGAGAGTGTCAGAAAGCACCAATGGCAGAAAGACCCCTTTACTCTCAGCCGCGCCCTCCATTGCTGTAGAGGTGGAAGGCACAAAGCGCTGCCTCCATCCTTCAATGGGAGACAAGCCATAAACTGTCTTGCCTCCAGCTCTTTAGGAAGCTGGGAAATAACTCGCTTTCCACAGTGCCGTTACAGCATACGAGGAAACTCTCATACTGAGGCAGCTCAAATGATATTTCTTCCCAGTGCTTAACTGGCAGCTTTAGGACTTCTGCTTCTGCCACAGTTCCACCATGCCAACCCGGCTCAGACAAAATGCCTACATCTTCCCCATAAGCCATGGGGGCGAAGGCCACATGATTGTGCTTCCACATGCTTAGCAGGAGCAGACAATAGGCTTTTTACAAACCGCCATTGTGCACTGGGTCAGAGAGTGTCAGAATGCACCTATGTCAGAATGACCCCTTTGCTCTCAGCCGTGCCCTTCATTGCTCTAGACGCAGAATGCACAATGCATTGGCTCCACCCCTCAAGGGGCGCCAAGCCGCAGACCGTATTTATTCCATCTCTTTAGGAAGTTGGGAACCAAATCTCCTGACGCATAAAAACTAATCATGCCCCTTAGATGCCAGAAAACCCCAGGAGACATGCCAAAATCACCTTCCACACACTCTCAAAGAACCACACATTCATGCCAGAACGACCCAACAGGCACACCAGAAGCACCCACGTTGCATGCCAGAACCACCTGTAACCACCTGCTGAACACAGTGCATCAACAATTCTGACACTTCAGAACCATCTCTTCAACATGCCAGCTGCACACAACAGACATGACAGAACCAGATTCCAAACACAGCACAACATCATGCCACACACATTGGAAACACCTGATGGATATGCCGCAAACAGGTGCCAGAAACAGTGAAACCACCTGTGGAGTATGTCAGAACTGTGGGCCAGAAATGCCACCAACACCTGTCTTACAAGCCAGAGCCACGAGCCCTAAAAGCAGGAAAGACCTGCTGGACAAGCCAAAATAACCTGCTGGTGATTCCAGAACCACTTGGTGGACACCCAGGAATCACCTGCCAGGCATGCCTGAAGCACATCGCAGACGTGCCAGAACCACATTCTGGACATGTCAGAAACACCTCCGGGACAGACCATAACCACCTTCCCAACAAGCTGGAACCACCTCTCAGACGTACCAGAACCACTTGCCGGACAAGCTGGAAACATGTACTGCACAGACTGGAACCACGTGCTGAGCACGCCGGAACCACCTCCCGGAGATGCCAGAACCGCATGCTCCACTCCCCAGAACCACCTGCTGGACACGCCAAAATCATCTGCTGGCTATGCCAGAACCACTCAGCAGACACTCCAGAATCACCTCCAGGACAGACCGGAATCACTTGCCGGACACGCCAGGACCACCTGCTTGATTCGCCAGAACCACCTGTCGGAAACGCCAAAATCAGCAGCCGGCTATGCCACAACAACTTGTCAGACACTCCAGAATCACCTGCCGGGCATGCTGGAACCACCTCTCAGAGGTGCCACAACCACATGCCGGAGACGCCGGAAGCGCCTGCCGAGAATGCCAGAAGCTCCTGATCCACTCCACAGAACCACCTGCCGGACACGCCAAAATCACCTGCCGGCTATGCCAGAACCACTTGGCGGACACTCCAGAATCACCTGCCGGGCATGCCAGCACAACCTCTCCAAAGTGCCAGAAGCACGTGCCGGACAGGTCGGAACCATGTCCCGGACAGACCGGAAACACAGGAAACACTCGCCGGAACCAGCTGCTTGACGCACCGGTCCCACCTGCCGGACACGCCAAAATCACCTGCCCGCTACACCAGAACCACTTGGCGGACAAGCCGGAATCACGTGAAGTGCATGCCGACACAACCTCTCAGACGTGCCAGAACCTCGTGCCGGACACCCCAGAAACACCTGCTGGACAGACCGGAACCACCTGGCGGACATGCCGGAACCACCGGCTCGACTCGCCGGAACCATTGCCGGACATGCAAAATCACCTGACGGCTAAACCAGAACCACTTGGCGAACACTCTGGAATCACCTGCCGGGCATTGCGGAACCACCTCTCAGACATGCCGGAACCACATGCCATTGACACCGGAAGCACCTGCCGAGCACGCCAGAACCACCTGCCCGACTGACAAAAACCACCTGCTGGACACGCCAAAATCACCTGCTGGCTACGCCACAACCATTTGGTGAACACTTCGGAATCACCTGCCGGGCTGGCTGGAACCACCTGCCGGTCACGCCAACATCACCTGCCAGCTATGCCAGAACCACTTGGCGGACACCATGGAAACACCTGTCGGGCCGGCCGGAATCACCTCTCAGACGTGCCAGAACCATGTGCCTGAGATGCCGGAACCACACCCCGATCAGACCGAAACCACCTGCCAGACCCGCCTAAACCACCTGCCGAGCACGCGGGAACCACCTTCTCGACTCACCGGAACCACCTACCTGACACGCCAAAATCACCTGCTGGGTATACCAGAACCACTTGGTGGACACTCCGGAATCATCTGCCGGACATGCCAGAACCAGCTCTCAGACACACCCGAACCACGTGCCGGACACGCCGGAAGCACCTGCTGAGGAGGCCTGAGCCACATGCGCGACTTGCAAGAAACACCGGCCAGACACGCCAAAATCACCTGCCGGGTACGCCAGAACCACTTGGCGGACACTCTGGAATCACCTGTCGGGCATGCCAGAACCACCTCTCTGATGTGCAACAACCACGTACCGGACACTCTGGAATCACCTGCCGGGCATGCCGGAACCATCTCTCAGACATGCCAGAAACATGTTCCGGACACGCCGGTACCACCTGCCGAGCTCGCCGGAACCAGCTGCTGGACACGCCAGAATCACCTGCCGGCTACGCCAGAACCACTCGGCAGACACTCCGGAATCACCTGCCGGGCTGGCTAGAACCACCTGCCGGTCACGCCAACATCACCTTTCAGCTACGCCAGAACCACTTAGCGGACACTCCGGAAACACCTGTCGGGCCGGCCGGAACCACCTCTCAGACATGCCACAACCATGTGCCTGAGATGCCGGAAACACTCCCTGAACAGACCGAAACCACCTGCCAGACCCGCCTGAACCCCCTGCTGAGCACGCCTGATCCACCTGCTCAACTAGCCGGAACCGCCTTCCTGACGCGCCAAAATCACCTGCCAGGTATACCAGAACCACTTGGTGGACACTCCGAATCATGTGCCGGACATGCCAGAACCAGCTCTCAGACACACCAGAACCACGTGCTAGAGACGCCGGAAGCACCAGCTGAGCAGGCCTGAGCCACCTGCTCGACTCGCAAGAATCACCTGTCGGACATGCCAAAATCACCTGCCGGGTACGCCAGAAACACTTGGCGGACACTCCGGAATCACCTGTCGGGCATGCCGGAACCACCTCTCAGGCTTGCCAGAACCATGTTCTGGACATGCTGGTACGACATGCCCAGTATGCCGGAACCACCTGATCCACTCCCTAGGAACACCTGCTGGACACGGCAAAATCACGTGTCGGCTACGCCAGAACCACTCGGCAGACACTCCGCAACCACCTCCAGGACAGACCGGAACCACCTGCAGGACACGCCAAAATCAGCAGCCGGCTATGCCACAACCACTTGTCAGACACTCCGAATCAAATGCCGGGCATGCTGGAAAAACCTGTCAGAGGTGCCACAACCACATGCCGGAGACGGCGGAAGCATCTGCCGAGAATGCCGGAAGTTCCTGATGCACTCCACAGAACCACCTGCCGGACACGCCAAAATCACCTGCCGCCTACGCCAGAACCACTTGGCGGACACTCCAGAATCACCTGCCGGCATGCCAGCACAACCTCACAGAAGTGCCAGAAGCACAAGCCGGCCAGGAAGGAACCATCTCCCGGACAGACCAGAACCACAGGAAACACTCGCCGGAACCACCTGCTTTACTCACCGGTCCCACCTGCCGGACACGCCAAAATCACCTGCCCGCTACACCAGAAGCACTTGGCGGACAAGCTGGAATCACGTGAAGGGCATGCCAACACAACCTATCTGACGTGCCAGAACCTCGTGCCGTACACCCCAGAACCACCTGCCGGACAATCTGGAACCACCTGCCAGACACGCCGGAACCACCGGCTCAACTCGGTGGAACCACGTACCTGATACGCCAAAATCACCTGCCGGGTAGCCAGAACCACTTGGTGGACTCTCTGGAATCATCTGCCGGACATGCCAGAACCAGCTCTCAGACACACCAGAATCACGTGCCAGACATGCTGGAAGCACCTGCTGCGCATGCCTGAGCCACCAGCTCGACTCGCAAGAAACACCTGCCGGACACGCCAAAATCACCTGCCAGCTGCGCCAGAACCACTCGGCGGACACTCCGTAATCACCTGTCGGGCATGCCGGAACCACCTCTCAGAGGTGCCAGAACCACATCCCGGACACTCCGGAATCACCTGTCGGGCATGCCGGAATCACCTCTCAGACTTGCCAGAAACATGTTCAGGACACGCCGGTACCACCTGCCGAGTATGCCAGAACCACCTGCTCCACTCCACAGAACCGCCTGCCGGACACGCCAAAATCACGTGCCGGCTACGCCAGGACCACTTGGCGGACACTCCAGAATCACCTGCCGGGCATGCCAGCACAACCTCTCAGTAGTGCCAGAAGCACGTGCCGGACAGGCCGGAACCATCTCCCGGACAGACCGGAACCACAGGAAACACTCGCCGGTGCAACCTGCTTGACTCACCGGTCCCACCTGCCGGATACGCAAAAATTACCTGCCCGCTACACCAGAACCTCTTGGCGGACAAGCCGGAATCACGTGAAGGGCATGCCGACACAACTTCTCAGACGTGCCAGAACCTCGTGCCGGACACCCCAGAACCAGCTGCGGGACACACCGGAACCACCTGCCGGACACGCCGGAACCACCGGCTCGACTCACCGGAACCACCGCCGGACATGCAAAATCACCTGCCGGCTACGCCAGAACCACTTGGCGACCACTCCGGAATCACCTGCCGGGCATGCCGCAACCACCTCTCAGACATGCCAGAACCACATGCCAATGACACTGGAAGGACCTGCCGAGCACGCCGGAACCACCTGCTCGACTCGCCAGAACCACCTACCTGACACGCCAAAATCACCTGCCGGGTATGCCAGAACCACTTGGTGGAGACTCCGGAATCATCTGCCGGACATGCCAGAAAAACCTCTCAGACACACCAGAATCACGTGCCGGACACGCCGGAAGCACTGGCTCGACTCGCCGGAACCACCGCGGGACATGCAAAATCACCTGCCGGCTACACCAGAACCATTTGGCGAACACTCCGGAATCACCTGCCGGGCATGGCAGAACCACCTCTCAGACATGCCGGAACCACATGCGAATGACACCGGAAGCACCTGCCGAGCACGCCAGAACCACACGCTCGACTCACCAAAACCACCTGCTGGACACGCCAAAATCACCTGCCGGCTACGCCACAACCATTTGGTGAACACTTCGGAATCACCTGCCGGGCTGGCTGGAACCACCTGCCGGTCACGCCAACATCACATGCCAGCTATGTCAGAACCACTTGGCGGACACCATGGAAACACCTGTCGGGCTGGCCGGAACCACCTCTCAGACGTGCCAGAACCATGTGCCTGAGATGCCGGAACCACACCCCGAACAGACTGAAACCACCTGCCAGACCCCCCTAAACCACCTGACGAGCACGCCGGAAACACCTACTCGACTCGCCGGAACCACCTACCTCACACGCCAAAATCACCTGCCGGGTATGCCAGAACCAAATGGTGGACACTCCGGAATCATCTGCCGGACATGCCAGAACCAGCTCTCAGACACACCAGAACCACGTGCCGGACACGCCGGAAGCACCTGCTGAGCATGCCTGAGCCACATGCTCGACTTGCAAGAAACACCTGCCAGACACGCCAAAATCACCTGCCGGGTACGCCAGAACCACGTGGTGGACACTCCGGAATCACCTGTCCGCATGCCGGAACCACCTCTCAGACGTGCCAGAACCTCGTGCCGGACACACCAGAAGCACCTGCCGGACAGGCGGGAAGCACCTGCCGGACACGCCGGAACCACCGGGTTGACTCGCAGGAACCACCGCCGGACATTCAAAATCACCTGCCGGGCATGCCGGAACCACCTCTCAGACTTGCTTGAACCATGTACCGGACACGCCGGTACCACCTGCGGAGTATGCCGGAACCACCTGATCCACACCCCAGAACCACCTGCTGGACACGCCAGAATCACCTGCCGGCTACGCCAGAACCACTCGGCAGACACTCGGGAACCACCTGCCGGGCATGCCGGAACCTCCTCTCAGAGGTGCCAGAACCACATGCCGGACACTCCGGAATCACCTGCCGGGCATGCCGGAACCATCTCTCAGACGTGCCAGAACCATGTTCCGGACACGCCGGTACCACCTGCTGAGCTCGCCGGAACCACCAGCTGGACACGCCAAAATCAACTGCCGGCTACGCCAGAACCACTCGGCAGACACTCTGGAATCACCTGCCGGGCTTGCTGGAACCACCTGCTGGTCACGCCAACATCACCTGCCAGCTACGCCAGAACCACTTAGCGGACACTCCGGAAACACCTGTCGAGCCGGCCGGAACCACCTCTCAGACGTGCCAGAACCATGTGCCTGAGATGCCAGATCCACACCCCAAACAGACCGAAACCACCTACCAGACCCGCCTGAACCTCCTGCCGAACACGCCTGATCCACCTGCTCGACTAGCCGGGACCACCTTCCTGACACGCCAAAATCACCTGCCGGGTATACCAGAACCACTTGGTGGACACTCCGGAATCATCTGCCAGACATGCCAGAACCAGCTCTCAGACACACCCGAACCACGTGCCAGAGACGCCGGAAGCACTAGCTGAGCATGCCTGAGCCACCTGCTCGACTAGCAAGAAACACCTGTCGGACATGCCAAAATCACCTGCCGGGTACTCCAGAAACACTTGGCGGACACTCTGGAATAACCTGCTGGGCATGCCAGAACCACCTGCCGGACACGCCAGAATCACCAGCCAGCTACGTCACAACCAGTTGTCGGACACTCCGCAATCACCTGCCGGGCATGCTGGAACCACCTCTCTGAGGTGCCACAACCACATGCCGGAGACGGCGGAAGCACCTGCCGAGAATGCCGGAAGTTCCTGATCGAATCCCCAGTACCAGCTGCCGGACACGCCAAAGTCACCTGCCAGCTATGCCAGAACCACTTGGCAGACACTCTAGAATCACCTGCCGGGCATGCCAGCACAACCTCTCAGAAGTGCCAGAAGCACGTGCCAGACAGGCCGGAAGCACCTGCTGAGCATGCCTGAGCCACATGCTCGACTTGCAAGAAACACCTGCCAGAAATGCCAAAATCACCTGCCGGGAACGCCACAACCACGTGGCGGACACTCCGGAATCACCTGTCGGGCATGCCGGAACCACCTCTCTGACGTGTCAGAACCTCGTGCCGGACTCGCCTGAACCACCTGCCGGACACGCCGGAACGACCTGCTCGACTCACCGGAACCACCGCCGGACATGCAAAATCGCCTGCCGGCTACGCCAGAACCACTTGGCGAACACTCCGGAATCACCTGCCGGGCATGCCGGAACCACCTCTCAGACTTGCCAGAAACATGTTCCGAACACGCCGGTACCACCTGCCGAGTATGCCTGAACCACCTGATCCACTCCCCAGAACCACCTGCTGGACACGCCAGAATCACCTGCCGGCTACGCCAGAACCACTCGGCAGACACTCCGCAACCACCTGCCGGGCATGCTGGAACCACCTCTCAGAGGTGACAGAAACACATGCCGGAGACTCAGGAATCACCTGCAGGCAATGCCGGAACCACCTCTCAGAGGGGCCAGAACCACATGCCAGAGACTCTGGAATCACCTGCCGACCTCACCGGAACCACCTGCTAGACATGCCGGAACCACCAGCCTCATAGGCCAAAATCATATGATGGCTACGCCAAAACCGCTTGGCGGACACTCCAGAATCAACTTGCGGGCATGCCAGAACCACGTCATGGACAGACGGCAAACACCTGCCGGACCTGCCGGAACCACATGCCGAGCACGCCAGAAACACCTGCTCAACTCACCAGAGTCACCTGCCGGACACACCAGAAACACCTGCGGGGTACGCCAGAACCACTTGGAGGACTCTCCAGGATCACCTGCCGGGCATGCCGGAACCTCCTGTCAGACGTGCCAGAATCATGTGCCGGACACGCCGGAACCACCTGCCGAGTATGCCGGAACCACCTGCTCCACTCCCCAGAACCACCTGCTGGACACGCCAAAATCACCTGCTGGCTACGCCACAACCACTGGGCAGACACTCTGGAACCACCTCCAGGACAGACCGGAACCACCTGCCGCACACGCCGGGACCACCTGCTTGACTCGCCAGAACCACCTGCCGGACACGCCAGAATCACCAGCCGGCTATGCCACAACCACTTGTCGGACAGTCCGGAATCACCTGCCGGGCAGGGCAGAACCACCTCTCAGACATGCCGGAACCACATGCCAATGACATCGGAAGCACCTGCCGAGCACGCGAGAACCACCTGCTCGACTTGCCAAAACCACCTCCTGGACACGCCAAAATCACCTGCCGGCTACGCCACAACCATTTGGTGAACACTTCGGAATCACCTTCCGGGCTGGCTGGAACCACCTGCCTGACACTCCGGAACCACCTACCGGGCATGCCGGAACCATCTCTCAGACGTGCCAGAACCATGTTCCGGACACGCCGGTACCACCTGCCGAGCTCGCCAGAACCACCTGCTGGGCATGCCATAATCACCTGCCGGCTACGCCACAACCATTTGGTCAACACTTCGGAATCACCTGCCGGGCTGGCTTCATCCACCTGCCGGTCACGCCAACATCACCTGCCAGCGACGCCAGAACCACTTGGCGGACACTCCGGAAACACCTGTCGGGCCGGCCGGAACCACCTCTCAGACGTGCCAGAACCATGTGCCTGAGACGCCGGAACCACACCCCGAACAGACCGAAACCACCTGCCAGACCAGCCTGAACCCCGTGGCGAGCACGCCTGATCCACCTGCTCCACTAGCCGGAACCACCTTGCTGACACGCCAAAATCACCTGCCGGTATACCAGAACCACTTGGTGGACACTCCGGAATCATCTGCCGGACATGCCAGAACCAGCTCTCAGACACACCAGAACCACGTGCCAGAGACGAAGGAAGCACCAGCTGAGCATGCCTGAGCCACCTGCTTGACTCGCAAGAAACACCTGTCAGACATGACAAAATCACCTGCCGGGTACGCCAGAAGCACTTGGTGGACACTCCGGAATCACCTGTCGGGCATGCCGGAACCACCTCTCTGACTTGCCAGAACCATGTTCTGGACACGCCGGTACCACCTGCCGAGTATGCCGGAACCAGCTGATCCACTCCCCAGAACCACCTACTGGACACGCCAAAATCAACTGCCGGCTATGCCAGAACCACACGGCAGACACTCCGGAATCACATGCCAGGCATTCCGGAACCACCTCTCAGAGGTGCCAGAACCACGTGCCGGAGACTCCGGAATCACCTGCAGGGCATGCCGGAACCTTCTCTCAGACGTGCCACAACCACGTGCCGGAGAGACCGGAAGCACCTGCCGAGCTCGCCGGAACCACCTGCTGGACATGCCGGAACCACCTGCCTCACAGGCCAAAATCATATGCCGGCTATGCCAAAACCACTTGGTGGACACTCCAGAATCACCTTGCGGGCATGCCGGAACCACGTCATGGACAGACGGCAAACACCTGCCGGACCTGCCGGAACCACCTGCTCGACTCACCAGAGCCACCTGCCGGACACACCAGAAACACCTGCGGGGTACGCCAGAACCACTTGGAGGACTCTCCGGGATCACCTGCCGGGCATGCCGGAACCAACTCTCAGAAGTGCCAGAAGCACGTGCCGGACAGGTCGGAACCATCTCCCGGACAGACCGGAAACAGGAAACACTCGCCGGAACAACCTGCTTGACTCTCCGGTCCCACCTGCCGGAGACGCCAAAATCACCTGCCCGCTACACCAGAACCACTTGGCGGACAAGCCGGAATCACGTGAAGGGCATGCCGACACAACCTCTCAGATGTGCCAGAACCTCGTGCCGGACACCCCAGAACCACCTGCCGGACAGACCGGAACCACCTGCCGGACACGCCACAACCACCGGCTCGACTCGCCGGAACCATTGCCGGACATGCAAAATCACCTGACGGCTATGCCAGAACCACTTGGCGAACACTCCGGAATCACCTGCCGGGCATGGCAGAACCACCTCTCAGACATGCCGGAACCACATGCCAATGACACCGGAAGCACCTGCCGAGAACGCTAGAACCACCTGCCGGCTACGCCACAACCATTTGGTGAACACTTCGGAATCACCTGCCGGGCATGCGGGAACCACCTCTCAGAGGTGCCAGAACCAATGCCGGACACTCCGGAATCACCTGCCGGGCATGCCGGAACAATCTCTCAGACGTGCCACAACCACGTGCCGGATAGACCGGAAGCACCTGCCGAGCTCGCCGGAACCGTCTGCTGGACATGCCGGAACCACCTGCCTCACAGGCCAAAATCATATGCCGGCTACGCCTAAACCACTTTTTGGACAAGCCGGAATCCCATGAAGGGCATGCAGACACAAGCTGTCAGACGTGCCACAACCTCGTGCCGGACACCCAAGACCACCTGACGGAAAGACCGGAACCACCTGCCTGACACGCCGGAACCGCCGGTTCGACGCTCCGGAACCTCCGCCGGACATGGAAAATCACCTGCCGGCTACGCCAGAATCACGTGGTGGACACTCCGGAATCACCTGCCAGGCATGCTGGAACCACCTCTCAGAGGTGCCACAACCACATGCCAGAGACGGCGGAAGCACCTGCCGAGAATGCCGGACGATCCTGATCCACTCCACAGAACCACCAGCCAGACACGCCAAAATCACCTGCCGTCTATGCCAGAACCACTTGGAGGACACTCCAGAATCACCTGCCGGGCATGCCAGCACAACCTCTCAGAAGTGCCAGAAGCACGTGCCGGACAGGCCGGAACCATCTCCCGGACAGACCGGAACCACCTGCCAGACAGACCGGAACCACTGGAAACACTCGCAGGAACCACCTGCTTGACTCACAAGTCCCACCTGGCGGACACGCCAAAATCACCTTCCGGGTATACCGGAACCACTTGGCGAACACTCCGGAATCACCTGCCAGGCATGCCGGAACCACCTCTCATACATGCCAGAACCACATGCCAATGACACCAGAAGGACATGCCGAGCACGCCAGTACCACCTGCTCGACTCGCCAGAACCACCTACCTGACACACCAAAATCACCTGCCGGGTATGCCAGAACCACTTGGTGGACACTTCGGAATCACCTGTCTCGCATGCCGGAACCACGTCTCAGACTTGCCAGAACCATGTTCCGGACACGCCGGTACCACCTGCCAAGTATGCCGGAACGACCTGATCCACTCCCCAGAACCACCTGCTGGACATGACAAAATCACCTGCCGGCTACGCCACAACCAGTTGGTGAACAGTTCGGAAGCATCTGCCGGGCTTGCTGGAACCACCTGCCAGTCAGGCCAACATCACCTTCCAGCTACCCCAGAACCACTTGGCGGACACTCCGGAAACTCCTGTCAGGCCGACCGGAAACAACTCTCAGACGAGCCAGAACCATGTGCCTGAGATGCCGGAACCACACCCCGAACAGACCGAAACCACCTGCCACACCCGCCTGAACCACCTGCCGAGCATGCCAGAACCACCTCCTCGACTCGCCGGAACCACCTACCTGACACGCCAAAATCACCTGCCGGGTATGCGAGAACCACTTGGTGGACACTCTGGAATCATCTGCCGGACATGACAGAAGCAGCTCTCAGACACACCAGAAACACGTGCCGGACATGCTGGAAGCACCTGCTGCGCATGCCTGAGCCACCTGCTCGACTCGCAAGAAACACCTGCCGGACACGCCAAAATCACCTGCCAGGTATGCCAGAACCACTCGGCGGACACTCCGGAATCACCTGTCGGGCATGCTGGAACCACCTCTCAGAGGTGCCTGAACCACATCCCGGACACTCCGGAATCACCTGTTGGGCATGCCGGAACCACCTCTCAGACTTGCCAGAACCATGTTCCGGACACGCCGGTACCACCTGCTGAGTATGCCGGAACCACCTGATCCACTCCCAAGAACCACATGCTGGACATGCCGGAACCACCTGCCTGACAGGCCAAAATCATATGCCGGCTACGCCAGAACCACTCGGCAGACACTCTGGAAACACCTTCAGGACAGACCGGAACCACCTGCCGGACACGCCGGATCCACCGGCTCGACTCGCCGGAACCACTGCCTGACATGCAAAATCACCGGCCGGCTACGCCAGAACCACTTGGCGATCACTCCGGAATCACCTGCCGGGCATGCCGCAACCACCTCTCAGACATGCCAGAAGCACATGTCAATGGCACCGGAAGCACCTGACGAGCACGCCGGAATCACCTGCTCGACTCACCAGAGCCACCTGCCGGACACACGAGAAACACCTGCTGGCTATGCCAGAACCATTCGGCAGACACTCCGGAACCACCTCCAGGACAGACCGGAACCACCTGCCGGACACGCCAGCACCACCTGCTTGACTCGCCAGAACCAAGAGCCGGACACGCCAAAATCACCTGCCGGCTACGCCAGAACCACTTGGCGGACACTCCGGAATCACTTGCCGGGCATGCAAGCACAACCTCTCAGAAGTGGCAGAAGCACGTGCCGGACAGGCCGGAACCATCTCCCGGACAGACCGGAACCACCTGCCTGACAGACCAGAACCACTGGAAACACTCGCAATAACCACCTGCTTGACTCACCGGTCCCACCTGCCGGACATGCCAAAATCACCTGCTGGCCACACCAGAACCACTTGGCGGACAAGCTTACATCACGTCAAGGGAATGCCGACACAACCTCTCAGACGTGCCAGAACCTCGTGCCGGACACCCCAGAACCACCTGCCGGACAGACCGGAACCACCTGCCGGACACGCCGGAACCACCGGCTCGACTCGCCGGAACAACCGAGGGACATGCAAAATCACCTGCCGGCTACGCCAGAACCATTTGGTGAACACTCCGGAGTCACCTGCCGGGCATGCCGGAACCACCTGCTCGACTCGCCACAGCCACCTGCCTGACACGCCAAAATCACCTGCCGGCTATGCCACAACCAGTTGGTGAACACGTCGGAATCACCTGCCGGGCTTGCTGGAACCACCTGCCGGTCACGCCAACATCACCTGCCAGCTACGCCAGAACCACTTGGCAGACACTCCGGAATCACCAGAGCCACCTGCAGGACACGTCAAAATCACCTGCCGGCTACCACACAACCAGTTGGTGAACACTTCGGAATCAACTGCCAGGCTGCTGGAACACCCTGCCGGTCACGCCAACATCACATGCCAGCTACGCCAGAACCACTTGGTGGACACTCCGGAATCACCTGCCGGGCATGCCAGCACAACCTCTCAGAAGTGCCAGAAGCATGTGCCGGACAGGCCGGAACCATCTCCCTGACAGACCGGAACCACGGGAAACACTCGCCGGAACCACCTGCTTGACTCACTGGTCCCACCTGCCGGACACACCAAAATCACCTGCTGGCTATGCCAGAATCACTCGTCAGACACTCCGCAACCACCTCGAGGACAGACCGGAACCACATGCTGGACACACCGGAACCACTGGCTTGACTCTCCGGAACCAACGCTGGACATGCAAAATCACCTGCCGGCTACGCCAGAACCACTTGGCGAACACTCCGGAATCACCTGTCGGGCATGCCGGAACCACCTCTCAGAATTGCCGGAACCATGTTCCGGACACGCCGGTACCACCTGCCGAGTATGCCGGAATCACCTGATCAACTCCCAAGAACCACAAGCTGGACATGCTGGAACCACCTGCCTGACAGGACAAAATCATATGCCGGCTACGCCAGAACCACTTGGCGGACATTCCAGAATCACCTGCAGGGCAGGCCAGCAGAACCTCTCAGAAGTGCCAGAACCACGTGACGGACAGCCCGGAACCATCTGCCGGACAGACCGCAAAGACAGGAAACACATGCTGGAACCACCTGCTTGACTCACCTGTGCCACCTGCCGGACATGCCAAAATCACTTGCCCGCTAGACCAGAACCACTTGTCGGACAAGCCGGAATCACGTGAAGGGCATGCCGACACAACCTCTCAGACGTGCCAGAACCTCATGCCGGACACCCCAGACCACCTGCCGGACATACCGGAACCATCTGCCCGACTCTCCGGAACCACCGGCTCGACGCACCGGAACCACTGCCGGACATACAAAATCACCTGTCAGCTATGCCAGAACCATTTGGCGAACACTCCGGAATCACCTGCCAGGCATGCCGGAACCACCTCTCATACATGCCAGAACCACATGCCAATAACACCGGAAGCACCTGCCGAGCACGCTGGAACCACCTGCTTGACTCGGCAGAACCACCTGCCAGACACGCCAAAATCACCTGCCGGCTTTGCCACAAAGAGTTGGTGAACACTTCGTAATCACCTGCCGGGCTTGCTGGAACCACCTGCCGGTCACGCCAACATCACCTGCGAGCTACGCCAGAACCACTTGGTGGACACTTCGTAATCACCTGTCTCGCATGCCGGAACCACGTCTCAGACTTGCCAGAACCATGTTCCGGACACGCCGGTACCACCTGCCAAGTATGCCGGAACCACCTGATCCACTCCCCAGAACCACCTGCTGGACACGACAAAATCACCTGCCGGCTATGCCACAACAAGTTGGTGAATAGTTCGGAAGCATCTGCCAGGCTTGCTGGAACCACCTGCCGGTCACGCCAACATCACCTTCCAGCTACGCCAGAACCACTTGGCGGACAATCCGGAAACTCCTGTCAGGCCGACCGGAAACAACTCTCAGACGAGCCAGAACCATGTGCCTGAGATGCCGGAACCACACCCCGAACAGACCGAAGCCACCTGCCACACCCGCCTGAACCACCTGCCGAGCACGCCGGAACCACCTCCTCGACTCGCCGGAACCACCTACCTGACACGCCAAAATCACCTGCCGGGTATGCGAGAACCACTTGGTGGACACTCTGGAATCATCTGCCGGACATGACAGAAGCAGCTCTCAGACACACCATAACCACGTGCCGGACAGACTGGAATCACCTGTTGTGCATGCCTGACCCACCTGCTCGACTCGCAAGAAACACGTGCCGGAACGCCAAAATCACCGGCCGGGTACAACAGCACCACTTGGCGGACACTCCAGAATAACCTGTCGGGCATGCCGGAACCACCTCTCAGACTTGCCAGAACCATATTCCGGACACGCCGATACCACCTGCTGAGTATGCCGGAACCACCTTATCCACTCCCCAGAACCACCTGCTGGGCACGCCAAAGTCACCTGCCAGCTACGCCAGAGCCACTCGGCAGACATTCTGGAATCACCTGCCGGGCATGGCGGAACCACCTCTCAGAGGTGCCAGAACCACATGCCGGAGACTCCGGAATCACCTGCCGGGCATGCCGGAACCATCTCTCAGACATGCCACAACCATGTGCAGCAGAGAACGGAAGCACATGCCGAGCTCGCCGGAACCACCTGCTGACCATGCCGGAACCACCTGCCTCACAGGCCAAAATCATATGCCGGCTACGCCGAAACCACTTGTTGACACTCCAGAATCACCTTGCGGGCATGCCTGAACCACGTCATGGACAGACTGCAAACACCTGCCAGACCTGCCTGAACCACCTGTCGAGCACACCGGAACCACATGCTCGACTCACCAGAGCCACCTGCCGGACACACCAGAAACACCTGCAGGGTACGCCAGAACCACTTGGAGGACTCTCCGGGATCACCTGCCGGTCATGCGGTAACCAGCTCTCAGACGTGCCAGAGCCATGTGCCGGACACGCCGGAACAACCTGCCGAGTATGCCGGAACCTCCTGATCCACTCCCCTAAACCACCTGCTGGGAACTCCAAAATCACCTGCCAGGTACGCCAGAACCACTCGGCCGACAACCCGGAACCACCTCCAGGACAGACCAGAACCACCTGCCGGACACGCCGCAAGCACCGGCTCAAGTCGCTGGAACCACCGCGGGACATGCAAAATCACCTGCCGGCTACGCCAGAACCATTTGGCGAACATTCCGGAATCACCTGCCAGGCATGCCGGAACCACCTCTCAGACATGCCAGAACCACATGCCAATGACACCGGAAGCACCTGCTGAGCACGCCGGAACCACCTGCTCGACTCACAACAGCCACCTGCCGGACACGGCAAAATCACCTGCCGGCTACGCCACAACCAGTTGGTGAACACTTCGGAATCACCTGCCAGCTTGCTGGAACCACCTGCCGGTCACGCCAACATCACCTGCCAGGTACACCAGAACCACTTGGCGGACACTCCGGAAACAGCTGTCGGGCCGGCCGGAACCACCTCTCAGACGTGCCAGAACCACGTGCATGAGATGCCGGAACCACAACCCGAACAGACCGAAACCACCTGCCAGACCCGCCTGAACCACCTGCCGAGCATGCCGTAACCACCGGCTCGACTCGCCGGAACCACCTACCTGAAACGCCAAAATCACCTGCCGGGTATGCCGGAACCACCTGATCCAATCCCAAGAACCACATGCTGGACATGCCGGAACCACCTGCCTGACAGGCCAAAATCATATGCCGGCTACGCCAGAACCACTTGGCGGACACTCCAGAATCACCTGCAGGGCAGGACAGCAGAACCTCTCAGAAGTGCCAGAAGCACGTCCCAGACAGCCCGGAACCATCTGCCAGACAGACCGGAAAGACAGGAAACACTTGCCGAAACCACCCGCTTGAATCACCGGTCCCACCTGCCAAACATGCAAAATCACCTGCCGGCTACGCCAGAACCACTGGCGAACACTCCGGAATCACCTGCCGGGCATGCTGGAGCCACCTCTCAGACATGCCAGAACCACGTGCCAATGACACCGGAAGCACCTACCGAGCACACCTGAACCACCTGCTCGACTCGCCAGAACCACCTACCGGACACGCCAAACTCACCTGCCAGGTATGCCAAAACCACTCGGCGGACACTCCGGAATCACCTTTCGGGCATGCCGGAACCACCTCTCAGAGGTGCCAGAACCACATCCAGGACACTCCGGAATCACCTGTCGGGCATGCCGGAACCACCTCTCAGACTTGCCAGAACCATGTTCTGGACATGCTGGTACCACATGCCCAGTATGCCGGAACCACCTGATCCTCTCCCCGGGAACACCTGCTGGACACGCCAAAATCACCTGCCAGCTACGCCAGAACCACTCGGCAGACACTCCGGAATCACCTGCCGGGCTTGCTGGAACCACCTGCCGGTCACGCCAACATCACCTGCCAGCTACGCCAGAACCACTTGGCGGACACTCCGGAAACACCTGTCGGGCCAGCCGGAACCACCTCTCAGACGTGCCAGAACCATGTGCCTGAGATGCCGGAACCACACCCCGAAGAGACCGAAACCGCCTGACAGACCCGCCTGAACCCCCTGGAGAGCACGTCCGATCCACCTGCTCAACTAGCCGGAACCACCTTCCTGACACTCCAAAATCACCTGCCAGGTATACCAGAACCACTTGGTGGACACTCCGGAATCATCTGCCGGACATGCCAGAACCAGCTCTCAGGCACACCAGAACCACGTGCCAGAGATGCCGGAAGCACCAGTTGAGCATGCCTGAGCCACCTGCTCGACTCGCAAGAAACACCTGTCGGACATGCCAAAATCACCTGCCGGGGACGCCAGAAACACTTGGCGGACACTCCGGAATCACCTGTCGGGCATGGCGGAACCACCTTCAAACGTGCAAGAACCACATACCAGAGACGCCGGAATCACCTGCCGCGCATGCCAGAACCACCTTCAAACGTGCAAGAACCACATACCAGAGACTCCGGAATCACCTGCCGCGCATGCCAGAACCACATCTCAGACGTGCCGGAACCACCTGCCAGACATGCCACAACCACGTGCCGGAGAGACCAGAAGCACCTGCCAATCTCGCCGTAACCACCTGCTGGACACGCCGGAACCACCTGCCTGACACGCCAAAATCACGTGACAGCTACGCCAAAACCACTTGGTGGACACTCCAGAATCACCTTCCGAGCATGCTGGAACCACGTCATGGACAGACTGCAAACACCTGCCAGACCTGCCTGAACCACCTGCAGAGCACCCCGGAACCACCTGATCCACTCCCCAGAACCACCTGCCACACATGCCAAAATCAACTGCCGGCTGCGCCAGAACCACTTGGCACATACTCCAGAATCACATGCCGGTCATGCCGGAACCACCTCTCAAACGTGCAAGAACCACATACCGGAGACGCTGGAAGCACGTGCTGAGCATGCCAGAACCACCTGTGCCACTCCACAGAACCACCTGCCGGTCATGCCAAAATCACCTGCCGGCTACGCCACAACCACTTGTCGGACACTCCGGAATCACCTGCCGGGCATGCTGGAGCCACCTCTCAGAGGTGCCACAACCACATGCCGGAGACGGCGGAAGCACCTGCCGAGAATGCCGGAAGTTCCTGATCCAATCCACAGAACCACCTGGCGGTCACGACAAAATCACCTGCCGGCTACGCCACAACCACTTGTCAGACACTCCGGAATCACCTGCCGGGCATGCTGGAACCACCTCTCAGAGGTGCCACAACCACATGCCGGAGACGGCGGAAGCACCTGTCGAGAATGCCGGAAGTTCCTGATCCACTCCACAGAACCACCTGCTGGACACGCCAAAATCACCTGCCGGACACGCCAAAATCACCTGCTGGCTATGCCAGAACCACTTGCCGGACACTCCGGGATCACCTGTCGGGCATGCCAGAACCACCTCTCAGACGTGCCGGAAGCACGTGCCGGACACGCCAGAACCACCTACTGGACAGACCGGAACCACCTGCTGGACCCGCCGGAACCACCTGCTGAGCATGCCGGAACAACCTGCTCGACTCGCTGGAGCCACCTGCCGGACATGCCAAAATCAGCTGCCGGCTATGCCAGAACCACTTGCCGGACACTCCAAAATCACCTGCCTGGCGTGCAGGAACCACCTCTCATACGTACCAGAACCACGTGCAGGAGACGCCAGAAGCACCTGCCGAACATGCCAGACCACCTGATCCACTCCCCAGAACCACCTGCTGGACCCGCCTGAGCTACCTGCCGGCTACGCGGGAACCACTTGGCGGACACTCTGGAATCACCTGCCGTGCATGCCGGAACCACCCCTCAGACGTGCCTGAAAAACGTGCCAGACACGCCGGAACCACCTCCCAGACTAACCGGAACCACCTTTCGGACATGCCTGAACCACCTTACGAGCACGCTGGAACCACCTGCTCGACTCGCTGGAAGCATCTGCTGGATACACCAAAATCACCTGCCGGCTACGCCAGAACCACTTGCCGACACTCCGGAATAACCTGCCATTCATCCCGGAACCGCCCCTCAGATGTGCCAGAACCAGGTGCTGGATGCCCCAGACCACTTCCGTGAAAGACTGGAACCACCTGCTGAGCATTCTGGAAACACCTGCTCGACTCCCGGGAACCGCCTCTGGGGAAACTGTCATAGAAATGCAGGTAAAACGGCCTTTCTTGCCAGCCCTTAACTCGCCACTTTAGAACTTCTGCTTCTGCCACAATTGCACCTTGCCAACCCGGCTCAGACGAAATGCCTACATCTTCCCCTGAAGCAACTGGGCTGAGTCCCAAATGATTGAGCGTCCACGTGCTTAGGAGGCCATAGACTGCAGGGCTTTTTCCAACCACCATTGTGCACTGCTGGAGAGAGTGTCGGAAAGCAGCTATTTCAGAAAGACCCCTTTGCTCTCAGCCGTGCCCTCCATTGCTCTAGACGTGGAATGCACAATGCACTGGCTCCCCACCTCAAGGGGGGACAAGCCACAGACCACCTTGCTTCCATCTCTTTAGGAAGCTGAGAAGGAACTCGCTTTCAACAGTGATCTTACAGAGCCCAGGGAACATCTCATACAAAAGCAGCTGAAACGCCGTTTCTTTTCAGCCCTTAACTTGCCGATTTGGAACTTCTGTTTCTGCCACATTTCCACCTTGCCATCCGGGCTCCGACGAAATGCCTACATCTTCCCCTTCAGCAACGGGGACGAGGCCCAGATGACTGTGCTTCCACATGCTTAAGAGGAGAGAGACAGGCTTTTTACAATCACGATTGTGCACTGGTGGAGAGAGTGTCAGAAAGCACCTATGTCAGAAAGGTCCCTTTGATCTCAGCCATGCCCTGAATTGCTCTAGAGGAGGAAGGCACAATGCACTGGCTCTGGCTCCACCCCTCAATGGCAGACGAACCACACACCTTCTTGTGTCCAGCTCTTTAGGACGCTGAGAAAGAGCTCGCATTCCATAGTGCACTTAGAGCGTCCAGGGAACATCTCATACAAAGGCAGCTGAACGCCGTCTCTTCCAGCACTTGGCTCGCTGATCTGGAACATCTGCATGTGCCACATTTCCACCTTGTCAACCCGGCTCAGACGAAATGCCTACAACTTCCCCTTAAGCAATGGGGACGAGGCCCGAATGATTGTGGTTCCACATGATGAGGAGGAGACAGACAATAGGCTTTGAACAAACCGCCTTTGAGTAATGGTTGGCGGAGTGTCAGAAAGCACGAATGTCAGAAAGGCCCTTTACTCTCGGCCGTGCCCTCCATTCCTCTAGAGGCAGGAGGCACAAGGCACTGGCACCACCCCTGAAGGGGATCAGAAAGCACCTATGGCAGAAAGCCCCCTTTGCTTTCAGCCGTGCCCTCCATTGCTCTAGACGTGGAATGCACAATGCATTGGCTCCACCCCTCTAGGGGCGACAAGCCACAGACCATCTTTCTTCCGTCTCTTTAGGAAGTTGAGAACCAACTCACCTGACGCATAAAAAGGAATCATGCCCCTTAGATGCCAGAAAACCCCGGGAGACATGCCAAAAACACCCTCCGCACACTCTCAAAGAACCACACATTCATGGCAAAACGACCCAACAGGTACACAAGATGCACCCACGTTGCATGCCAGAACCACCTGTAACCACCTGCTGAACACAGTGGAACAACAATTCTGACACTGCAGAACCATCTCTTCAACATGCCAGCTGCACACAACAGACACGACGGAACCAGATTCCAAACGCAGCACAACGACATGCCAGACACATTGGAAACACCTGATGGATATGCCGCAAACAGGTGCCAGAAACAGTGAAACCACCTGCGGAGCACGTCAGAACCGGGGGCCAGAAATGCCACCAACACCTGTCTTACAAGCCAGAGCCACGAGCCCAAAAAGCAGGAAAGACCTGCTGGACACGCCAAAATGAGCTGCCGGCTACGCCAGAACCACTTACCCGACACTCCGGAATCACCTGCCAGGCATGCCAGAACCACCTCTCAGACGTGCCAGAACCACGTGCCGGACATGCCAGAATCACCTCCGGGACAGACCAAACCACCTGCAAGACTTGCCGGAACCACCTCTCAGACGTGCCAGAACCACGTGCCGGACAGGCCGGAAACACACTGCACAGACTGGAACCACCTGCTGACACGCCGGAACCACCTGCCAGACAGGCCAAAATCATCTGCCGGCTACGCGAGAACCACTTGGCGGACACTCCAGAATCACCTTCCGGGCATGCAATAACCACCTCTCAGACGTACCAGAACCTCGTGCCGCACAAGCTGGAAACACCTACTGGACAGCCTGGAACCACCTGCCGGCCACGCCTGAACCACCTGCTCGAGCTCGACGGAACCACCTGCCGGACACGCAAAAACACCTGCGGGCTATGCCAGAACCACTTGGAGGACTCTCCGGGATCACCTGCCGGGCATGCTGGAAGAACCTCTCAGAGATGCCACAAGCAGATGCTGGTGACGGCGGAAGCACCTGCCGAGAATGCCGGAACTTCCTGATCCACTCCCCAGAACCACCTGCCGGACACGCCAAAATCACCTGCCGGCTACGCCAGAACCACTTGGTAGACAGTTCAGAATCACCTGCCGGGCTTGCCGGCACCACCTGCGTCACGCCAACATCACCTGCCAGGTATGCCAGAACCACTTGGCGGACACTCCGGAAAAACCTGTCGGGCCGCACGGAAACGACCTCTCCGACGTGCAGGACCATGTGCCGGACAGGCCGGAACCATCTCCCGGACAGACCGGAAACACAGCCGAAACACTCGCCGGAACCACCTGCTTGACTCACCGGTCCCACCTGCGGGACACGCCAAAATCACCTGCCCGCTACACCAGAACCGCTTGGTGGACAAGGCGGATTCACGCGAAGTGCTTGCCGACACAACCTCTCAGACGTGCCAGGACCTTGTGCCGGACACCCCAGAACCACCTGCTGGACAGACCGGAACCACCTGCCGCACACGCCGGAACCACCGGCTCGACTCGGCGGAACCACTGCCAGACATGCAAAATTACCTGCCGGCTACGCCAGAACCACCTGGCGAACACTCTGGAATCACCTGTCGGGCATGCCGGAACCACCTCTCAGACGTGCCAGAACCATGTTCAGGACACGCCGGCACCACATGCCGAGTATGCCAGAACCACCTGATCCACTCCCCAGAACCACCTGCTGGACACGCCAGAATCGCCTGCCGGCTACGCCAGAAACACTCGGCAGACACTCCGGAACCACCTGCCGGGCATGCCGGATCCATCTCTCAGACGTGCCAGAGCCATGTTCCGGACACGCCGGTACACCTGCCGAGCACGCCGGAACCACCTGCCAGACGCGTCCGGACCACCGGGCGAGCACGCCGACCACCTGCCGAGCTCGCCGGAACCACCTGCTGGACACGCCAAAATCACCTGCCGGCTACGCCAGAACCACTCGGCAGACACTCCGGAATAACCTGCCGGGCTTGCTGGAACCACCTGCCGGTCACGCCAACATCACCTGCCAGCTATGCCAGAACCACTTGGCGGACACTCTGGAAACAGCTGTCGGGCCGGCCAGAACAACCTCTCAGACGTGCCAGAACCATGTGCCTGAGATGCCGGAACCACACCCCGAACAGACCGAAACCACCTGCCAGACCCGCCTGAAGCCCCTGGCGAGCACGCATGATCCACCTTTTGAAATAGCCGGAACCACCTTCCTGACATGCCAAAATCACCTGCCAGGTATACCAGGACCACTTATTGGACACTCCGGAATCACCTGCTGGGCATGCTGGAACCACCTCTCAGAGGTGCCACAACCACATGCCAGAGACGGCTGAAACAACAGCCGAGAAAGCCGGAAGTTCCTGATCCACTCACCAGAACCACCTGCCGGACACGCCAAAATCACCTGCCGGCTATGCCAGAAACACTTGGTGGACACTCCGGAATTATCTGCCGGACATGCCAGAACCAGCTCTCAGACACAACAGAACCACGTGGCAGAGACGCCGGAAGCACCTGCTGAGCATGCCTGAGCCACCTGCTCGACTCGCAAGAAACACCTGTCAGACATGCCAAAATCACCTACCGGGTATGCCAGAAACACTTGGCAGACACTCCGGAATCACCTGTCGGGCATGCCGGAACCACCTCTCAGACTTGCCAGAACCATGTTCTGGACACGCCGGTACCACCTGCCGAGTATGCTGGAACGAGATGATCCACTCCCCAGAACCACCTACTGGACACGCCAAAATCACCTGCCGGCTACGCCAGAACCACTCGGCAAGCACTCCGGAATCACATGCCAGGCATTCCGGAACCACCTCTCAGAGGTGCCAGAACCACATGCCGGAGACTCCAGAATCACCTGCCTGGCTTGCCGGAACCACCACTCAGATGTGCCAGAACCACATGTCGGAGACTCCGGAATCACCTGCCGGGCATGCTGGAACCACCTCTCAGACGTGCCACAACCACTTGCCGGGGAGACCGGAAGCACCTGCCGAGTTCGCCGGAACCACCTGCTGGACATGCCGGAACCACTTGCCTGAGAGGCCAACATCATACGCCGGCTACGCCAAAGCCACTTGGTGGACAATCCAGAATCACCTTGCGGGCATGGCGGAACCACGTCATGGACAGACGGCAGACACCGGCCAGACCTGCCGGAACCACAGCCCGAGCACGCCGGAACCACCTGCTCGACTCACCAGAGCCACCTGCCGGACAACCAGAAACACCTGCGGGGTACACCAAAACAACTTGGAGGACTCTCGGGGATCACATGCCGGGCATGCCGGAACCACCTCTCAGACGTGCAGAATCATGTGCCACACACGCCGGAACCACCTGCCGAGTATGCCGGAACCACCTGATCCACTCCCCAGAACCACCTGCTGGACACGCCAGAATCACCTGCCGGCTACGCCAGAACCACTTGGCAGACACTCCGGAACCACCAGCCGGGCATGCCAGAACCACCTCTCAGAGGTGCCAGAACCACATGCCGGACACTCCGGAATCACCTGCCGGGCATGCCGGAACCATCTCTCAGACGTGCCAGAACCATGTGCCTGAGATGCCGGAACCACTCCCCGAACAGACCGAAACCACCTGCCAGACCCGCATGAAGCCCCGGCGAGCACGCCTGATCCACCTGCTCAACTAGCCGGAACCACCTTCCTGACACGCCAAAATTACCTGCCAGGTATACCAGAACCACTTGGTGGACACTCCGGAATCATCTGCCAGACATGCCAGAACCAGCTCTCAGACACACCAGAACCACGTACCAGAGACGCCGGAAGGACCAGCTGAGCATGCCTGAGCCACCTGCTCGACTCGCAAGAAACACCTGTCGGACGTGCCAAAATCACCTGCAGGGTATGCCAGAAACACTTGGCGGACACTCCGGAATCACCTGTCAGGCATGCCGGAACCACCTCTCAGACTTGCCAGAACCATGTTCCGGACACGCCGGTACCACCTGCCGAGTATGCAGGAACCAGCTGATCCACACCCCAGAACCACCTACTGGACACGCCAAAATCAACTGCCGGCTATACCAGAACCACTCGGCAGATACTCCGGAATCACACGCCAGGCATTCCCGAACCACTTCTCAGAGGTGCCAGAACCACATGCTGGAGACTCCGGAATCACCTGCCGGGCATGCCGGAACCACCTCTCAGAGGTGCCAGAGCCACTTGCAGGAGACTCCGGAATCACCTGCCGGGCATGCGGGAACCATCTCTCAGACGTGCCGCAACCACGTGCCGGAGAGACCGGAAGCACCTGCCGAGCTCGCCGGAACCACCTGCCGGACAGACCGGAACCACCTGCCAGACACACCGGAAACACCGGCTCGACTCGCCGGAACCACCGCCAGACATACAAAATCACCTGTCGGCTACGCCAGAACCACTTGTCGAACACTCCGGAATCACCTGCCGGGCATGCCAGCACAACCTCTCAGAAGTGCCAGAATCACGTGCCGGAGAGGCCGGAACCATCTCCCAGACAGACCGCAAATACAGGAAACACTCGCCGGAACCACCTGCTCGACTCGCTGGAACCACCTACCTGACATGCCAAAATCAACTGCTGGCTATGCGAGAACCACCTGGCGGAAAGTCCGCAATCACCTGCCTGGCATGCCGGAACCACCTCTCAGACGTACCAGATCCACATGCCGGACACGCTGGAACCACGTCCTGGACAGACTGGAACCACCTGCCGGACACGCCTGGACTGCCTGCCAAGCACGCCGGAAGCACCTGCTTGACTGGCAGGACCCACCTGCTGGACACGCCAAAATGAACCTCAGGCTACACCAGAACCACTTACCGGACACTCAGGAATCACCTGCTGGGCATACCAGAACCACCTCTCAGAAGTGCCAGAAGCACGTGCCAGACTTGCCGGAATGATCTACCGGACAGAATGCAACCACCTGCCATACATGCCGGAAACACCTGCCGAACAAGCCGGAGCCACCTTCTCTACTCGAGGGAACCACCTGCCGGACAGGCCAAAATCAACTGCCGGCTATGCCACAACCACCTGGGGGACAGTCCGGAATCACCTGCCAGCCATGCCGGAACCACCTCTCAGACGTAACAGAACCACGTGCCGGACAAGCTGGAAACATGTACTGCACAGACTGGAATCAACCTCCCGGCCACGCCTGAACCACCTGCCGAGAACGCCGGAACCACCTGCCAGACACGCCAAAATCAACTGCTGGCTTCGCCAGAACCACTTGGAGGTCTCTCCGGGATGACCTGCCAGGCATGCCGGAATCACGTCTCAGACGTGCCAGAACCACGTGGAGGAGGGTCCGGAATCACCTTTTGGGCATGCGCAACCACCTCTGAGACGTACCAGAACCACGTGCTGTAAACGCTGGAACCATCTCCCGGACAGACCGGAACCAGAGGCAACACTCGCCGGAACCACCTGCTCGACTCGCCGTAACCACCTACCTGACACGCCAAAATCACCTGCTGGGTATGCCAGAACCACTTGGCACACACTCTGGAATCACATGCCGTTCAGGCCAGAACCACCTCTCAAACGTGCCAGAACCACATACCAGAGACGCCGGAAGCACGTGCCGAGCATGCCAGAACCACCTGCGCCACTCCACAGAACCACCTGCTGGACACGCCAAAATCTCCTGCCGGCTACCCAAGAACCACTTGGTGGACAATCCGGAATCACCTGCCGGACATGCCTGAACCACTTGTCAGACATGCCAGAACCACGTGCCAGACACGCCGGAACCATCTCCCGGACATACCGGAACCACCTACCGGACCTGCCTGAACCACCTGACGACCATGCCGGATCCACCTGCTGGACATGCCAAAATCACCTGCGGGCTAGGCCAGAACCACATGGAGGAGTCTCCGGGATCACCTGCCGGGCATGCCAGTACCACCACTCAGATGTGCCAGAACGACGTGGCGGAGAGTCCGGAATCACCTGCTGGGCATGCGGGCCCCACCTCTCAGACATAGCAGAACCACGTGCGGCACACGCCGGGACCCACTACCGGACAGAGCGGAACCACCGGCCGGACAAGCCGGAATAACCTGCCGAGAACACCGGAACCACCAGCTCGACTCGCCAGAACCACCTGCCGGACATGCAAATATCACCTGCCGGCTACGCCACAACCAGTTGGTGAACACTTCGGAATCACCTGCCGCACTTGCTGGAACCACCTGAGGGTCACGCCAACATCACCTGCCAGCTACGCTACAACCACTTGGCGGACAATCCAGAAACACCTGTCGGGCCGGCCGGAACCACCTCTCAGACATGCCAGAACCATGTGACTGAGATGCCGGAACCACACCCCGAACAGACCGAAACCACAGCCAGACCAGCCTGAATCACCTGCAGAGCACGCCAGAACCACCTGCTCGAGGTGCCGGAACCACCTACCTGACACACCAAAATCACCCGCCGGGTAAGCCAGAACCACTCTGCAGACACTCCGGAATCCCCTGCCGGGCATGGCGGAACCATCTCTCAGATGTGCCACAACCACGTGCCGGAGAGACCAGAAGCACCTGCCGAGCTCGCCGGAACCACCTGCTGGACATTCCGGAACCACCTGCCAGACAGGCCAAAATCATATGCCGGCAACACCAAAACCACTTGGTGGACACTCCAGGATCACCTTGCGGGCATGCCGGAACCACGTCATGGAAAGTCTGCAAACACCTGCCGGACCTGCCTGAACCACCTGCCGAGCACGCCTTAACCACCTGCTAGACTCACCAGAGCCACCTGCCGTACAAACCAGAAACACCTGCGGGGTATGCCAGAACCACTTGGAGGACTCTCCGGGATCACCTGCCGGGCATGCCGGAACCACCTCTTAGAAACTCCAGAACCACATGCCGGAGACGCCGGAAGCACCTGCTGAGCACGACGGAACTAAACTGCTCGACTTGCCAGAACCACCTGCCGGACACGCCAAAAGCTCCTGCCGCCTAGGCCACAACCAGTTGGTGAACACTTCGGAATCAGCTGCCGGGATTGCTGGAACCACCTGCCTGTCACGCCAACATCACCTGCCAGGTATGCCAGAACCACTTGGCGGACACTCCAGAAAAACCTGTCGGGCCGCACGGAACGACCTCTCAGACGTGCCAGAACCATGTTCCGGAAACGCCAGTAACACCAGCCGAGTATGCCGGAACCACCTGATCCACTCCCCAGAACCACCTGCTGGACACGCCAAAATCACCTGCCGGCTACGCCAGAACCACTCGGCAGACACTCCGGAACAACCTCCAGGACAGACCGGAACCACCCGACGGACACGCCGGGACCACCAGCTTGACTCGCCAAAACCACCTGCCGGACATCCTAAATCAACAGCCGGCTATGCCACAACCACTTGTCGGACACTCCGGAATCACCTGCCGGGCATGCTGGAACCACATCTCAGACGTGCCAGAACCATGTTCCGGAAACGCCAGTACCACCTGCCGAGTATGCCGGAACCACCTGATCCACTCCCCAGAACCACCTGCTGGACATGCCAGAACCACCTGCCGGCTACGCCAGAACCACTCGGCAGACACTCCGGAACCACTTACCGGGCATGCCGGAACCACCTCTCAGAGGTGCCAGAACCACATGCCGGACACTCCGGAATCACCTGCCGGGCATGCCGGATCCATCTCTCAGACGTGCCAGAGCCATGTTCCGGACACGCCGGTACCACCTGCCGAGCTCGCCGGAACCACCTGCTGGACACGCCAAAATCACCTGCCGGCTACGCCAGAACCACTCGGCAGACACTCCGGAATAACCTGCCGGGATTGCTGGAACCACCTGCCGGTCACGCCAACATCACCTGCCAGCTACGCCAGAACCACTTGGCGGACACTCCGGAAACACCTGTCGGGCCTGCCGGAACCACCTCTCAGACGTGCCAGAACCATGTGCCTGAGATGCCGGAACCACACCCCGAACAGAGCGAAACCACCTGCCAGACCCGCCTGAACCCCCTGGCGAGCACGCCTGATCCACCTGCTCAACTAGCCGGAACCACCTTCCTGACACACCAAAATCACCTGCCAGGTATACCAGAACCACTTAGTGGACACTCCGGAAACATCTGCTGGACATGCCAGAAACAGCTCTCAGACACACCAGAACCACGTTCCGGAGACGCCGGAAGCACCAGCTGAGCATGCCTGAGCCACCTGCTCGACTGGCAAGAAACACCTGTCGGACATGCCAAAATCACCTGCCGGGTACGCCAGAAACACTTGGCGGACACTCCGGAATCACCTGTCGGGTATGCCGGAACCACCTCTCAGACTTGCCAGAACCATGTTCCGGACACGCTGGTACCACCAGCCGAGTATGCCGGAACCAGCTGATCCACTCCACAGAGCCACCTACTGGACACGCCAAAATCAACTGCTGGCTACGCCAGAACCACTCGGCAGACACTCCGGAATCACACACCAGGCATTCCGGAACCACCTCTCAGAGGTGCCAGAACCACATGCCGGAGACTCCGGAATCACCTGCCGGACATGCCAGAACCAGCTCTCAGACACACCAGAAGCACGTGCCGGACACGCTGGAAGCACCTGCTGACCATGCCTGAGCCACATGCTCGACTTGCAGGAAGCACCTACCAGAAACGCCAACATCACCTGCCGGGTACGCCAGAACCACGTGGCGGACACTCCGGAATCACCTGTCGGGCATGCCGGAACCACCTCTCAGACGTGCCAGAACCTCGTGCTGGACACGACAGAACCACCTGCTGGACAGACTGGAACCACCTGCCGGACACACCGGAACCACCGGCTTGACTCGCCGGAACCACCGCCGGACATGCAAAATCACCTGCCGGGTACGCCAGAACCACTTGGAGGACACACCGGAATCACCTGTCGGGGATGACGGCACCACCTCTCAGACTTGCAAGAACCATGTACTGGACACGCCGGTACGACCTGCCCAGTATGCCGGAACCACCTGATCCACTCCCCAGAAACACCCGCTGGACACGCCAAAATCACCTGCCGGCTACACCAGAACCACTCGGCAGACACTCCGCAACCACCTCCAGGACAGACCGGAACCACCTGCCAGACCCGCCTGAACCACCTGCAGAGCACGCCGGAACCACCTGCTTGACTCACCAGAACCACCTACCTGACATGCCAAAATCACCAGCCAGGTATGCCAGAAGCACTTGTCGGACACTCCAGACTCCCCTGCCGTGCATGCCGGTACCATCTCTCAGACGTGCCAAAACCACGTGCCGGAGAGACCGGAAGCACCTGCCGAGCTCGCCGGAACCACCTGCTGGACATGCCGGAACCACCTGCCTGACAGGCCAAAAACATATGCCCGCTACGCCAAAACCACTTGGTGGACACTCCAGAATCACCTTGCGGGCATGCCGAAACCACGTCATGGACAGACTGCAAACACCTGCCGGTCCCGCCGGAACCACCTGCCGAGCACGCCGGAACCACCTGCTCGACTCACCAGAGCCACCTGCCGGACACACCAGAAACACCTGCAGGTACGCCAGAACCACTTGGAGGACTCTCCGGGGTCACCTGCCGGGCATGCCGTAACCACCTCTCAGACGTGCCAGAACCATATGCCGGACACGCTGGAACCACTTGCCGAGTATGCCGGAACCACCTGATCCACTCGCCAAATCACCTGCTGGTCACGCCAACATCACCTGCCAGCTACGCCAGATCCACTTGTTGGACACTCCGGAATCATCTGCCGGACGTGCCAGAACCAGCTCTCAGACACACCAGAACCACGTGCCAGAGATGCCGGAAGCACGTGCTGAGCATGCCTGAGCCACCTGCTCGTCTCGCAAGAACCACCTGCCGGACACGACAAACTCACCTGCCAGCTAAGCCAGAACCACTTGGCGGACACTCCGGAATCAACTGCAGGGCATGCCGGAACCACCTCTCAGACATGCCAGAACCACATGCCAATGACACCGGAAGCACCTGCCGAGCACGCCAGAACCACCTGCTCGACTCGCCGGAACCACCTACCTGACACACCACAACCAGTTGGTGAACACTTCGGAATTCACCTGCCGGGCTTGCTGGAACCACCTGCTGGTCACGCCAACATCACTTGCCAGCTATGCCAGAACCACTTGGCGTACACTCCGGAAACAGCTGTCGGGCCGGCCGGAACCACCTCTCAGACGTGCAAGAATCATGTGCCTAGATGCCGGAAGCACCTGCTGAGCATGCCTGAGCCACCTGCTTGACTCGCAAGAACCACCAGCCGGACACGCCAAAATGACCTGCCGGCTACGCCACAACCATTTGGTGAACACTTCGGAATCACCTGAGACGCTTGCTGGAACCAACTGCCGGTAATGCCAACATCACCTGCCAGCTACGCCAGAACCACTTGTTGGACACTCCGGAATATCTGCCGGACATGCAAGAACCAGCTCTCAGACACACCAGAACCACATGTCAGAAGTGCCGGAAGCACTTGCTGTGCATGCCTGAGCCACATGCTCGACTTGCAAGAAACACCTGCCAGACACGCCAAAAACACCCGCTGGCTACGCCAGAACCACGTGGCGGACACTCCGGAATCACCTGTCGGGCATGCCGGAACCACCCCTCAGACGTGCCAGAACCTCGTGCCGGACAACCCAGAACCACCTGACGGGCAGACCGGAACCACCTGCCGGACACGCTGGAACCACCGGCTCGACTCGCCGGAACCACCGCCGGACATGCAAAATCACCTGCCGGCTACGCCAGAACCACTTGGTGAACACTCCGGAATCACCTGCCGGGCATGCCGGAACCACATCTCAGACTTGCCAGAAGCATGTTCCGGACACGCCGGTACCACCTGCCGAGTATGCCAGAACCACCTGAGCCACTCCCCAGAACCACCTGCTGGACACGCCAGAATCACCTGCCAGCTACGCCAGAACAACTCGGCAGACACTCCGGAACCACCTGCCGGGCATTTCGGAACCAGCTCTCAGAGGTGCCAGAACCACATGCCGGACACTCCGGAATCACCTGCCGGGCATGCCGGAACCATCTCTCAGACGTGCCAGAACCATGTTCCGGACATGCCGGTACAACCTGCCGTGCTCGCCGGAACCACCTGCTGGACACGCCAAAATCTCCTGCTGGCTATGCCAGAACCACTCGGCAGACTCTCCGGAATCACCTGCCGCGCTTGCTGGAACCACCTGCCGGTCACACCAACATCACCTTTCAGCTACGCCAGAACCACTTGGCGGACACTCCGGAAAAACCTGTCGGGACGGCCGGAACCACCTCTCAGACGTGCCAGAACCATGTGCCTGAGATGCCGGAACCACACCCCAAACACACCGAAACCACCTGCCAGACCCGCCTGAACCCCCTGGCGAGCACACCTGATCCACCTGCTCAACTAGCCGGAACCACCTTCCTGACATGCCAAAATCACCTGCCAGGTATACCAGAACCACTTGGAGGACACTCCTGAATCATCTGCTGGACATGCCAGAAACAGCTCTCAGACACACAAGAACCACGTGCCAGAGATGCCGGAAGGACCAGCTTAGCATGCCTGAGCCACCTGCTCGACTCGCAAGAAACAGCTGTTGGACATGCCAAAATCACCTGCCGGGTACGCCAGAAACACTTGGCGGACACTCCGGAATCACCTGTCGGGCATGCCGGAACCACCTCTCAGACTTGCCAGAACCATGTTCTGGACACGCCGGTACCACCTGCCGAGTATGCCGGAACCAGCTGATCCACTCCCCAGAACCACCTACTGGACACGCCAAATCAACTGCCGGCTACACCAGAACCACTCGGCAGACACTCCGGAATCACATGCCAGGCATTCCGGAACCACCTCTCAGAGGTGCCAGAACCACATGCCGGAGACTGCGGAATCACCTGCCGGGCATGCCGGAACCACCTCTCAGAGGTGCCAGAACCACATGCCGGACACTGCGGAATCACCTGCCGGGCATGCCGGAACATTCTCACAGACGTGCCACAACCACCTGCCGGAGAGACCGGAAGCACCTGCCGAGCTCGCCAAACCACCTGCCGGACAGACCGGAACCACCTGCCGGACACACCGGAAACACCGGCTCAACTCGCCGGAACCACCGCCGGACATGCAAAATCACCTGTCGGCTACGCCAGAACCACTTGGCGAACACTTCGGAATCACACGCTGGGAATGCCGGAACCACATCTCAGACTTGCCAGACCATGTTCCGGACACGCCGGTACCACCTGCCGAGTATGCCGGAACCACCTGATCCACTCCCCAGAACCACCTGCTGGACACGCCAGAATCACCTACCAGCTACGCCAGAACCACTCGGCAGACACTCCGGAATCACCTGCCGGGCATGCCGGAACCATCTCTCAGACGTGCCACAAACAAGTGCCGGAGAGACCGGATGCAACTGCTGAGCTCGCCGGAACCACCTGCTGGCCCTGCCGGAACCACCCGCCTGACAGGCCAAAATCATATGGCTGCTACGCCAAAACCACTTGGTGGACACTCCAGAGTCACCTTGTGGGCATGCCGGAACCACGTCATGGACAGACTGCAAACATCTGCCTTAGCTGCCTGAACCACCTGCCGAGCACGCCGGAACCACCTGCTCGACTCACCAGAGCCACTTGCCGGACACACCAGAAACACCTGCGGGGTACGCCATAACCACTTGGAGGACTCTACGGAGTCACCTGCCGGGCATGCCGGAACCACCACTCAGACGTGCCAGAACCATGTGCTGGACACGCCGGAACCAACTGCCGAGTATGCTGGAAGTTCCTGATCCACTATGCAGAACCACCTGCTGGACACGCCAAAATCAGCTGCCGGCTACGCCAGAACCACTTGGTGAACACTCCGGAATCACCAGCCGTGCATGCCGGAACCACCTCTCAGACTTGCCAGAACCATGTTCTAGACACGCCGGTACCACCAGCCAAGTATGCCTGAACCAGCTGATCCACACCCCAGAATCACCTACTGAACAGGCCAAAATCAACTGCCGGCTACGCCAGAACCACTCGGCAGACACTCCGGAATCACATGCCAGGCATTACGGAACAACCTCTCAGAGGTGCCAGAACCACATGCCGGGGACTCCGGAATCACCTGCCGGGCATGCCGGAACCACCTCTCAGAGGTGCCAGAACCACATGCCGCAGACTCCGGAATCACCTGATGGGCATGCCGGAACCATCTCTCAGACGTGCCACAACCACGTGCTGGAGAGACCGGAAGCACCTGAGGAGCTCGCGGGAACCACCTGCTGGACATGCCAGAACCACTTGCCTGACAGGCAAAAATCATATGCCGGCTAGGCCAAAACCACTTGGTGGACACTCCAGAATCACCTTGAGGGCATGCCAGAAACACATCATGGACAGACGGCAAACACCTGCCGGACCTGCCGGAACCACCTGCCGAGCTCGCCGGAACCACCTGCTCGACTCACCAGAGCCACCTGCCGGACACACCAGAAACACCTGCGGGGTAAGCCAGAACCACTTGGAGGACTCTCCGGGATCACCTGCTGGGCATGCCGGAACCACCTCTCAGACGTGGCAGAACCATGTGCCGGACACGCTGGAACCACCTGCCGAGTATGCCGGAACCACTTGCTCCACTCCCCAGAACCACGTGCTGGACACGCCAAAATCACCTGCCGGCTACCTCAGAACCACTCGGCAGACACTCCGGAACCACCTCCAGTACAAACCGGAAACACCTGCCGGACACACCGGGACCACCTGCTTGATTCGCCAGAACCACCTGCTGGACACGCCAGAATCACCAGCCGGCTACGCCACAACCACTTGTCGGACACTCCGGAATCACCT